>NC_088202.1:138469734-138798434 GCF_037126465.1 Ornithodoros turicata | reverse complement strand
CAGAAAGCGGCGATTTTATCGGCTGCACGCCGTATTGACTCTCGGCTTCCGTTATGTTCCATTCCCGGCGACATTGTCTCCGGAAGGTTATGCTGTCTTTTCAGCGTCTCGGACAGCGCCGGGTGCTTTTGTGTGTATGTTAAGACGGCTATCCTCTGTGTACGAGTGAAGTGTTTTACGATGAACGTAGTTTTCAGGCCATCAGTTCGTTTGTGATCTCTCAACGCCTCTCTGCAACACCTCTAAGACACTCCTCCTTTACGTAGAATACGCTTTTTCCTGGAAGTAATTTCACAGAATGCGTGCCGTCCACCCGTTACATCGCCACCTCTTTACCTCCACGCAGCTTCCTATAGAAAGCATGACAGCCTCGCCACCTCAGCTTTCAACTCGTTGTCTCATTGCGGTTCTTTCAGTGGCTTTTCCCCCATCGCTGGCGGTTAACGATACGGTTTTAAAACAGAACTTCACCACATTGTACCAATCGGAACCAACAGTCATTCAGAATGATATCGTTCTGTTTCCTGCTTTGTTGAAAATTGGATGAATTCTTGACACTTTGCATTTTGCATGATGTGTCCACACAAACACACACATAAAGATGCGATGATGAGATGGGGCCGATGCCGGCCAGCAGGCTGGGCGCTGCCCCAGTGCCATTTGTAGGTAATGAGAGATGATGATGGAGATGAGGATTCCGCTAATCAAAGTAGGGTGGAGCGGCCTGTTGATGACAGGAAATCCCAAAGGTGACGGAGACCTTGGTGCATATGAACGGTACTGGACCATGGGCCCAGCACCTTGCCCATGGTAAATGGGCGGTGGTCGATTGCATGCAGTCCGTGCTGCAAGATCTCGCGCTAACGCTGGTAGTCAGGGCAGTCCATAAGTAGGTGGTGCAGATCAGCGCGCACATTGCATGATGTTAATGTGTCCAGAATAGGCGTATCCATTCTATTTTGTATCAAATCAGCTGGAAGAACGATGTCATTCGAATTTATGGCTGGTCAGGAGCGCGTTGTGTGGTGAAGTTCTGTTTCAACAGCATACGACCTGCAGTAACGAAGTGGATGCATGTGAAACTGTACGGCTCACGGCAATGTTAACTTGAACACCGCTCCAGCCTGCCCAGCGGGAAGAGGACTACCCTGGCAGCGCCTAGCAGAGAACAGCGCCTTCATAACAAGGGTCACCTCTCTAACCGTAAACAGATTACCAAAACACCTTCCGCCGTTATTTCTACTAAGCAGCACCAGAGTCCGCAGGCCGGAATGGCGTTCAAGTTAACTCTCACGCGAGCTGTACGGGCGTGTTCAACAGTACAGTCACCGGAATTCGGGCAACACACGTGGGACAGACAGATAAAAGCATCCCTGATCACCACCGTCATCGTTAGTACGAGTATACGTATTACTTGCACTACACCGCGGTGCCGGCTGTGCTGTCTGTGGTTTTTCCTGGGTTTTCCTCAGACGCTTTCAGACATATGTCGGCACAGTTCCCTTAGAAGTCGGTCCAGGACGAACATTCCCCCAGGGCGTCAATCGTGACGTTGCCCACCTCTGTTGCCCACCTCGACAACGGCGAGCCCTTTCACAACCACCACACCACCACCACTACACCGCGTCCTACCAGCAGTCGCTGGCAGGCGTATCTGTCTGGGATTGGTGCACTGTAAACTGAAAAACACCCTTATGGGTGTAAATGGCTTGACCTATAAGGGACACCTCTTTTTACACCATATGGTCTGGAACACACTTTTTAGAGGGTGTATATTCTCTGTGAAACACCCTTTGAAAGAGTGCTTTCCTTGAAAATGCCGTCTTTTGCATCCTTTATACACCCTTTTAGGAGGGTGTTTAACACTTGTACACCCTCCTAAAAGGGTGTATAAAGGGTGCGAAAGAAGGCATTTTCAAGGAAAAGCACCCTTTCAAAGGGTGTTTTACGCAGAATACACCCTCTAAAAAGGGTGTTCCAGACCATATGGTGTAAAAAGAGGTGTCAGTTATAAGACAAGGCATTTACACCCATAAGGGTGTTTTCCTGTTTACAGTGTGCAAACGTCCTCCACGTTAGCGGCGCGAAGCAACCGTGCGGTTACGAGCGCGCAAACGTCCTCAATACGACCTTTTTTGTCAACAGTACCAGAGTAAATGTGACACACCTGAATCAGTGGCACGGACAATATATGCAATGGCACAGTACACTGTAAACTGAAAAACACCCTTATGGGTGTAAATGGCTTGTCCTATAACTGACACCTCTTTTTACACCATATGGTCTTAGAACACCCTTTTCAGAGGGTGTATTCTGTGTAAGACACCCTTTGAAAGGGTGCTTTTCCTTAAAAATGCCTTCTTTTGCACCCTTTAAACACCCTTTTAGGAGGGTGTTTAACAACTTTACACCCTCCTAAAAGGGTGTTTAAAGGGTGCAAAAGAAAGCATTTCCAAGGAAAAGCACTCTTTCAAAGGGTGTCTTACACAGAATACACCCTCTGAAAAGGGTGTTCTAAGACCATATGGTGTAAAAAGAGGTGTCAGTTATAGGACAAGCCATTTACACCCATAAGGGTGTTTTTCAGTTTACAGTGTATATTCCACAGTATATTCCAATGAAACGTTTCACAAATCGCTCTCCATAAAGTAGAAGTTTGCTGACGTCGCTAATGAGAAATAAAACACGACGTAACTGCACCAATAACAGATGACGATGACATCGCCTAAGAACGGAACCTTAACAGCACTGCGCACGTGACGCTTGTTTACTCGTGCATGCAGAAAATATCTTGGCGTGGCAAATTTAGCGGCGTCTTATGCGGCACGCGCATGCAATCTTGCGTGCTGCGCAGCGTGACGACTCCGTGCGTGTCCCGAGGGTGTTGCGAGGTTTTCGCACACTGTCACCGGCATGTGCGTGCTCAAGTCTTATCAGTGAAGGCCAGGTTTACGAACAATCTCGCCGTATCGAAATGTAATTAAAGATTAGCGCAGCCCCGAGCATCGTTCCGCATCAACTGGCAAACTTCTCAGGGGGGCCGCTAGAGGCAGTTCGAGTCTGGCCGTGTTATACACGCGATTCGTTATTGACGTTTCTTGCGCAGTTGAGAGTGTGTGGAAATGTTAAGCGCAAGTTGCGAGGAGCGCTTGAAGTTCATGCAGACTCAATGTGATTGGTGTTTGATTAGGGGCGCGTTATTGTCGAGCGATCTGTTATAGTGGTGACGATGACCACTCGTGTGTGGCCAACAACGGCAAGCTATTTCGCTCCCCCCCCACCCCCCTGAGCGATCTGCTTGGCGTTACGTGCTCAGCGGAGGGGGGGGGGGGGGTCGTGTGCGTCCTAGTCCGACTTCACAGGAAACTGTGCTGACATTTGCCTAGTGTAGTAGGCGAACATCTTTACCACTACACCGCCGTAGCTGGAAGACGGCAAGACTAATAAGGCTCTGTGAAACCATATTTCGTAGTCGGCTTATATACTTGATGACATACGTGTCCAAGAGTTATCGTCTTGATACGTGAGGGCAGGCAAGGCTCACTATATTTTCATGGATTTTGGAGCCACAGACGAGGACGACAAGAGCTGGATACCACAACACTCCGTTCATGTCGTCCTCGCCTGTAAGTCAAGAATCCATGAAAACATGGCTGCCAACAGGCCCGTACTGCCGTCTCGGGAAGACTCAGCTACTTAGCTTGTCAGCAGCATGGTCTTATAGCCTGCCCCTGAGGGTCGATGTCCTTGAAGAAGCTCGGCAAAGTTCTTTACACTATCTTCCGCCACGAAGGAAGCCACGTGGATACCCTCCAGTTGGGGGTCAGGCGTCATGGTGGGCTGCAGAGCCTGCTGAAGCCTACGCCTTGCAATGACTAGGCAGTGCTTCACCGTTTCTATTTCCCTACAGAGAGAACATCCGGGACTCGGGGAATGGACGAACTTGAAGACGTCAGCACCTATCCACACGCGACCACTTCTTCAAGCCCGTCTTATTAGCCTCTCAGTCTTCCAGCTCCCGTGATGATTTAGTGGCTAATCCCCTTGAGACTCAGCCATATTCCCTGAATGCGAAAGCAGTGGAGAAGAAAATAGACATATCGGACATCTAATCGGACACTGTATCAAAGAGAACATTGCTGCACTTATTTGTATGTATGCGGGAGCGTATTCAGTGCAATAAAGTAATTCATTTGGAGGTCTGCTCGACAGGCTGCGTGCAAAGTATAGTATACAAGTCACGGGGAGAAGCTACAAAAGGTCGAGCGACATTTATGGCATCAAGCTGCATATGCAGGGTAAGAGCTGGTATCATGGGCGCCGCCACGGGGGTTCAAGGGGGCCATTGCCCCCCCTCCCTCCGGCTTCCAGAAATGTAGGGTTTCTGAGCCACAAGACAATGCAGTCGCGAGCGCAGTTAACGCATCACCACCCCAACCATTCTGTCCTGCCCCTCCCCCCCTGAAAAGAAAGGTTCCGGCGGCGCTCCTGGTTGGTATATATGCATGTAACATGACAAAAAACTGCACTTATACGACACGGATTAAGGGATAGACCCGAGACAGGACGACACTGACCTTTCAATTATCGAGATTTATTTGCAGAAGTCTGCTTAAATACTTAAAAACGGGTATTAGTGCGTCAGTGTCACACGCCCATGCAAGAAATTAATCACAGCTGAGATATTGTTTAGATCACGGGGTATAATGGTTTCCTCGAGGTATTCAACCTGGGACGATAGCAGCGATAAGGAACGGGCGCTGACACATCGTTCAGAGCCCAAGATATGGCGACAATTGACACCTCACTGTCCATTGTCGCAGTTGGGGATGCTCCCCGTCGTTCCATGAAATCAGAGTGATCGCCATGAGCCAGAAGAAGAACGTAAGAGAGATTAAGGAATTCTTTTGGTCCCTGAACGATGCCGTCAGCACCCCTTCCGTATCGCTGCTATATTCCGGGCTTGAATACCTAGGAGCCGAAACAATATCGCATGATCTAAACAGTATCTCAGCTGTGATGAATTCCTTGTCTGTGGCGCAAGTTCCGATAGGCGTGTAACACTGACGCACTAATATCCGATTTGAAGTATTTAAGCAGGCTTCTGCAAATAAACAGTCGAGTCGAATGTTCAGCGTCGTCCTGTCTCTGTGTCGTCCGTCTTAGTTGGTGTCCTATAAGGGCAGTTTGTTTATCACATTACACATTTATGGTAAAATATCGCCTTACATGCAAGACATTACGTAGCCAACTGCAAGACCATCTGGATAAAGTACAGAATTATCTATAGAAAATGTATTTATGTGTTGAAAGTAGAAATGATTTCTGCATAGGCAATGGTCGTGCAAAACTTGTACTATCACAGCCCAGCATGGGTTGACCTTTAGACTTAGTTCCAGGAGTGTTTAATCAGTTCGGACATGCGTATGCTAAAGCGCCCCTATAGCTCAACGTGGAAGGCATAATGGCGCGTGAAAATATCCCGCAACATCGATAAATATTACTCCGCACGATAATAATAACAAACAAATTTACTGCACCTTTGGATATTCTTCAAAACGAGTTTAAATGCTTCATAGGACCGTTGTTTGCAGTCAACTATTTGGCGAAACATCGTTTGAAATGGTAATAATATTTTTATTTAAAGAATTTTCAAGTTTTCTAAAAGCGTTTATTTTCTTCTTTTTCCTTTTTTTTATATAACGACTGTGGCATTCCAAAATCACGCAGTTACGGCACGCGTGACAGGTGGCGTGCCCCATGTAAGCCACAGATGGACCTACTCAGTGGTGACCGTGGACCCTTTTAGGCTGTCTTTGGAATAAATAAAAAAACGTCTTCATTCCATTCTATGCTCAAAGTGCGAGAGAAAGCTTATCACATTCGCTGGAGAATAATATCGTAGAAGGACAATAATTGAGCTGCCTCACCCAGAAGTCCATTTCTGTCCTCCGCAGGAAAATTACACACCTCGTACGCGAGAGAAAAGTACCATCTTCTCCTCTCTGTGAACCAAATAAAAAGTGCAAGAAAGAAGAAGGACGGAAGATTGTGGTATGATCGTGGCCATCAGGAACAAATAAGCGCCGTCTTCCAAACCACATGGAATTGGGGAAAGAAAAAAAAACAAAAAAAAAAACGGGAGAACGAACATCTTACACAGTCCTTCACTTGCTCTTTTTAATATCTCGCGGACGAACGACAGCCATTGCTCAAGCGTATACCATCTCCGAATGGCATGTCCCCCATTCATTCGTTCAACTTCCAATATGCCACCATTTTTCTTCCGCTTTATTTCTTCTGCTCCCATTGGAATTCCTGACCAAAAAAAAGAGAGCTCCGTAGAGGAGTAAGAGAGGAAATCGGGAAGGGAACAATATATTTCGCGTTCGTCCACGGCAATTCGCCTTCAGATTCCAATCTTTCACGTATGAATCCATTCTTTTTTTCTTTTCTTTTTTTTGTGGAACGATATACTTATACTAGTTTGAAGAGCGAGAACTCTCTCGAAGTGAAGGCCGTTTTGTTGCAAACAAGCCTTCCTTCCTTCTGTGGAGAAACCGTTTGCTTGGCCTGCGGAGAGAAATTGTGCTGGAAGGGGAATCGTCTTCCAGCTCGGATGGCCATCCGTCATTGATATAGCTTCGAATTTCCTCGTGAAGAGCGCCTGAAGGCTCTACGTCGTTTCTTCGACGGCCCCTTTCTAGAGGCGTTTCGTTCGCCCGTTTGATTGGTGGTCACTTTGATAGCTGTCTGAAAGAGCGCTATTCTTGGGGCCGAGGAGAGAGTCTTATACCATTGTGCAATGAGTAGTATACGTTTTATTTTTGTTGTTTCTTTCTTCTTTTTTTTTTTTTTTTGTCACCGCAGCCAAGGAGGAGACGTTTGAAGTCTTCGTAAGAGTGGGTATTATGCGGGTTCTGTCCAGCCAGTCCGATTCGAATCGTTGCAAAGCACGAACGAGGAAGTGGAAGAAGTGGGACTGCGACATGTCTTCGGGCTGACGAAGAAAACGAAAGAGTTTTCAAAAGAAGCATGGAATTTTTTTTTTTTTTTGCCAAAGATAGCCAGAGCGCGCATGTATACTAATGCAGCTCTCCGAAGTTATGGACTGTTGCGCGGGTATAACTCTTACATACGTAAACTCCCGGAGAAAGCAACCAGCGGCACGGCCCGATCTCCTCGCGTTACATCAGCAGACCTGCACGGCATCAGGCCCGCCTGGGGAGCAGCAAAGACTGCGAACCTCTCTCGTTCACTTATAGCGAATTCGGGTGGTCATTTCGTAGCAACACGGCCGAGCGCCCGGAAATTGCTAGGTCGGCGACCGAGCTGGATCACGTGACCGTTGCCACCCGAACATGATTGCTAGGAATCTAGCGGTTTTAGGTACTTGGATCACGCTAGGGGCGTCGCGGTCGCCCGTCTTCGAGTTCTGTCGTCTGCTAAACCACGTGATTTCAACATGTGGGCCAATGAGGGCACTCGCCACCATTGCAGTGCGGATGTGACGACACCGGATACAGTTGAGCAATCTGCTGCTCGATCGTTTTGAGACCGGGCAAAAAAAAAGTGCTAGCTGGCAAATTCCGAGCGCTCGGAAAGCGCCACGCGAACATGCGAGATTGCTTCATTTTGACCAAGCGAACATGACTGTTCGAGATCTGGCAGAAAAAGTTGCTACGAAATGACCACCCGAATTCACCATTACACACTCTTTGTAGGTGTGAAGGGTTTCTAGATGGTGTGCAGATCAAGGGCCTCTCTCCCGCACTACAGGTCAGCTGGGAAAACTTATGGAGGGGCATACCACTGCTCATTTCGGAGGGGTAAGTGTAAAGCTGGAAACGTAGTACGCAAGAGAAGCCGCCGTTTTAAGGGCGTAGCATATTAGTGTCTACCGCAGTTAACAAAATCATGGCGGCGCAAAGTGCAGCAAAGATACTCTCGAACCTGATATAACGACTACTGATGCACGGAGCACGCGACTATATAGTGTATCCAGCGCAATACGCTTTGCGCAGCAGATTGAATCTCGAATGCACTGTTCCATCAGTCATTTATTCAATTAAGGAGCTCCGTTATAACTTTATTAACCCAAAAGAGAAGGGTGACGACCTCATGTCGTCCCTCTTCGTCAGCGGCGCCCAAAGTCTTTTGTGCTGGAACTTTACAAATTATCCTAATAAAACACCTTGGCGCGTTCAATAAAATAATTAAGGAACTCGTAGCGAGAGGAGCACGAAAATGAGCTCCTCATTAGAAAGCCCTGTAAGAGTAAGACACGTGAGAGGCCTGCTATGAGGAGGAGGAGGAAGGGAATGGGGGGGTCGTAAATGGAAGTGCACTTTTATGTAGTGTCAACCTTCGTGGAACAATGATGGCGCCGTTGGACGTTAAGGTAGGCTTGTAGCGCGTCGTTAGAGCACCAGGGAGACACGGAAAGGTGTATTGACGTAATGTTGTTTAACGTAGCTAAAGCTAATTTGGTGTAGTCGAACAATGCCGTCAACAGTATTACGCCAGCAGCTTTTTGAAAGCGATTGGGTTAGTCTGCCCATAAGTCTCCCTGTCAGTTAACATGCCCATGTGTCTACTGTAGCCAACGTGAAAGGAGATGAGTAGAAAAGGTGAAGGTTGTTAGTTGATGGGCAATAACGTTAATGATATTACACGTACACTCTTTAAAACGAACTTCACCACATAGCACGCTCCTAGCCAACCATCATCCCGAATGACAACGTTCTCGCCCTAGATTTGTTGAAAACGGGAGGAGGAGCCTATTTTGTGCCGTGCATAATGGAACAAAATAGGCTCCTCCTCCCGTTTTCAACAAATCAGGGGCGAGAACGTTGTCATTCGGGATGATGGTTGGCTAGGAGCGTGCTATGTGGTGAAGTTCATTTCTAAGAGTGTAAGGTTTGTCTGCCTATATATGTGTGGCGACATGGTGCACTTGCCGCAGGGTAGGACTGATGCTACATTCACACTACGTCAGTGAACGCCGCGAATGTCGCGAACGACGGAGATGCCGGTGAACTTGTCACGTTCACGCAGCGATCCGTGAATCTCGCGGACGCCGCGAAGGTGCCAGAAGCCGCAGCGCGAGAGTAGAGATTGCTTCTACTTTTGACGGGAGTGCCGGGAAAGACGCGAGTCTGGACCAATCAGCGCGCTCCGCGAGCGAGAATGCTGGGACGGGAGAACAGCTGGGTAGACAACAAACGTGGCGGCTGCGTAACCTGGTCTACGAAATTCTAATCGAGACTCTAAGGTGGTAGAGCTAATTGTTGTACGACAGCAAACGCAAGAGAAGCGGAAACGTAGATATATGAAGGCCTCATCATAGCAGCAGCTGAAAGAAGACTGGGAAGTAAGTGTGTCGACTGTGTTGAGACATGTGTCGTCTGCTGCTCGAAGCGGGCGTCGCTTTACAGCAGGTTCCCCAAACTCACCTCAGAAAAGCGTGCAACGAAGAAGGCCGCCACTAGATACCCCACTGTTGCCGTTCCGGATCACTTCAGCGCGCTAAGTTTAGCGGCAAAATGTTTTTGTGGTTTCTGCGAATGAATCTAGTCTTTATATGTCCAAATAAAACGCGTATAACAACTTTCTGTGTCGTGTTTCACTTTTTGGTCCCGTTTTAAAACTTGTTGAGCGATCGGAAGGATCTAGTGCACGGCTGCGTGCATCACATGGCGTACCTGTCGTATCAGGCGCCGCAGGCGCAGTCGTCCATTTCTCCTTCGGTGACTTGGCCTGGCTTGGATTGTGCTTCAACTGGATCTTTAGCGCGCTACAATGCAACGCAAGCCAACGTCTGGTAACAATGGTGTATCTAAGGGCGGCCTCCGGCATTGCACGCATCGGGATAGGAACAAATACATGGGAAATTGGCGACCTTGGGGGAACTGCTTTACAGGTTGCTGTATAAAACGCAATAAATACGTATTTGGCAATTGTTATTCTGATGTATCACAACGACATTTTACGTATTACACGTGTGGAGCTTGAGTACAGTTCGAAGAATGGAACGGATCAGTTTTTGTACACGGTGGTGCCAGTAGTGCAGGAATTCCCGGCCTTCGGAACACTGTGTGAACGAGAGAGGGTCGCGTTTGCCGTAAAAGTGGTGAATGTGTTACTAGTGTTACGTGTTCGCCGTCTCCCTCTTCTGTCTGGGCCAAACGTGACAACGAGGACGATGAAGAAAGTGCACGAGGGGGACGTGCCATGTGATGTCGCTGATGTACGTTTTTGCTTATAAGCGTATCACGTTGATTGCTAAATTAAACTGGGGCGTGTTCCCTCCTATTTTTTTATATAATAAACATATCCCCCCCTCCTGGGGCGTGTTGCAGCATCGCAATGCCGCTCATTGCACGAGCAGGGACGGTGTTGCGATGCTGCGAACTTCAGGCGATGCCACGTACGCGACTTGGCTCCACGTGGCGTTTTCTCATTGGCCCTGGAACCGAAGCGCGACACTACACAACAGTAGGAAGTCCCTTATGCAATGCGTAGGAGCCAGTAAAGACAGAGTCAGAATCTCTGCGCTGACTACAGACGCAGGCAGCAGACTACAGAATAGTAATAATTAGGAGTAGATCTACGCGTAAGGTGAGTCCGCGCCCACAATAGACCTCTACCTGTTTGTAAACAAATGACGTCATAGTGTTTGACAGCGCCACGAGTTTGGTAAAGTCGAACTACGTTCAAAGCTAGTGGCGAACAAGGTCGCGCCCGAAAGCCGTGGTCTTGAGGGAATTACGGTGGTCTCTGAAAGGGACGCGACCTTCGGTCCTACTTTTCTTTCAGCGAACAACTGCCCATTCCTGGAAACCAGCTCTCCCTTTCCGATCTGTTTCGGTTTCCGGTCTGTCTACCAACGTCATGATGACGTTTGTCGGGTAGAGGTTTATTGCGCACGTGCCGCAGAGTAGGACTGCGGATAATTTGCACCACCAGGGGTTCTTTTGACGTGCGCCGGAAATCTCCGACACACGGCGCTGGAAGCAACGTTTACCCTCCCCCACATTGCTACCGTCCTCGGTCTGGATCGAACCCGCGATCTTCAGCTCCGCAAGCCAACACGCTCCCGACTGAGCTACCGAGGCTTTTTCGTTTTAATTTCCACCTGATAATAATGAGTTGCCGAGGCCGCGGCAAGCAGACTACAGAGACGACAGCATACGGTGGTTCCCACTCCAGCCAATCAGTTTTTTTTTTAGCTGTTCCGACCGAAGTTCCTGACAAAAGTAACTTCACGCTTTCATCAGAAGGATGTCTCACCAAAAAAAAAGAAAGAAAGAAAAAGAAAAAAAAAATACGGAAACGAAAAAAGTTTTCCCGTTCGTGTCAGCGCCACTGACGCTAAAACAGAGACATCAAAACGCGTAACTTCAGTTCGAACATATGCGAATCTCAGTTTTTGTCACTTCTCTCCTTGGCATCTGACGAGTGTTCCATCATCCTGTCAGCATCGCGTCCCCCTTCCTATTGTTCACGTATACCTTATTCTCTTTCTGGACCCAAACTCATCAGAGCGAGCTTCTGTCACCGTCAGCCGTCCCGTCTCCAACAATCGCTGCCAACTTTTCAACCGGGGGCATAGAATAGGGGGTGTCCTCTAATCGCCCGAACATATGGGAGCAGAGGCCCGCCGTCATCAATGCGTCCTAATTCTTCCAATAATCTTGGGAGCACCAAAGGTGATTAGCTGGCGTCAATGACGTTCCAAGATGGCTGGTCGCTTCGCGTCCTCTGGAATGGCCGTCGACTCCAATTTGAGCTCGTGGCGTGGACAATGCGGTAAGTGCGCTGGGATAAATGGGATTAATAAGGGCCTTTCCCGGAATGGACGCCCGTGGTCGCTGCAGTCATTACCGTCGACCGGGTCTTGCCTAGCATTCTTCTCGCCCCTTCAGCTCTACGGTTCTTGTGTTATGAGCAGTTCCGGAATGGCGAGGTAACGTGTTCGCAGCTCTTCTATGGCTGTTCCTTTTGGAATAGAATAGGACCTAGAATGCTGCGAGATTTGAGCGACATATTCTCCTTACGATATCACTCAGGATTACAGGTAAGGTAATAATGATAAGTCGTCGCTTTACGGGCACGAGATAGCTATATGAGTATGAGCGACGCCTCGGTGGTCAGTTCGTAGATTAATTTCGGTCACCTGAGGGTCGCATCGTATATCTTAGCGCATATCGCACACTGTATATTGAGCGATCCTCGTGGAGGACTGCGTGTCTAACCAATTTGTACCCTGCCGTCATCTTGCTGGCGTCCTCAGTGGGGTTCCAGCTCGCAACCTTGGGTTCAGTAGGCGGACTCGTTATAAAATAATCCACTGAAGCAGCTGGCAGATCAGGTAAGGTAAGGTCAGGTAGTGGGGAAGATGGGGGGGGGGGGGTCATAGCGAACGCGCCTCCTGTTTGCGAATTATTCAGCCGGGGGACCTTCGAGAAACACCCGGTATATACCGGACGATTTTTACATCATTTACAGATTTTTTATTATTATTATTTTTCTTTTGACGTAAAAGCTACGAGAGCAGCATAGATGTCATTTTTGCGGTTAAGCTATACGGCCAGGCGGGCATTCTCTCGAATACACTCTTAAAAATGAACTTCACCTCATAGCACGCTCTTAGTCAACCATCATCTCGAACGATATCGTTATCTGACCTGATTTGTTGAAAACGGGAGGCGTACGCCTTTTTGTGACAATTATGAACAGCATAAGTGTCACAAAAAAGGCGTACACCTCCCGTTTTCAACAAATCAGCGCAGATAACGATATCATTCCAGACGATGGTTGGCTGAGAGCGTGCTATGAGGTTAATTTTTAATTAATAAATTTAATTAATTTAATTAATAAAATTAATAAAGTTAATTTTTAAGAGCGTAGAATACGTAACTGCAAAATGTCTAATTATTTAAAAATCTTTAATTAGGGGATTTGGGGCTAAAGCGAGATAACAGAATGGGAGACAATCATCGTTGAAAGCCATTCAACTATTGAAACGCTCACGTGCATTGAAATATCCATCGACGAAGTTAGCTATGCAACTGAGCCTAAACCGAAACCGATCCGATCTGGAGGACTACGTTCATTCCACGTCAGAAGGCCACGTGCTTTGGAACGATGGACATGATTGGAGTAGGTGCCGATCTGCTGGCCAGATCAACCGCTTTGCGGCAAGCAGTTCCACCGCCGCCACAACTTTTGCGGCCCACATAAACTTCAGTCCGTGAAGGTCGTGTGCCCATGAGGCGCGCGGTTTTGGTTTCGGCTCATTTGCATAGCGAAATTCGGGCAATTAATGAGTGAATTAATGAATTCTAGGTAATCAGTCATGTTGAAGTTACATACTCACTTCCAAAGGATATTCGCCTCGCAGTATAACAACAACTGTGCTGCTCTCATAACTTCTTAGCAAAAAAGAAAAAAGAAAGAAAGAAAGAAATAAAAAATAAAAATAATAAAAATAAATAAAAGAAAGTAGAAAGAAGGGAAAATAAAGAATCTGCAAAAAATAAAAAAAATATAAGCTGAAGACTAAATAGTACTATCGTTAATCATAAGAGTAGTACTAAAAATTAGAAGGATGCTACCGCTAATATTACACGCTTAAATGGTTTATGTTGGCCGTACTAAATATTCATTTGAGGTTAATAACGGGGAATATTAAAGTACTAATAATTATCCAATATTAAGAGTGTTGGCACCATATCATCCAATACCGCTTCACGAACTACGGGCAGAATTAGCCGTAGACCGTGAGTAGGTGAACAAACACCTCTTCTGTCTACACCATTTCTCCCAAGAGAGAAAGCATCGCTTTTTTTTTTTTTCTGCTCCATTTCACATTCTTAAGAAGCAGCAACAGCAGAGTCTCTCTGTGCATCAACGACTATTGAAGACACCATCGGGAGGCAAAGCCCTCTCGGTTCGAGCCATTTCATGCGACATTCCTTTCCTTTCTTCGGAAGCTCTTCAATCTTGCGAGAGGTACGAATTTAAAACGCGCCCCGAAGCGAAGAACTCCTTGAATTACCTTCCTCCTCCTCTAGACGAGAGCGTCTTCGAAAGCCCTTTTTTCAATCTTCATGACCGAGCTTTTTTTTCTTTCTTTTTTTGTGTGTGTTGTGAAGTCATTCACATAAGGGGTGGTAATTTTGTACTATAATTTCTCAGTTTTTTTACTCGGTGTTCCTATCGAATGCGTTCTCTTGCTTGATACATTTTTTCATTACCCTTCGCTCGGCTTCCTCTATTGCTACAGCAGCACAAATAATGAAGAGCTATGTAGAAAGACGATGGTCATGTAAGGTCCTGTTAGGTCCATGAGAACATCCTGAAGATGTCAACTGACATCTGACAAGTTCATTGAACATGGGCATATTTTATTATAATGCGTGGTTGTTCATCGACAGACATATATGATAATGAGCGACGCAAGAGTGGTGAGTCTGTAGCATAAATCAACCTATTCCAGGGTTGTTTAACATGCGCTGAAATCTCGAACTCACAAACTTGGGATCAACAAGCGTCAGCAACGGACATTCTGATTCACTGACTCACCAACTGATTCACCGAGGCCGGGTTTGGGCAGTTATATGTGGGTAGTATTTGTGGTATATATTCTTAGGACAAGCCTCTTACGCGGGAAACGACGAGACGGAGGAAACGAGAAACCCTTGGAGACCCTGATAGATACCAAAGGCAGAAACGGGCTGACTAGTGGAGACAAACGGTCATCAGACGCAACGATGCAAATGAAAACTCATGTGCGGAATAAATTATTCTGGTCGAATGTATGCGGTCAGTGTCCTCTGCATTCTTTTTAGATCATTAGGAATAGATCAAAGGGTGTGAGGGATATAGGCTCATTTATCTGAGAATGAAGAGCGACAAAGCTTCACTGCTGCACATGCGGTTGCCCTATCCCATACCGCTATACCGGGTGTTTCAGTTAAATCCCCGGGCTAAATAATTCGCGAACAGGTGCACCAATCGACGAACTTTCTTTTTTACAAGTATCTGTCCGATACCACCTACAAGCTGCGCACCGTGTGAGTGAGTGGGAGGCGCTCATTATTTAAATAAAAATTCAAATGTGTTTCGTAAAAAAAAACGTAACTTCTAAAGCAGGGCGGCTCTATCGGCATTAAAATGGGTACTACCCCTTTTGGGACCTTCGGTGGACACCTTTTAGAGAAAAATCTGCCACCGTAGCGGGTCATTTGTTGCAGTAATTAATTGGTTTCGGTTTACATATTTTTGTCGCGGCTGGTCGCACACTCTTAAAAATGAACTTCACCACATAGCACGCTCCTAGCCAACCATCATCCCAAATGACAACGTTCTCGCCCCTGATTTGTTGAAAACGGGAGGAGGAGCCTATTTCGTGCCGTGCATAATGCCACAAAATAGGCTCTTCCTCCCGTTTTCAACAAATCAGGGGCGAGAACGTTGTCATTTGGGATGATGGTTGGCTAGGAGCGTGCTATGTGGTGAAGTTCATTTCTAAAAGTGCAGTGAAGAGCTGAAGTATCGAGTATCGAGTAGTTGTTTTAATTCTATCATTATTAGTAGTAGTATTATCATTCTCTTCCTTTATCTTTGTTTTCAACCGCTTCTACCTATGAGCCGGTTCTTCCGAACTGAACCCGTTACCTCAGAGGCAATATTGGAGGAGCCGACGCTTCATCCCTTCTCTTCCTTTTTTGCACGTTCCATTACAGCTTCCCCTGGCTTATTTATATACACTCCCAGCTATATACCTTCGCCTCTCCGATAGGACCAAGATCGTCTCGCCCGTTCTCGAAGGCAAAACTAGATACCTACGAAATCCAAACTCGCTCCGAAGCGAATTAACTCTTTGAATTACACTCCCTCCTTCCATACCCAATCATTGCAAAGGATCTCCTCGTGCACCAAGAAAGGAAAGGAGGGAGCCCCCCCCCCCCCTTTTCAATCTTGGCGTTCCCGCCAGAAGAGCGCTCCCAAATTCCGTACCGGCGTGAAAGGTCTTTTGGAGTAGGCGGTAATTGCCTAAACCAGGTGACCCCCCTTTTTGTCGTTTTTCTCTCTCCCTTTTGCGGATCGCTGGTCGATTAAACTAGCCTGGCTGTAAGCAGTTCAGCCCGTCGAGCAAAAGGGGGGCATGAAATTTACTGAGCCCAACTTTCGTCTTTGCTCCTCTGCTCAAAGAGAGGCGGTGCGTTGCGTGTTCTTCGCGCTCCGCTAATATTAGCGCAAAGGAGTTTATAGCACGCGGCTTTGAGGGTGTATAAAAGGGGTTATGGAAGCGTTGTGTGTTTGAGCATGGTAAACGCAACCTCCCGCTTGAATGCAAGTATAGGAGAGAAGAGAACGTTCCCAGCTGACGTGTGTCGGAAACTCCTTCTAGACATAAGTGCGACACAAAGATTCCGGGACGTCGTGCTCTTTTCTTCCTACCGGTATTTTTCATAGATAAATAGTCGTTGCATTGATTACCGAGACGCACCTTACAAGCATGGAGTGCCGCTTAAACTCTTTTTCGCTTTCCTTACTTCTTGATTACCTGGACACGACTTTTCTTCTGCGGTCGCGCAGTATTTGTGCTCAGTTGCAGGTATAGTAGCATTGGCTTAGACATTGGCCATTGCAATTTAATTAATTAAAAGAAGAGAAAAAAAATATGCAGATAGAGAGCTCCATCAACATATAAACTTCAGCATTGACTTTGACATTGCACTTTAGCCCTTCGGCGAATACCAATGCACGGCCTTGGACTACAGATGCAAAATTTCCGGAAATTTTGAATACCTCGAAAAAAAAAAACGGTATTTTTCGGGGTTTTTTTTCGGAAAAATGGGTAAACATGGAAACAAACGTGGTTACAGTGACTCTTTTCGATTTCAATTGAGTCGTACCATTGCCGGCCAAACCACAGCATACAATGAGCTAGAAGCTTTAGTAGTGTTCATCCTGTAGGGATAAAGCAGAGGAGAGCATCCTATGAGACTGCTGTCTACTCAGCGATAGGTAATTAGAACAACCCGTCCACTCCAACCAGAACTCCGACATGGATGGATGGATGGATTAAGCGAAGGCGATGACGATCGCTTGGAGCGGCCAGACGGAGCTCTAAGTTGGTGGTTATTGGCGGATTAGAGGCATCTAAGTCACTGTTGGCGGGTTGGAACGCATCAAAGGCACAAAACTTTATATTTTTGAATTTTGTCCCTTGGAAATTTTGGACAATCTTTCCGGAGACGCGGAAAAAACCCGAAAAAACCTGTTTCCCCCTAGAAATTTCCGTTTCTTTTCCGGGGCTTCGGGTCTCTACCTTGGACGAAGGCAAAGCGAACTTGCATGTAGTTTCTTTCCGAATCACGGCCTACTGCTATATAGCCGCATGGTAATAGTATAGTAGTACGTCGTGTTCCGCATTATGTCCAGTTACCACATGATGACGCACAAGACACTGTCGCTTTCTTGCAACGGAAGTTGTAACGCATGTGCGCCGTTGTCACCGAAGAAGCATCGAGCCAATAAATTTGACACGGGGAATTTTCTTCACGGCGTTCGCGAAAGTTTGCGAGACCGATGTTCTATATTGACTACTGCGCTGACGTATACAAATCGAGTTTTCACGTTTTTCGTCCGCTATAAGTTTCGCCTTTGTCGCTGTCTTCATCGTATTTTCTTGGCTCCTTGGCACTTGTACCATTAAGAGCGTTACAGCAAGAACGTGATGTGCTGCGCACGCATCGAAATGAGAGAAAATGCTCTCCACGACGGGTGCCATGGCACTCACTGATAGGGAAAACCGACTAAGGAATCACGACGAATAGCTACATCAAGCGCGAGACACAGCAGCGGTGAGCTCTCCGTTTTAGTGACTAGAGACGTGCTCACTGCGGACCTCTCTCGACGTCCCCATTAGCGTCGCGTTGGGCGTGAGAAAGAAGGAACGACCCGTTAGGTCACAGCAAAAACTCAATCTATGCTAAAACACACAGAAATCCACATGCTTGACACTGAAGTAGCTGTCCTGCATGGAACGTGAGTCGGGTTAAATTCGCTTATTTTCTTGAGTTTGAGGATAAACGAGGTGAAGCCCGTACTGAGTACGTGCAGACGTTCGCTGACAGCCTGTCCCGTCCCCCGCCATCCTCAAAGATATGTTACCCTTCCCTTCATGTATCCCAGGCCTTTCTAAACAACAACAACTTGATACTGACGGTGAGATGGAGTGTTCCACCGCGGTGGTGCGTTACCTGTACCTTTGTTTGTTGTTGTGCGAAATTCTCAGCTCAAAGTAATCACAAGAACAAATTCTAGGAGGACAGGCACATTAAAGGGGCTGTGAAACGGCACTCCTTTATTTTGCGGAGGAATCACGTTAGAAAACGTGAATGTTTAACTCCTGAATATGAAAATCGAAGTCCGACGCCAATGTGATTCCCCCTTCGGAAATTATTGCACACGCAATATCTGTCTCGGTGCCAACAACAACAACAACAACAAATAGATCGTGATTATTACATGGAGTGATTCACCGCTGGAGAACAGTACGCTACCCCATTACACGCGAAACATTAAATGTGAGATATGAGAATGAAGTTAAAGTTATATGTACAAGCACGACAATTGAGCTGTCCTCCACTGGTGATGGTGATGTGACAAAAAAAAAAAAAAAGAAAAGAAAAAAGAAATAAAAATGGGGATGTGAGTTTCGCACTGTCTGCGCTCAGAGCCAAAGGTACTACGTATTAGTGCAAAAACGACGGTGGCGGCTGTTTAAGGAAAGGTGCGATGTGCCCGTTCCCATGGTAACTGTCTGCTCCTCTCGAGGAACATTCTCTGTGTGGCGTCGTACTCTGTCTATCGACCAACTGTTAAAGAGATACTATTTTTATAAATATTATTACTCGTACAAAAGCAGCGCGCACCGAAGACAAGTAAGCTTTCTGTATCAAATATTGGTATATGAATACTACCAACACTGCATTACACGCATGTGCATTAATACAACGCTTGCTGCAGATGTTTATATAGTCCACATTTAGGATTAAAAAGGGAGTATTTAATTTGTAAGCGTTCGTTTCCTGATCCTTGAACTACTCTTCAACATAATAATCTTTCACGTTTCATCTCATGACCCAAATGAAAGAGACGCGTGGCGTATATAGCAACCAAGAAGCAGACTTGTACGTATTTGGATTATTGTATTTAAAATACTGTATTTTAAATACAATTTGCGGTAGTTTGGTACCCTACTCAATACTTTTTGTTTTGTGTATTTGTACTCTATTTAAAATACATTACATGGTATTTTCTACTCAATACTCTAATTACATATTTTGGATCTCGTCTGTGTCTCGTCTTTCCATTATCTTGCTTGTTCAGTTGAAATTTCCTGAGTCCCTCGTACTTGACCCGGACATTGGCCCTTCTTGGAAGTCTCCATTTAGAGATGTTGCCTCGTGTGTACTAATCCTTGGCCAGTGAGGGTTCTATTATGTGTGCCCTGACGCGGTGACGCCAAATTCTGACCTCGCCGAGCAGGGACCTGCTACATGTTTGCTTTGTTCTGGGTCACATATACTTAGTGGAGTTATGTGGTATCTCTTTGTCATCTTTTTGGGACTTGTGTTTAGATGACTCCTATCACACAGCGGCGGCTAGCGTAGTGCGCGGGGTTTAGGTGATTCGTGTGACATAGCGGGGACTTGCCGCATTGACCCGTGACCGGTAATTTTTCGCGTTGAAGGATAAATAGTATCCTAATTGTATTTCAAATACTTTTTGAAGTATTTTGTACTCTATCTTAATTACTTTAATTTTCACGTATTTATACTTTATCTTAATTACATTCTAACGTTAGTATTTATTATCTTATCTTAAATACATTTTTGAGTATCTTGTACATGTCTGCCAAGAAGGAAGCACTTCTTTGTATTGCGCCACCCTGGCGAGCATTCCCGCAGTGACAAAGACGAACTAGAGAAGATGTGCGAGAAAAGGGAAAAGATTGGGTCGCAAATGACGAAGCCCAATTCTCCTTGGTCCAATCGATATCCCAATCCGGTCCATGTCATTAAGTTGCGCTTACTAATTTACCTCCTCGGTGCTTTTCCCATTGCTTCCACGAAACGAGAATAGGAAAAAGACGAGCGACAACGAATATCAGGGACGAGAACAATAAGGAGGCTTTAGTGACGCTTGACACTTGTTAGGGCTACTTTATTCTTTTCCCGCTTCTTCCACCAACTACTACTTACTAGCGTTATCGCCAATTACGTATTTTTATAATTGAAAAATAAATTACCGTATTTCGTAAACTTCAGAACGGCGGGTTTTTTAGGCGATAGTCTTCTCAACGAGTCGCGAAGACTGTGAGAACAGGCGAATGATACAGCCGTAATAGCACATATTTGTGACCAGATCTTTGTGGAATAATTAAGAATGTTCAAATAAATTCGAAATTTGCTAGACAGCATTTTAGTGTCGGGCAGAAAAAAACACGTTTCGACGTTTCAGAAACTAAATACAGCAGCACCATTCTCCTAGTCGCTGGTTTGCTTGTTTACCAGACAATACTGCTCTAAATGCTCGGCGTATTCTTCCCAGGAACATTTGTCGCCCACGTGGTAGGTGCCGATGACTGACGGTAAGAGTCCCCGCTGCCGATTCCGCTCGCCATGTACTACAGTAACTGTACTACCGCGTGATAAGTACACCAGACCGTCCCTTCAGAACACCACGTGAAACAGTCATTACACAGGTAGAACTATAATGATGGTCAAGTAAACAGAGAAAGACATCTGCTGTTACAACAGCTGTTACATCACGCAACGAAAGAGGTGGAAAACGACAACAATATATCTACGACGAGATCATGAAATATATTGCATGCAAAATCGGTGGTGTAAAAAAAAAGTTCAGAGCAAAAGTAAGATTTCGTGACTTTAAAAAATTGAGGTACGGTTAACGCTTGGATTTGGCACGAATTAGCAGCGGCAGCTGCTGAGGGGTGGTGAGTATAGACACTATTCGTCGCTACATTGTTGACACTGTTGGTGATTAAAGAATTTTACAACAGAGCTTCTATTGAGTCTCGCTTTCTATTGTGATCTGAGCTTGTTGCATCCATTCTCGTTGGTTGGCTCAGCGCTGTTCCTTGCAGGCGTCTTGTGCAGTCGACGCCTTGGGACCTCCCATCCTGACTAGATAATTTCGGCGCCTACACTCTTAAAAACGAACTTCACCGCATAGCACGCTCTTAGCCAACCATTGCCACAAATGATATCGTTACCTGCCCTGATTTGTTGAAAACGGGAGGCGTACGCCTTTTCTGTGACAATTATGAACAGCATAAGTGTCACAAAAAGGCGTACGCCTCCCATTCTCAACAAATCAGAGCAGATAACGATATCATTCGAGATGATGGTTGGCTAGGAGTATGCTATGCGGTGAAGTTCATTTTTAAGAGTGTAGACGACACATTTCACAAACAGAAGGAGAGAGAGACCACCCTACACGCACGAACGCAGAGAGGACGGGGGAAGGGGAGGGTTTTGTGTCAACGTCGACGCGGACACGTGAAGACGAAGTGTGGCTTTAACAGCTGCCGCTGTAAAACAGCACAAGTGCGTACAGATACTGCTTGATATTGCATTCACAGTCGCCATTGCCACTTCGGGCAGGGTATGCGTAGGCTTCATGCGCAGCATCAACATATCACACATAATTTTCCACTGGCTACAGAATCAGAATGATGAACAGAACGACACCTTTCAAGAATTTTCTCCACCTATAGTAACTTTAAATCAGACTTGTACAAAATACTGCGCAAAAGTATTTAAAATAAGATACTAAATACTCTACGGAAAAAGTATTTAAAATAGAGTACGAATACTCAAAACTGAAAGTAATTTGAGTAGAGTACTAAATACTCTAAGAAGTATTTAAGATACTATTTAAAGTACTTTAGTATTAGCAGTAAGTGAAACGCGTATTCTGAACGTGGCCTTACAAATGAAAGGAATAAACTTCATCAGCCATGCATATCTTTCATTTGCAACGTCTTGGTGTCAAGTAATGTTTGGTGAACTTTGGTGAACCCAAGTAAACTTTGTTGATATGTTCTGACCCAAAACTTCGTAATCCCTCCTGTATGTCGGTTCGGGTCTTTCAACCTCTAGCACGTGTTTATTGCTTTGATGACCAAGGAAATAAATGCCGGGATTATCTTGTACCTAATCCCCTGGTGATTCACCTGGCAATATGAATAGGAACGGATTTCTGACGAAGCTGGCTATTGAGAAGCAAGGCCAGGCTTGGGACCAGCCTATTGTACAAGAGGACAAATGACAGATTCGCGAATTCCCGAAAAAAAGAAAACGAAGAAAAAGGGGGTTAAATTCGAGTGAGCTGAAAATCTCGGCACGGCGGGAAGGCGGGAAGCGTGCTGGATATGGCTTGACGAAGTATTTTGAGTACTGAGTAGCAAATACCGAAAAAAGTATTTTAAATACATTAAAAATACTTGTCGCAAAAAAGTATTGAGTAGAGTACCAAAATACCGGAAAAAGTATTTAAAATACTGTATTTTGAGTACGTACTCAAGATACGTACAAGTCTGCTTTAAATATCCCCCCCCTCCCCACTTTCAAGGAACTGCTCCATGTCACTCAAAACTTGCAATCGTGCAAGCGGCTGTTCCCTCACAAGCCCGCCTTGTAACAACCGAACGACTGCATTCTTATTATACGAGTGCCGTCTGCTTTTCATTGCGCCCGAACACAAATCGAATCTCATTACTGTTGAGCACACACGGCTCGGGAAGGCATAATGCGGCTAAAGATATCCTCCTTGGGAACTGCCTGCACTTCTTCGCCTTTGTTCCTCTAATTAAATCAATAAAAGTTAAATTAAGAAAAGCGGGCGACCGACCTTCCTTTGTGAGCATCAGATTTAATTAAAATCAGGGGCTGAGAGCGGGCTCGGTGTTTTTCCTCCAGGGTTTAATTGTTACTCTTTTGCGTCCCGGATGGAGAAAAACTGGTAGTGGTCCTTAATGCGAAGTGGAGAAAGTTTATTGAGAGCTTTCAGGAAAGAGAAGGACTGTCTGACTTATTGGATAGGGTTATACGATTTTTTTTGAGGCACTGATTTCTTAGGAGTGCTTGTACCGCCTGCGGCTCGGCATGAGAAGGAAGACCAAGTGTGCTACAAGACGAGGACCGCAAGAAGTCTCCTACAAAGACGTCAACAAGACCACATTCAGCGTGACCAGTACGGAAACATTTGTTATGAACGCTGGCAACTCTTAACTGTTCAACTATTCGCAGGCAACAAATATGTGATCCGGACGACATGGTGTGCTTCACCGCTGAAGATCGGTTCCCTACCACATTACACGTGGAAATGTGCAAAACGAGGACGAAATTAAGAAAAGAAAAGGGAGCAGTACCATAAATGCAGGGGGTGATAAAGTATAGTCGAACAGATGGCGTGGGATTAAAGCGTCTGGAGCAAACCGTTGGTCGTTGGATCCTGACGCGTTACAGGGGATTCTGACAAGGGCCTTTAATTGCAGCCAGGTACTATTCAACTGTGCAGGAAGTATCCGCTTCTCCGTTTCGTATAGCTCGCATTCCGTAATTGCGTGTTCAATATTCGCCACGCCACCGCGATTGGGTCAAAAGCTTCTATCCCAATATTACATTATTCGATCCTGTGGTTGAGTTTTGGAGTGAAGGCTACATTGAGGCGAAAATCTGTGCAGGAGGGAGGGAAAGTAAGGTGGTAAACGGTCTGGAACAGAAAATGACAAATTTGGATCCACGGAGAGACATGCCTATGACGCCGCGACACCATTGCTGCAGAGCCAGTGGCTAGGTCGTCGCAGACAGGAGCGACCTCCTGTCATCCAGCACAGTGGACCAATTCCATATACGTGTCGCCCCTAGCGGTGGAGCGCCGAATGTCGTATTTTCTCCCCAGTAATCCTGGCGACGCTCATGAGAACTGGCACGTCGTGTGGCAAAGAAGAAAGAGAAGACGTGCAGAAGGAGTGACATCTCCAGGCATTATGAGCATGAAGCGTTTGAAAACTGATGTCGGACTTGGTTCCCTGAGAACTTAAGACCACCTATGGAAGCGACCACGGAGATGGCGTGTGCACTGTTGATATTACTGTGGACAGAGGAACCTTGCCCTTCACTTCCGCGATACATTTCTCTGCATTACTTTGTTTCCACCGGTAAACGTGTGCTCTTAGTGGATGTGTGCTCCCGTAGGTGGTGGTGGTGGTGGTGGTGGTGGTGTCTGCCAGGACAACAATATTAGCCAATTAAGCTAGCCAAGTCACCCCAATCCAGCAAAGCATGAGCTACAGCGCGCGCGGCGTTCCTAATTCACTTTCCTGAGGTATTGATCTCAGTACGTTGTTCATGCACCTATTGGTGGGATGCCTCACCGCAGGCCAAGACGACAGATTGACTCTAGAAATGATCTCACGAGATTCCCATCACCAAGGCCTTCACTCGATCCCTGTGGAATAAGTGACAGTGAGGCATCACTGAGCTTCGAGAACCATTCACCGGAAGGAACAGTCAGGATACTTCTCCGTCCTCCAGATGGAACGTCACTACGCCAGCCAGGACGTACTGTGTCCGGGGTCAGTATGGTCATCGATAGTTCGTCGCAAGAAGGATGTGTGGGTGAAGGCCCACACGCAAATGAAGTGTACGGAACAGTAACCGTGTTCCGTTCCCCCAAGAAAGTTACATTCGAAGGATGGTCAACTCCAACTTCAGATTCGGTCATACATCCACCGATGGAATCCGTTCCAGGTCACTTCTTTGAACATGTCATGTATCGAACACCGGAGCAAACTGTTCCGAGCAGTTATGTTCCTTTCATCGGCGAATTTGTAGAGGAAACACCGTCGTTGGGGCCTACAGATGAGCATGTAGCCGATTTTTGCAACAAGAAAGGTACTGAACGTTCCACGGACGATGTCCTCCCTGAGCGACTTCCCGAAAAGGAAGGCAACGAAGTGGAGCCAGTTTCGTCGGACGAACCAAATTCGGAAGATAAGGACGTTGACGAAAATGAAACACTCTCTGACACTGTTAGTACTGCATACGAAGCAAGCAGTGTTATTGTCGTAACGAAAAGCGGCGAAATTATTGTAGCGACCGACGGTGGAGATGGCATAACTGCAAATATCATTCAAGGGACACAGCAGATGAGTTCAAAGGACACCACAAGGACCGGCAAAGAAAGAAGTAAGACGGCTACAACGGATGCTTTGTCCTCGAGTGATGAGACCGCGCTACCACCGAAGAAGCAGCAGCTTGGAAGCATCTCCAAATCCGGATCATTAACGTCAATCCAAGAAACAAAAAGCACGACATTGTGGAGTTCGTCAGACGATAAGGAACCGCCGAGACGTGTGATGCCAGGACGAGACCTACCAGTACGCTCACTCGCTCAAGACCGCAAGGACTACCAGTATAGAACTGAACCTAGTAGCGATGAACCTGACAGCAGCGTCTACATCTTGGACGACAACGGAATGTACGTGTCCTATGAAACATACTACGAGCCCACTCGTAAGGACTACAGCAGTGCCCTAGAAGATTACTACGCTTATGACATAGATCCCTACCAAGAGGACTACTGTCGTGCCGGAAGCAGATACGATGACAGTGTCATTACGGATGAGAGCTCTTTCCCTGGAGTATATAGTCCGTACCAACAGGCCTACGATCGCTACCAAAGGGACAGTGAACTTCAGGGAGGGATGCTCGATAGAAGACTCTATGCTTCTATAAGCACTGACTATAGCCCAAGTAGTAGAAGGCATATTCGAGGACTCGAAGAAGAACACTGTAACAGGAGAACATGTGGTCCAAGCCGCGCAGGCTACAGTCTAAGTCACAGCGGTTACGGTGCTGATCGATACGACTCAGGCTACAGAGCATACTATCCCGTAAGTCGCGAGCCGAGAGAAAGATCTCTGTCACCGAGACGATATTATTCAGGTACGTCCCTAGACCACTCCAAGACGTCGACACAGTTTTCTGAGGATTCCGCATTTCGTATCAGGATTACGGGCAGAAAGCGAAAGCCTCGTCTTCAATCTAGCCACAGCAGTCGTGCATTCGGAGATGTGCCAGCTAAGGAAGAACTTTGGGCAAAACGCAAACAACGGACACAAGGTTTTATGGATAACATCGGTGGATACTACGGCAGGAGTCCTAGCAGGCCACCAGTCAGCAGGTACAACCCTTTCGTGTACCCCATGCACGAATGTAAGATTGGTGATATGAAGAAATCACGCTCCGAAGAATACATACGCTGTGGATCGTCAGCAGTATTGGTTGAGAAGGCGAGGAGGTCGACGAGCCTCGACGCTGCACTAAGTCGTACAGAAGAACGTCACAAAGAGGAGCCATCGGGACAGACTAGCATCAGGAAAGGAAGTTTTGTCTGTTTGGACCCGGTTCATGTAAAAGTTTTCGGCAGTTTCGAAGGCGCCTCACTGGAATCCGGTCATCGACTTTTGGACGAACGCAATCTGTCTTGCATGACGCTGAACGTCCGTCTGAAGGATTCCACACCTCGTATTCGCAGGATGTCCTTACGCGAAATATGGAAACATAAAATGATATTCCTCCCACTGCTGGCTTTGATACCCCTCGCCATGGCTTTGGCCGTTCTCTTATCGCTCATTTCCGGAACCTCAACCATTCACAGGCCGCTTCTTCGAACCCTTTCCGGATTGTATAATCATGCCGTCACCGATGTTATTTCAGACGCTACCGTGAAGAGCCTCACCGTTGCTTTCAGGCAAGATGGCGAATATCTGAGCGCTCTCCTTTCGTGGGATCTCAACCCGTGCGACGATTTCTACCGTTTTGTGTGCGCGCAATGGGAGAGCTCCGAGGAAGATGGTGGCGCTGCGTACGATGACCTCACGCACCAGCTTGAAAGCAAAGTTGTGTCCCTTCTGAACAGGTCCCACGCCGAACTGTCCCCGCTCAAAGACATGTTCTCGGAATGCATGGATACGAAACAGCTGAGCGCAGGTTGGCATCATGTATCAGAACTCCTGTGGCTAGCGACACTAGAAGGATTTCCATACAATACCACTCCGATAAACAGCACCTCAGTCTGGATGACTGCGGGTAGACTGCTTCGTATGGCCGGTGTACAGACGCTGCTGAACCTTCGAATGGTCCAACGTGCTTCGGGGGTTCGACGCAAGAATACACTATCTGTTGGTATGCCTAGGAGACTATTCCCCGCTTTTCTTAACCGCGTTGCTGGTATCTACAACGAAACTCTCCACTTTGCCATGGGAGTCTTCAAAAAACAGTTCAACGCTTCCACGATCGCCGGAAAGCTCTCAAACTTCGCGTCCCACTTGGATTTCATAATTTTGAGCCACACCAACTTTCACTGTTCCACGAGCGTAGAAACACTCAAGAACCATTCTGAACTTCAACGCTTCTTCTCCGAAGTGTTCGTTTCTTCAGAATCCCTGTCGTATTCTGGGCCCTACACGGAAGTCCTATTCGAATGCCAGGATTACATCGGCCAACTCTCTTCGCTTATTTCCAGCACTGAACCATTCGTCGTGTTGAATTACTTTGGCGTCCGAACGATGATAGAAATGGCTGCGTTCGCCCCTGTTCCTGGAGGGCAAAAACTGGTAGAGATACTGGTGGAACACCTCTACGGTAAGCCACGGCCGACGCTACCCCGATGGAAACTTTGCTTGCGCATAACAGAACGTGCTTTTCCTTCTCTATTTCTCCACGCTACGCGTCTGGCTCACGAATCCACCCCTGCCCTGAAGTCAATCCGCCGTCAAGTGCACTCAGTCACGCAGGAACTATCGGCCTCGCTCGACAAATTGACGATCTTAGACGAGAGTACCAGGAAACAAGCTGAGACTGCCCTCAGTCAGAGCAAGATCATTCTGTTCCATCCCACTTGGCTAGATGATAAGGAAAAGCTCCGGACCTATATTAACCGATGTCCGAGTGTGTTACACGGACAAGGACTGCTCTCATACTACACCTTACGAGGACACAGCGTCATCGAGAGTCTTCGCCCGGGAGCTTGGCATCGTTCAGCCTTCGATGTGAACTGTCACATCGAAGGCACAAATATTCACGTTCCCTACCTCATGTTCAACTTGACGCTGATCAACTTGGATGGAAGTTTGCAAGTCCCTCATTCCGGTACCAGGATAGTCGGGTGCCTGTTACATATGGTGCTGCAAAGAATAAATTTCAATGTCAGCCGGGACGCTACGAGTAGGTGGTGGCCAGACCTAGGTCATTCACTGTTGAGCAGCACGCGGCTCTGTTTCGAGAGATACTATGACATTAGCGGCGCAGAATCGCAGCCACTCCTCGAGGCGACTGCGTCCTTGAGACCGACGCTCAATGTATTCGCCAGAAACAACTTCATGACTGCGCCATTTCCAGGGCTTCAATCGTACAACGCGCTTCACCTGTTCTTCGTGTACTACGCCTTGGGATACTGTGAGAGGAACGCAAGTAGCCTATCAAAGCACCTCGTCAATGTTCCGTTGTGGAACAGCCGAGCCTTCCAGGAGGCCTTCCGGTGTCCAGTGAGATCTCGTATGAATCCGTCTAAAAAGTGCTTGCTGTGGAAGGATGCGCCTGACGCCAATGATATTTTAATGTAATAAATGAGATGTAATAAGTTTTGCATAGTGAGTACACGGTGGAGATTCTTTAATGGGTATATACCCCGCCAAAACAACAATACAACAACGAAAATGTTTGACGTTTCGAAACTCCAACACGACGAGCAATTGGGTTAGTTGGTGCGAATGTATAATGAAGTAAACAACAGACGCTCAGTAATGACAGACGCTCGTCCTGTCTGTTCCTCCGTCCCTTTATCTTTTGCGTCGTGTTTACTTCATTATGTTTCGGATCTCATTCGAGTTTCGTCATCAGAGTGACGTACCGCAAGCTGCAGGTCCCTTTTTTATGTAACAAGGGCGCCTATTGATAGCCTCTTTGGTTATCTTTATGTGCCAGGATTCCAATTGTTTCCTCAGCCCCCCAACGACCCTCATGAGCTAAAATTTCTGGATTATCGAGACCTAATCTCTGACCAGTTTTTACCGCGTGTTCACATAGTTCAATTTGCTTCTCTGCGACCTTGTCAACATTATCTTTTGTACATGAAAGAACTGATGTTCTGAGGCTGGAACAACATAGAAGGGACAAATACATACAAAGCCTCAATTTGCCTAAGAAATTAACGATGAAAGTCACTGAAACGGTTAGCTAGCTGTAGGACTCGAACTCGAGGCTTTGTATGTATTTGTCCCTTCTATGTTGTTCCAGCCTCAGAACATCAGTTCTTTCATGTTCAACAGTTGCCGCCTGCGTCGATCCCGTCGTATCAATGTGTGTATGAGTGAGCAAAAATGTAAGAGAGAAAGGAGGATGAGTGAGAGAGAGTGGCCGGTTTGTCCCTTCAGATGACGCACCCTGGAAATCGCTGAGAAGGCGTGTTAGCTTAGCTCAATTGGTAGAGCCACCGTGGTATAGCCCTGGACCGGCAATCCAGAAGATGTGGGTTCGAGTCCTACAGCTAGCTAACCTGTTCAGTGACTTTCATCTTTCATCATTATCTTTTGTGTTCATTCTGGTTTTCGTCCTTCTCCTGGTTTCTCCGATGTACATTGCCTACCATTCTTGGCATGATATTTTTAGAAAAGAATTGGAATCCTGGCACATAAAGATAACCAAAGAGGCTAACAATAGACATCCGGACCCACTACCAGAATGCTACGCACCCTTGTTACATAAAAAGGGACCTGCAGCTTGTGGTACGTTATTCTGACAATGAAACTCGAATGAGCTTCGAAACGTTAAACATATTCGTTGTTGTATTGTTGTTTGCCGGTGTATATACCCATTAAAGATGTCAACCCCCGGTATTTGAACTATTTTCACGGTGCAGATTATGGGTACGCCGACTTTTATGTGCTATACGACCTCCTTGTGGGAATAGATACAAGCTGCAGCACCAATCAGTGACCTGGACGCGGATACAGACATCTCGCTAACCGAGTTGAGGAGCGCAACCCTTCCGTGTCACGTTTTCGACCTTCCCCAGACACGGATAATATCACCTGTCGGGCTATGCGTAGCCTTTATGAGAGGTGTCAGAAGTCTCTACCGGATATATTCAGTATGTCTTAGGGACCTGAGCAAGTCCCTGACCAGGGTGTCGAACCGAAACGTTTTTCGTTCCGGTTTTCGTTCCGGTTACATCTTAAACGATCCGGTACCGGTTCTGCTCCGGAGTAAAAAAATAACGGTTCATACCGGTTTTTAACCGGTTCCGCTTCTGCTGGGAATATTCATCCCCACAAAAAAAAAAAAAAAAATGAAATCGGTGTTGCAAAATGTAAACCCGTTTATTCCGCATACACGGTATTTAATATTAATAGACAGCTGTGAAATTGGTAGCTCCTGGTTCCTGTAGGTTACTGTCTGTTCAAATGGGCTTTCTCCTTTGTTGAAGCACATGCTACAAAAGAACTTGTTTGGCGTGATGCCATACGCAAAGTACTTTCTTGCTGGGTTGGAGCGATCGCGTCCCATCCGAATGTCTGTTGCTACTGCCTAGCCAGCAAGCACCACCGCACGAGTACGACGCAAATCGAGGAACACCTTCACTCACAAACGCGCTCGACGGCTCTGTTTTATTTTCTTCGTGTCATGTTCGCAAAAGAGTAGCCACTACGCACGGGCTTGCCCTCGCGTATACGTACGTGTATTCAACTTAGCTGCTCTCAAACAAGGGACGCGTTGCGCGACATTACCGATAGAGAGCCGTTATGCAGCCTCCTTGGGTCGCTGTTTTATTGAAGAGAGTTTGCGGGGATCAAATTAAAACGAACACTACGGCACATTGCTAGAGAGTCACATGTACCTCTAAGTCTGTGTGCGTGCGCGAACGATAAACTATTACAAAGGGAGCCTAAGGGTCATAGTATATCGACATACATTCCACCGTAACCGTAACCCTCGTATAGTATCCATGACATGACTTCAGAGCACACGACGTCTGTTTCATTCGCCTATCCGTAGTCCAAACCGGCGAAGTTTTTTCTTGGACCGAAAACCGTTAAATATATTTTTCGGTTTCCCTCCTGAGCGAAAAAAACGTATACGGTTTCGATTCCGATCCGGTTCGCACCAAAATAGCGGTTTTTTTCGGTTTTCGGTTCCGGTTTTCGGTTCGCTCCGACACCCTGTCCCTGGGATATTCCACGACTACATCTACTCTACAATTATGCATAGCCGAGTATGCTTTGCACAATTACGCATACATGCTTCGCTTGGTGACCCCCCGTAGCATATTACAACTAAAAGTATATCTCCCTGTAATATCCATGTACTCCCTGCAGGTGACCCCCACCCGCAGCGATGCAGCTGTATAGTAACAGTACGCCGGTACAGCTGTCGACGTAATGTGATTTTCTAAACGAACAGCATCACGCGTCGCTTCAGTAACTGGGATAGACAAGAAGACGGGGGCATTTAGTTTCTTCCCTAAGACGGCACAGGGACGATCATTCGTGCCGAACCCGAAAGACGATAAGGTCACGTGTGGGGTTTCGAGCACTCACGTATTATACTGGCGTCTTTTATGAGCTTTCAGAGCTGAGGCTTGATTACCGCTCCAACGAGGACATCTTCAAAATTATTTTCCTTTATCTTAAGCAGTCTTATGTCGATGTGGGCCATGAACCTCCCCCCCCCCCCCCCACACACACACACTTGGTCGTTATTCGAATGCCGAACAAGAGTAAGTATATGAGAGAACCCACAGCTGTTCAGACCTTTCTGGGCACCCCACAGCTGCCTGGTACAGCATTTTTAATGGCAGGCACGTCCATTACAAACGATGAGTTCTGAAGTCTGTCGCTTCATTTCGTATTGTGATGGCTTACTTTTGTTTCCGGTTGTTTGTGATATATTGCAACATCTGCTGCCGCACGCACTCTTAGAAAAAAGAGTGGAGCAGTTACACCTTTTAGGAGGTAATAGTTGTCACATATGTTGCGCATAAAAGCTTGCAAAGTTCTACACTCTTAAAAATGAACTTCACCGCATAGCACGCTCCTAGCCAACCATAATCTGGAATGATATCGTTATCTGCCCCGATTTGTTGAAAACGCGTACGCCTTTTTTGTGACAATTATGAACAGCATAAGGGTCACAAAAAGGCGTACGCCTCTCGTTTTCAACAAATCAGGGCAGATAACGATATCATTTGAGATGATGGTTGGCTAGGAGCGTGCTATGCGGCGAAGTTCATCTCTAAGGGTGTACCTGCTACCTCACTCTCAAAACAGAACTTCACCGCATAGCACATTGTCCGCCAACCATTAATAGGGTTATCGTTTCTGATTCGGTGAGCGAGGGGGGCGTACGCCTTTTTGTAGCAATTTGGATATATGATAATTTCTTTTACCGCCCTTCCACACCCTTTGACAGACGCTCTGTTGACCTAGGTGGTAACTGTAGAAGTGAGCACGTTTTCACACCCTTTTTTTCTTAGAGTGTGGCATTCACGACATGATAGACAGCGGCGCTTCACAAAACTTGCGGCGAAATTATGTAACTTTCTCGTGCGACACCAAAATGTTGTTGTCCCTTCAGTGTAATTCTAATTAAGTTCATTGGGATGTACGGAGCTTCGATGAAAACAAACAAAACGAATGAGGAAAAGAGTGCCTTGCGAAATTATGAAATAATTGACATTGAAAGCTGAAAAAATGCACTCTTAAAAATGGAGTTCACCACATAGCACGATCCTACACTCTTAAAAATGATGGTGGTGGTGGTGGTGGTGATAGGGCTTGCCGTTGCCGGCCTCACGTATGTGGGCAACGTCACGACTCACGCCCTGGGGGAATGTGCGTCCTGGGCCGACTTCTAAGGGAACTGTGCCGACATATGTCTGAAAGCGTCTGAGGAAAACCCAGGAAAAACCCCAGACAGCACAGCCGGCACTCTTAAAAATGAACTTCACCACATAGCACGCTCCTAGCCAACCATCATCCCGAATGACAACGCTCTCTCCCCTGATTTGTTGAAAACGGGAGGCGGAGCCTATTCTGTGCCGTGCATAATGAGCACAAAATAGGCTCCTCCTCACGTTTTCAACAAATCAGGGGCGAGAACGCTGTCATTCGGTATGATGGTTGGCTAGGAGCGTGCTATGTGGTGAAGTTCATTTTTAAGAGTGTAGCCAACTATCATCCCGAGTGACATCGTTCTCTCCCCCGATTTGTTGAAAACGGGACGCATACGCCTTTTTGTGACACTTATGCTGAAATGTTAATTGTCACAGAAAGGCGTACGCCTCCCGTTTTCAACAAATAAGGTGAGAAAACAATGTCACTCGGGATGATGGTTTGCAAGGAGCGTGCTATGTGGTAAAGTTCATTTTTAAGAGTGTGGTGTTCTCTCTCTTTTCCTCATTCGTTTTGTTTGTTTTCATATTGGCCCAAGATGTTGTGCTGCTTGGGTAGATTCAATTTGCCTGCGTTCAGTACGCGGATAGTTTGCACGCGGATAGTGCTCGCATAAGCCCGCGAAATACTGTTAGAATTCATACAACAGATGAAGTCTATCCGACAGCACTTGCTCGGTAATACAGCACAGCAATTAATATTAATAATAAATTTATTTTTGATCGCGTGGCCATTAACAACCGCGAGGTCTGAGGAATAGTCCGTCGATGAACAAAAACACAACACAAACAAACAGGGAGTAACATTATGAGTTATAAGGAGGAAATGGTAACATGTAATACACTAAAAAGTTAGAGCAGAACTCACAGAGTTGAAAAATTTGTTATATGTAGCAGACACGTCTACATCATGTATGATGCAGACGTGTCTGCTACGTGAGACCATGGTCTCACGAAGACTGTTCATGCATGATAAAAAGGCGAATCTCTAATGGTCCCACGACATGCTCGGGTTGGCAAACCAAGTTTACGGAGGATATGTTCATAATTATAGTGATGATGCCAATGTCTCGAACACCCATGAGGCGTCATTGCACGTGCTTGACATCTACAGAGACTGCGTTGTTTACACAATTCGAAGCACCAGATGAAAATTCGTGAATAGGAAGCGCAATAACGAAGACAAGCGAAATAAACACGTTAAGAAATTGCAGAAATGGTATAGTACCCCCGCATGGGCCCTCGAGGAATTTTCATAAATAATCATAATAAATTTCAGTCGTCGTTTTGTCCGTATCACCCTGCATTCTTAGTAATGAACTTCACCGCATAGCACCGGGGCGGAGGGAAGGGCGTTGGTATTTTACGTAACATTACAATATAAAAACTGAACTTCACCGCGTAGCACGCTCTGTGCCAACCATTGCCACGAAAAGGACGCTCTTCCACTTCCATATCCACCAATGAATTACGTCCTTTTGCACTTCGCCGCGACCAGCCGCGACAAAAATATGTAAACCGAAACCAATTAATTACTGCAACAAATGACCCGCTGTGGTGGCGGATTTTTCTCTAAAATGTGTCCACTGAAGGTCCCAAAGGGGTACTACTACCCATTTTAATGCCGACGGCGCCCTGCTTTAGAAGTTATGCTTTTTCACGAAACTCATTTGAATTTGGAAGTCCATATGCAGATGTTGTCGGCGTAGAAGATGCGGGTATGCCCACGTAGCTTTGCCGGGAGGGAAAACATGATGGGGTTAAATAAAAGCGGACTAAAAATGCTTCCTTGTGGGATGCCACGGTGCACAAGGTAAACAGCGCTATCAACCTCAGCAGTGCGCACAAAAAAGTAGTCTGTCAGTGATGAAGTACTGAACCCAAAGAAGCGTGCGACGTCCTACGCCGACCTCTTGAAGTGACGCGGCAATAGCGCTCGGAAGAACACTGTCGTAAGCTTCCTTGACGTCCAGGAAGACAGTCGCGGTAAGCCGGCCTTCTGTCTTCGCCTGTTGCATTGCCGCCACTAGGTCGATTATGTTGTCCGTCGCGGACCGACCATGACGAAAATCACCCATGATATTCGGGAAAAACCAAATAGACTCGAGATCACCAGTTCGGCCGTGAGTGCATCATCCGCTCCATAGTTTCCCCACCACAACTAAGACAGAAGGAACAGCAGACTTACCAGTTCGGCCGTGAGTGCATCATCCGCTCCATGGTTCTCCCAACACAACTATAAGGTGGCAGGAACAGCAGACTTCATGAAAACTCATACAGTCAGAACCAGAATATGATAATAATCGATATATAGGCTAATGGACGCGTGATAAATATCTCGCCCTTTTGGTGTTGTAAGAGCAGACATGTACAAGATACTCAAAAATGTATTTAAGATGAGATAATAAATACTAACGTTAGAATGTAATTAAGATAGAGTATAAATACATGAAAATTAATGTAATTAAGATTGAGTACAAAATACTTCAAAAAGTATTTGAAATACAATTAAGATACTATTTATCTTGAGCGCAAAAAGTCACCGGTCAATGCGGCAAGTCGCCGCTACGTGACATGGATCACCTAAACCCCGCGCACTACGCTAACCGCCGCTGTGTGATAGGAGTCATCTAAACACAAGTCCCAAAAAGATGACAAAGAGATACCACATAACTCCATTAAGTATATGTGACCCAGAACAAAGCAAACTTCTAGCATGCCCCTGCTCGGCGAGGTCAGAATTCGGCATCACCATGTCAGGGCACACATAATAGAACCCTGACTGGCCAAGGATTAGTACACACGGGGCAAGATCTCTCAATGGGGACTTCCAAGAAGGGCCAATGTCCGGGTCAAGTCCAAGGGACTCAGGAAATTTCCACTGAACAAGCAAGATAATGGAAAGACGAGACACAGAAAGTCTGAGAGGGAGATCCAAAATATGTAATTAGAGTATTGAGTAGAAAATACCGTAAAATGTATTTTAAATAGAGTACAAATACACAAAACAAAAAGTATTGAGTAGAGTACCAAAATACCGCAAATTGCATTTAAAATACAGTATTTTAAATACAATACTCCAAATACGTACAAGTCTGTGTAAGAGCTACATTTATGAATACATCACAACAAATGACCTCGCTTCAAGATAACCCTTTTTTGAGGTTCATCTCTTCGTATAAACTAGAAGTTCCTGCGTGTCCAGTCGCCATCGATGCAGACTCAGAAGGATCGGACGGCGGCCGGGAACCAAGGAGCTTCCAAATTGAATTAAGTGGTGGTTGGCAGTGTGTTTTGCATAGGCAATGAGTGAAGCCAGAGAATATGACTAATTGAGTTACCAGAGAATGCATTTCTCACGCGAGTGATGGTAGCTCCGGAGTATTGTGTTCATTGTTCATTATTCTTAACTTCCCTTCTTATGACAGAGTAAGGACAGCGGGCCTAGATTGCGGCGACCGCTACGCCTGCACCCGGGAAGAGCAATGACCGTACAGTATAGATTAGATTAGCGTCGATACGAAAAGAAGCACAGTTCAGATGTTAGTCCTAGACCTTTCGGTTTAATCAAGTTGATTTTCTTGTGGTTACTGTTTCTTAGGACGGGGATAGGATAGGATGTCGTGTTGATACGATTCTTTCATGGTACTGCACTTAGCAAGTTTCCTTGATGCATCCATCTGCTCACCTGCAATGAAGCGATTAATTACACTGCGGCACAGTCATCCCCTGCACAACAACTCCGCCAACAAATCAAAGGATGTTTGTGACTGGCTTACTCCACTTCCGGTCTATACTTGACTTCCGGTTCGACACTTTCAATTACTATATGTAAGTCCATTTATTAACCTCTAATTAGCCTCAATTAGTTTTAATGATCCTGTAATGACCCTTTAATTAACGAAGGTAACCGCAGGTTACATGAGGTAATCTTGAATTTCATAAACTCAACTTTCTTGCTTTAATCGCCTTCAATTACCTCTAATTACCTTCAATTACTCTTACCGCTTACTCTTAAATTACCTTCGATTACTTCAAGTTCAGATCATTTACCTCCATTTACATGTCCACCTATAACGCTGCCTCGGTGGGGCTTCTTCTTATTCTTTTTAAGTGTTGAGAGAGGTCAGTCAATATTTGGCTTGCTGCTCTTCAAAAGAAATAGAAAAGTTCACCCGGACCAAAAAAATAAAAAATTCACGCACACACACCGTTGTCAAAGTGTGCATAGACCCTTCGTTAAGGCTTCGCTACCACTTTCACTTAAAAGAAGCGACAGTGAATTCGGTCAAGCGTGCGACGTTACGCATGTGTTATACCGTGCGCGGGTGACAGCTTTACGCAGCATGCGCGTTGCTATAGCTAATGAATTTGCAAGCCTCACTTGACGATCGATGATCGTGCCTTGATGAGTTATTTACTGAGCGCGGATCGCCGCGTCACTAAATAGTTTTCGTTAACATGCGCTCGCCCTCACTGGGGCGTTCTGTTTTATTTAAAACGCGAAATAACCTGCAAGGTCAGGGCTTGCGGAGCCTTTGTGAATGAATGCGATTCTGAAAAGATACGTCGCAAGTACAAACCGATCTGGCCACACAAAGCTGTTTCAAAGATGTCCAGTACATAAGGGAGATGATTTCCAGTCATTCTGCTTTCATAGTTGCTGCTCAAGCTGTCCTAGAGCTTTTTTCCCATCTCCACATCCTAAGGATGAAATAAAATTGAATTGAATTGAATTGAATTGCGTTCTTTTCTCTGCTTCCATGCAACTGGTTGCTTTCACAAGATGCTTTTAGTGACCTACATCGTACAAACCCTTCGGCATTAACATTTCGCACTATTTTGTTTCACGAAATATTTTCTTCACTTCTTTTTAGGGGAGGACCTTTATGCCGTTAACAATTGAACCTCTTTATGCAATAAGGGGATAAGTCGACTTATCCCCTTTTTACTATTTTTGCTGAAATGACATCAACATACCAGTATGCACCTGCCAATGAAAATTTAGGACCTTATTGTGATTTGTTGGCCCGCTACAGCATGGTGAAAAACGAGAAATGCGTGTGTGTCAATGGGACGGACAATCAGATCAGGCCCCTTTTCTCGGTTTGGGATTTTTCGACTTATCCCCTTATTGCATACAGAGGTTCAATTGAAGGCTTAGTAGTGGAAATAATGGTATAGGTGCAATGCAATCCAAATACAACTTGTGCCATTATCGCCCGAAGCCTTCAATTAGAAAGCAATCCTCTGCGTGTCGGTGTACTGCTGACCCGGAGTGCTGGTGGCAATGTGGTGATGTAGAATAATGACAATGAAAATATGGCTAATAATAAGTCGCCTCACAGTGAGGACCGAATGTAATTGCTCTTAATTCGTGACAATACAGCATTCGTGACAATACAGCAATACATAATTCGTGACAGTTCAGCATACACTCCTAGAAATGAACTTCACCACAATGCACGCTGTTGTACACACCACATAGCACAATTGTTGTACACAGTGATGCCTGTAGCACGCTTGATTTGTGAAAAGCGCTGGGCGTACGCCTTTTTGTGACAACATTTCCGCATAAGTGTCACATAAAGTCGTACGCCTCCCGTTTTCAACAAATCAGGGGCGAGAACGATGTTATTCGGGATGATGGTTGGCTAGGAGCGTGCCATGTTGTAAAGTTCATTTTTAAGTCTTTTTTTTTTCTTCTATAGTCGTGGTGACGCCCACTTCTGTGTGGCCAACTACTGGGAGCCGTACCTGCCATTACCCCCCCCCCCCCCCCCCATCATTTTTAAGAGTGTTATAGTTAGCCTGAGATAGACTCTGAAAGGAACTATCACTTACGAATCTAGGACCGAAGGATATCTGTTCGGAACGAATCTACACATCTTGAACAACTCAGAAAAAAGGTGCTGACGCCCTTCTGGGCGCTGGAGGCTTACGTGTTTGTGTCGTCCATGTTTGTAGCGCCGTCTCGGCTAATTTCTCCTTATTTATGTATAGTATACTACATGTCATATAGAACGTGCCATTCATTGACGTTAAACCAAAGCGGATGATTGCACGTGTCCATTCTCTTCGACGTACCCATGCCCGTAAATAATACAAGCCTTCCATGACGTCTAGCGAACTAACTAGGGGCGGGGCACGCGTCAAGAAGGGTGCGTAACGGATACCTCAAGGGCACTTCATACGTCACGTGTGCCATGTACCGATGTTAACGAGTACCCCACCCCTGAGTACTTCTTTAAACGTGTAGTTGGGTAGTAAACCTAAAGAAGTTGTTCTTTACACGTGTAAGCGACTGATCCACCCATCTATACGCTAGCAAGCACAGAAGCACTGCATATTAGCAACCAGTTCTTACCCCGTCTGAGAGCAGATGCTGATATTAGGAGAAAAATATGGAGATGTAAGCCCGCTAACCGAGCGGAAAATCTATTCCAGATCTAATAGAAGAAAAAAAAAGGAAAAAGGAAAAAAGAGAGCATTAGTTGGTTACATGTACGCTTACTGCTCGCAGCTGCTCTCGGTGGTGCAGTCGGTAGCGTGTCCGCCTGCTGATCCCAAGACCGCGGGTTCAAACGCGGCCGAGGACGTTGGCAACTTGGTGGCAGGGTACAAGTTGCTCCGACACGCCGTCTTCCGCGAGGGACGTTAAATACGGGGTGCCGTGTGGTGAGCCTTCATCGCACGTTAGAGAACCCTCAGGTGGACAAAATTAATCCACACACCCCGACCACTGTGGCGTCGCTCGTGGTCGCAGTTGTCTCGCGACGCACGCTGAGTACGCCAGCAACGTACACATCGTCATCCGTGGGACGCGTTCTGTATAGCCTGTAGGGGACGCTGCGGTGATATTACAAAGGCAGAATCGCGACCACTCCCTCGTGGTTCATGATCACAGCCAGACTTGTGCCCGTTACCAAAAAATAGGAACTAAATACCGTTACCCGTTACTTCAGTAAAAAGTAACTAAATACGTTACTCGTTACCAACATACAAAAGTAACGAGTTCTCGTTACTCACAGGTAACGAGTTACTTTTACGTTACCGCCGCATATTTAAAGGAGCCAACAAACATGCCGTCACTTGCCTTCAACTCATTATTAATGAGAAATTGCACTTCGCAAGAAGCTGATACTCCAAATTTACATCAGTGATCTTCGTTCTCTTTCGTGTGAAGACATCTGCTGCCGAAGTGGGGGTGATCGGAGGTTATGAAAACACAAGAAAAGACACCGGTTTTCGTGCCACCGATCGCCAACGGTTCCCAAAAACAGACGAGGGGCTGAGTCATAATTTAGGACGCTCAGAAGCTTAGCAAAGACAAGAAGAGGCTAGAAGTCGAAACGCATTTTTTTTCAGCCATAGCACAGTTAGTGCCCATTCTTGGGTAGGAGTGATGGTCGGAGATTACGGAAACAAGAGAAAAGACAAGGGCCTTCGTTTAAGACGATTCAGCACGTAAACAACACATCCAGCGAGGGACTGCAATAATACTTTGAGTCACACGTGGTCGTGGGTCACGCAGGTTCACGCATTGCGCCACACGCGGAGTGCCGAAATGTGCTCTCCCGCGCTGAAGAAAAGGAACCAGTAACGTCAGTAACGAATTACCAATTTTTGTAACTGATTCCGTTACTATTACCATTTTCTAAAAAGTAACTAAATCGTTACTTCGTTACCGAAAAAAGTAACCGTTACCAAGTAACGAGTTAGGCACAACTCTGATCACAGCTGCTCGGTTATGGCGACGTTATGCGGTATCACCGGGTTACAGTTAATTAGTGCGAATTAATTGACCGGTCGCCGGCGTGACTTAAAGCTAGCAAAAGGGAGCAAAAATGATGAAAGACCTACCGTAAAACGTGACGACTTCTGTCCAATCCGTCGGCTAAGATGGTGGCAATTCCTGGAATAGAACGACGGTACTACTTCAGAAACATTCACTGACATTACTGGGACGAAGCCAAACATGACATGCAGTGGTCATGAAAACGAACCCATCACGAAGACTACAACACTACTCGCGGAGAAACATCGTGTCTGCTAAACGTGCATGCAAACCCGCTGGGAACAAATCCATCTAACACAATTATTCAAACGCGGGTTTCCCAACGGGGAACCCATTTAAAAGAACAAACTTTCTACTTTCCATCCACGTTCCGAGCAGATCACGTTCTTACGTATATATATACCACGTGCGCGCAGTGCATTTAACGTAATAATACAGCGCAGAAGCAAAGCTTTCCCCGAATCTAACTTTCTCTCACACGGCGAATGCAGTCGTGGCGCGGAATTCCAGCGGGACTTTAGAAGAGGGCTTAGAGTGGATGAATACTAGGGCGACAGAATGTGGATATAAATGACGGCCGCTGGTGCCCCCATCGATTTTATCGACGTCGGCTCCTTTTTGCCTTACTTCTCCGTCTAACATTCGGGCGCGTGTCAATATTTGAGTGCTCACCAAGAATTGTTACCAAGATCCATCTTTCTTTACGCAGCTCGAGAAGTGCGCGTCACGCATGCTCGTGTTCTTTGCTCTCATATCTCGACGTATATGATGCGGGTTAAGAGAAAAACGGGCGTGGAGGAGCGCTGTTCTAGTGTTACAGTTGAGTGTGTACCCTGCAAACAGATTGGTGGGCGCGGTGGTGGTTACACTCTTAAAAATGAACTTCACCGCATAGCACGCTCCTAGCCAACCATTTTCTCGAATGATATCGTTATCTGCCCAGATTTGTTGAAAACGGGAGGCGTACGCCTTTTTGGTGAGAATTATAAACATCATAAGTACACTCTTAAAAATGAACTTCACCGCATAGCATGGTCTTACCCAACCATCATCGCGAATGATATCGCTATCTGCCCTGATTTGTTGGAAACGGGAGGCGTACGCCTTTTTTGTGACAATTATGAACAGCATAAGTGTCACAAAAAGGCGTACGCCTCCCGTTTTCTACAAATCAGGGCAGATAACGATATCATTCGAGATGATGGTTGGCTAAGAGCGTGCTGTGCGGTGAAGTTCATTTCCAAGAGTGTATCACAAAAAAGGCGTACGCCCCCCGTTTTCTACAAATCAGGGCAGATAACGATATCATTTGAGATGATGGTTGGCTAAGAGCGTGCTGTGCGGTGAAGTTCATTTCTAAGAGTGTAGGACAATTCCAGCGTGGCTTTGTTGACCTCACTCGTGCGTGTAGCATCACGGCTGTAGCCAGGATGAGACGAAATGATATGATGTGAGACCATATCGTCCTACCGCGCACCACACATTGTAACATCTGTAACACGTTGCATACACGCTAAGTCTTACAAAAATGGTGCACGCCCCATGTTCTCAGCAAATCAGGAGGACAGGGCGATATAATTCTGACTGCTGGGAAGAAGGGGGGGGGGTCAGCACGTTATGCAGTGAAGCATAAGCGGTATTGCCTTTTGTTAGCACCGCGATACCGCTGCGGCTGTACGCGGACGCAGATGTGGCCAGATCAAAAGAGGACAGCGGGAAGGAAGGGGAAATAGAGAGGGGGATCTATTGGCAGAATAAAAAAGGAAAATGAGAGGTCAGCCATGCAGCAAGCCTGATTGCGATTCCCTAAAAAAAATGTAAAAAAGAAATAAATAAACAAGAATAAAAAGAAATAAATAAAAAGAAGCCCGGCTCACAGAGAAAGTGAAGGAGTTCGGATTACGACCTGGGTCAATTGAAGGAGAACCATGCTTACGTCTGTCCGGAAACGGTAGATCTGGAATTGGATCCCCCCCCCCCACACACACACACCTCTCATTAAGTAGCATGGTCTTAAAGGTACCTCGAGAGAGCGGATGATGTATGCATTGAGTTGGGCACTGCTGGTACTGGTATCGTGCTTATCGTGTTGAAGATTGAAAGACAAGAGCAGAGGCGAGCTCCATCTAGGACCGACAAAAGCATATAGAGGGTAAGAGGGCCTAGGTCAGATTCCTAGCGACAGCACTCATCGGCAATTGTCGTGTGCTACTCATTCAAGGAAGTGTTTATCTTATTCGAGGAATGTTTGTTTTAAAAGGTCTCCTCACACGCAGAAAATAAAGCTGGTCTATAGACCAGCTTTATGCAAATATTATAATATTTGCGTAGAACTGGAAAAGGGAAGCCAAGAAAGAAGTTCGGAAAAAGAACCCGCGAAGGAACGTACATAATAAGACATTCATAGGGCGTATGCCAAAGAACGCATCTAAGTTAAGTGATCCATCTGCTGAGCTGTCAGCAACAGAACCGAGCTTTTCGGACGCAGACCGGCCGTTCACGGGCGTAACGGATATGAAACCGAGAAACCGGCCACTCGAGTTCAAGACAGATGGGTTCGCATCGAACTGCGGTTATAAGAGGTGTCCGTGCTACGTGGTGATATATTCATTGATGGCCAGTAGTTAACTACATGTAGTTAAACTACTAGTTAAACTACCTGATTGTAGTTAAAAAGTAGTTATCAACTACTTGCAGAAATATAGTGTGCAACTACTAGTTAAACTAATATTTCGAGTAGTTAACTACAGTAGTTAGGTTACTACAGGCGCCAACTACTTCCGATTTTGCCGCAAGCTTTACGGCACGATTGTGCTTCCGACTTTTACCTTGATGTACTTGTTTGATGAGAACGGAGGTGCAGAGCAATTGTGCCGTGCATGTGTACTAAATCTTCACTTTTATCACTGCTTGTGATTCATATTTAGGTGTCCAAGAGCACTATACAAGGGGATTGGTGTTGATGGACAACGTTAAGTAGTTAGAGATGTAGTTAAAATACATTGCAGTAGTTAAAGAAGTAGTTTTAACTATCTCCCCTGAAAAGTAGTTGAACTACTAGTTAAACTACTCTATCGCGAAGCAGTTAGTAGTTATAGTTAAACTACTGTAGAAGTAGTTAGTGGCCATCACTGGATATATTGGTTGCTGGAAGTGCAGGTATCATCATGCGTAGCCCTTACCAACTATGGCAAGGTGGCATATCTTCACAGGAGACACAAGGGAATACAACCGTTCATGGGGGTATACGCTCGCACTACTTTGCACCGCATCCGGGTGCGAATTTTCTAATTTTATTTTAGTAGTAGTAGTAGATATTGGTGGCGATGAGGCGGCAATTCGATGATACTACCGGTGCTTCTTTGAGTGACCGTATCACTCACATTGGCAACCATCCTCGCGTCCCTTTTGGTCTAACGTGATCGAACACAATCGTGCTCTGCAGTATTTCCTGCGCTTTCTCCCGCTTCCGGTCAAGAGATCCAACGAGTCAGGAGATCCATCGAGTCAGGAGATCCAACCGGTCACGTGACAGACGAGTCAAAAGATCCAACCAGTCAAAGCGTCATACTGGTCAGGATCCCGACAGAAAAGAAACTCTATCCCTTACCACGTTCATTGCAGAACGATTGCGTTGTACGTAGTATTACGTTAGGAAGTAGTATGCCCTGTAACAGTGAAGACTTTTCCTACTGACTCCACTGACTGTCGACCTCCAGCGTCGTTAATCGTTTCATCATCAGGTCACATCACATTCCGTCCATTGTGCCTTGAAGTAGCGGGCCACAACTCATGTGGCGAACTTCCCCAGTCACCATTATCAATTTACCTGTTGTTCCTACCGTTCTGATGTCATACTGACTCCACTGACTATCCCTATTTAGCATCGTTCATCACCTCATCATCAGGACACATCACATCCTGCCCCATTGTGCCTTGGGGTAGTGGGCCGCACCTTAAGTGGCGAATTTCCCCATTCATTATCATTAACTTATTTGTTGTTGTTGTTGTTACCTGTTGTTATTCTTCGAGTGAGCGTCACAAAGGCTGCCGTCCACGTGTAATAGGCATACATACTGTTTACAGTTTATAGGTAACAAACTATACCCATATTACAAGACCTCTCCGTCCTACTCCACGCTTCCAAAGGAGTAGTAGCAATTGTGTGTTGAGGTCAGGGACGAAATAACGAAGTTTAACGACACGTTGTTCCTAACGGACTTGCGCCAACTTGTAAAGAAAATATCGTCAGTCATTCGATCGCGTGTAAATAAATTTTCTGTGTGCAGTTTTTTTTATTGGTTACAGAATTTTTATAAAAAGCTGGCAGAGCAAAATAAATGCTGTTTTCGCAGTTTCACAGTTATATGGCCAGGCGAACATTCTATCGAAGAAATTATGTAATTACAACATCATTAATTACCTAAAATTCATTAATTAACTCGTACCCTGTTAACCTGTTAACCTCGTACCCTGTTAGTAATCGTACCCTGATTAACGCATTGGAGCAAGTGCAGAACCGAGCCGCGCGATTCATTCTCTGCAACTACCATCGAACATCCAGCGTGACACTAATGAAGAATCATTTATCATTACAATCATTACAGTCCCGACGCGACTTTTCTAGCATTTCTCTGTTTCATAAAATTTATTATCACAACATGTTGCTAAAAAACGAACTTCTTTCCTCTGCACATTATATATCCTTGCGAGTAGATCATTCTCACAAAGTGTTTGTTCCCATAGCTGCAACTAACACACTGGCTGATTCGTTTATCCCGCGCACAGCACGTAGGTGGAACCACCTTCCTTCTTCTGTTTCCAACATCAGCTCTATCACTCATTTCAACAATGCACTTAGCGAATATAGTATTTGATACCTGTTTTGATACATGTGCATATTTGTCCATGAAACCTGCATTTTGATCAACTGCATTTCTTGTTCTTGGTTTTTGTATAACGTATGTGTATGTCTATTTTCAATATATTACCCACTCCCCTCTGTAATGAAGAACCCTGAGGGTAAATAAATAAATAAATAAATAAATAAATAAATAAATAAACTCTTTAATTAGGGGATTTCGCGCAAAAGCGCGATAACAGAACGGGAGATGTTCCTCGTTGAAAGCCATTCCATGTTTTAAACAAAAAAACCTTAAACGGGCACCTTTCTTGAAATATCCGTCGCTGAACTTCGCTATGCAAACGAGCCGAAACAAGAACTACGCACTTTTCGAGCGCAGAAAGAGCGACAGGCGATCCACGTGAGAGGGTCACGTGCTTTTGGAGCGATGGAGCTGATTGGTGCAGGAGATAATCTGTTGGCCAGAAAGACCGCTCCCCGACCCAGACAAGGCGAAGGTCGCGTCATTTCTGCGCTCGAAAAGTGCCTAGTTCTTGTTTCGGCTCATTTGCATAGAGAAATTCAGCGATTGATATTTCAACAGACGTGCGCGTTTAAGGATTTTTTAAGCATGGAATGGTTTTCAACGAAGAATATCTCCCGTTCTGCTGTATCGCTTTTGCGTGAAATCCCCTAATTAACGAGTTAATTTATGAAGTTTGATAATTAGTGATCTTGTAGTTACATACTTTCTTCGAGAGAATGTTCGCATGGCCATATAACTCAACTGCCAAAACGGCATCTATTTTGATCTGCTAGTTTTTTATAAAAATTCTGTAACGAATAAAAAAAAAGCACCCTGTATAAAGTAGGCGTCATAATGACACATAAACGCCATTCTCGGAATACATTTTTCCGAACAAAAAAAACTAGGCAGAAAAACACAACTTCCACTGCAGTCCCACAATGACAGACCCACTTACGTCACAAAATGATTGGTTTACCAGTCGTCTATTAGTTATTTAAGCATTGTCCTTCTGCACAATGGTAGTATTTGGATAAAGCAGTGTTCAAGCATAAGACAGGCACATACTGCAATAATGATTGTCTGAAAGTCTCACTGACCGAACTGCACAAACAACCGAAACTCTGTCGTAAACTGGCCTACTTCCAAACCCGAAGCCGATGTTCCCAGAGCATTATGCACAAAACTAAGCCTACCGCGCCTATCTAAGAACCTGTCCATCCGGCCACCGCATCATAAACACTCCCTCCCAATATTAAAGCATTAGAATCATCGGAATGAACTGCATGGCCCAGTATATCGGTCAGTGACCACAATCTGTCATCGAGTCCCTCACGTCTCATTTACTGCCGACTTCGTATAATGTTCTGTCTGCCTTCTTTCCATAGCATTGCCCGGCCACTGTCAACGCTATATATTTAACTGCACTTTTGATTTCCTGTTCTTTCCCCCCCCCCTTCGCCGTCTCGCCTGTCATTTTTCTTGAGACGCCCAAGTGAACGCAGCTGACAAGCCCAACTTCGCCGAAGCTGAAAGGGGGTAAAAAGTGAAAACGTTGAGGCCACTTCGAAAAAAAAAAAAAAAAAATGACGTCTACAAAAGTCACGTAAAAGCGGCCAAACTCCTTCTCCCTCTTCTCCACGAGACCGCTGAAATTTGCGGGACATTCGAAAAGGAATAAAAATGAACATTCTAAATAAATAGTGCACCAGCTCGCGAAAAAAAAACAAAACAAAAAAACAAGAAAAAGTCCGGCCGGAAATAACGGTGCCCCATTGAGAGGCCAAGAAAAATGTTGGCATCAAGCCAACGCTTTTGATTCTCTCTCGCCCACTATTTCTTGCTTTTCTTTCACATGTTCGGCTTGGAGACACTCTTTGATTCCTTTCTTGTTCTAGTGTTGACTCTGTCGAGCTCTTTTTCGGTCCCGCATGTCTTCCTTTCTGCGCTGACCAGGAGCTACAGCAGCCGTCGATAAGTCCAAACCGACTCCCCACGCGCTTGCCAGTTTGATGAGGCTACTTTACACAGGAAGTATTATACCGCTGCCAAGCCACGCCGGAAATGATGGTAAGATCTGCACGACTTAAAAGAAGGCAGACAGCGAAGATACCGCTGAAAGAACGGCCATATGTTTTTGACTCGCCACCCAGTTTTTTTTTTTTTTCCTTCTTATAAACATATTTGATGGGAATCATCGAGGTACAAAGACGCTGCATGGAAGCAGCTTTTTTCTTGTTCTCATGTTTTCTTCCTTCCGTTTGGTATCTTTTAAGGGAATTCGGTATTTCAGATTTACAGAAAGGGCGCCAGGCGTCCTCAATGACGTTCTGATTGTTATGGTGGAAGTCCTCTGAGGGGTAGAAAACACATGTTTGTAGTCTTAAGACTGTCTATTGCCAGCGGAGTACAACAACATACGGCAGTAACAAACTAGACGACAAGACCAAACTGCAACGGAATTATATCGATGCAGGGAGCTCAATCGCTTGGGCATCTAACGTACTAACGAGGGCGGAGACTGGTCAAGAGAGGCACGTGATGCCGATATGTGATACATGAAGGGTGCGTGCGTCCCGTGCAATGTGTCACGTACACGTCTTAACAAGTCTTAACGTCTTAAAGGCGCAATGAGGTGAAATTCAACGTGGCTCCGAATCCTGTCCCATTCGTGGAGCTCCCCATCAGGAATCACAATGCAAAATATTTTCGCTGTGCGGTGCCACAGCGCAATCAAATTTGCAAAATGAATAAATAAATAAATGAAAGTCGAAGAAGCAGCCGCGGACGGGCGTTACGATTCCCGCGTGACGTCGGCAAGTCCCCGTGCCATCCCGTTCTTCCGTCTCAGATCACGCGCTGCATAAAACCCTCTTGATGCACCGGTCTACGTCACGAGTCACATGACAGGGGGATAGGTTACGTCACGACGTGCTCTCCTCCTTCCCTCGTTCTACAATTTGCTCTTTCCAAGAACGGAGGATTTTTGAAAACTCTCTCTCTCTAGCGCGCGCGTTGCAGTTCACCCGCGGCCGTCGTTCTTTCGCAGTAGCACATTTTATTCGTTGCAAAACACGCCGTTACCAGAAAAAAAAAGAAAAGAAAAGTTACCTCAGTGCTCCTTTAAGCCCCCCTGTGGGCAACATTCTACTTCTCATTCTTTCTCTGTGAGATGTACTTGATTCCCGCAAACCATAATAACTAATAAAGGGAAGATTGCGCATACAAACTGCAATTTAAACGGTCGCGCTCGCCATTTTTAACGAAATGAAGAAAATGTGAGGTACAGCCAGGAAACCGGGTTCGGAACGCGAATCAAAATCAAGGGGATATGCTTCGGGAGACTGGGCTCGTTTAAATTATGAATCAATCGCGTTCCTTTGAGCGGTCGCTTAGCTGCATCGCTAAATTGCGAAGCGCACGCGAGCGATTAAGTATGGAGCAACAGTCCCTGGAAACGGCATTATTGTTTCTTCTGTTCGCAGAACGGTTTCTTCAGTTTGTCTGGGTGCTATTACAATAATGCAATGAGCGGAACTTGTTATCGGTTGCCGGGACACAGTTGTTTCCAAGTATAGCTTTCATTTGGAGATTGCTTACACTTTTCGACTGTCTGATTAACGAAACGGCACTGCTTTCGTGTGGAAAACAGATTTGGAAGGGATGATGGCGTGATCTTGCGCGGATAATTATTATTATTTTTACCTCTCAGTCGTGAGTCGTGATTTGGATGACAAATTTACTTAACATTAACTTAAATTTATTGTTTAATTTAAAGTTAAAGTTAAACTTAACTTTAACATAAAAATATAGTACCGTAATTTCACGCGTATTAGCCGCACCTTATGCGCGATTTTTTTTTCTCACTGACGGTCTGCGGCTTATCCACCGGTGCGGCTTATCTGATGACCTTTTTTTTTTTTCTGGTATTTCTCTTTACGCCGGTTTTAACGAAAGGGCCGACAGTGTCTCTGAAACAGCACTGCCCTGCCGATGCACGAACAGTGCGTAACAGAGACGGGTCCACATTCGAGTAGATTGATCCTCCTGGTGCATTCCCCCAAGCAGTTTTAACCAAAGAGGTGACACTGATTCGCGTCTTCTGGAAGACCACTGACCCATCAATCCAGGAAAAACGCCCAACAAGGGCACAATCCGATCTTGGTAGAACTCTAGAACTGACCTCCTTTTTGTTGTACACTATACCGATCCCGGAGTATGGACTACAGGGTTTATGGCCTTCACAATGATCTCATTTGTCGCACAATTAAGGCGTCTGGTATTGCCCGTGGCTTATCTGCGAGTGCGGCTTATTTGCCAGAAAAGTTTCAAAATGTTCCTAAAAACGCGTCCTGCGGCTTATCTGCGGTGCGGCTTGTACGCGTGAAATTACGGTAAATTAGGACTTTCCTCGCATGCATTTTACCTACGAGCACGTAGTATAAGTAATACATGCTACTATACTGACTGCTGCACCAATGCCGATACCTTGCCCAGTCTTTTTCTTGTTCTACCCTTTTTCCCAGGCCAAAATGTAAAGCAATGTGCAAAATACACAACGCTACGCATTTTGCATTTTTTATACTCTTTCCCTACCAATCCTTTCTCTGCCAGAAATGTTTTGACGAACACGAAAAAAATCAACGAAGCATCACGCCCAGTTCCTCATACAGTTGATGCTCTGTAACCCTCTGAAAAATCTGAATCTGTAAAAATCTGTAAAATCTGTAAAAATCTGTAAAATCTGTAAAAATCTGTAAAATCTGTAAAAATCTGTAAAATCTGTAAAAATCTGTAAAATCTGTAAAAATCTGAAAAATCTATGCTATGCTGGATCTATGCTTAGGAAAAAAGGAATCACATGTAAGTTATTCCAGTAATGCCACAGACGATGAAGACATCCAAATACCAGGTATTCCGCATACGAAACGTGGTGGAATGTTCAACGACTGTTCTTGAAACTCAGAATAAAGCGATACAGCCAAAGCAGGGGACAAAGAGTAGAAAGAAAGGGAAATAATGGGAGGAGGAAAATGATCAGGTGAAGGCGTGACACAAAGTGTTACAGTTCGAAAGTGCGGAAGGGAAAAGCAAAAAGAGGAATGAGAAAAAATCAATAAAGAACACAAGAAAGCATGGTGTCTCCGTGTGTTCTGATTTCCTCCGCCCGCGACTGATTTTGCGACTTCATTACACTTTTGGAGCTTATTAGTTTTTCCAGGTGGTTTCCTTTTTGTTTCATCTCCTTCTCCTCGTACTCTTTTTGGCTCAAGCACCGCAGTGATTTATAGAGACCGATCGAAGCTAGTTCTATAAAAATGGTCCCGCCGGTGTCTCGACTGGAGATTAGGCTGTAGAAGGAAATGAACATGGTGGGGGGGATAACGAAAAAGGCCTAAGAATATCACCTCGTGCTCATATCAGAGTAGCGGTGGGGAAAAGGGGAAAGATCCGCACCGACTGGCTGGATCTAAGTCTCCTTGATGAAGGAGAAAAGGCATTTCCTTTCTTTTTTTTTCTTTTGTCCTTCATTCGTTCAGGTTGTCTGGAGAGCCAGTTTTTGTTAAGTGACACGTTTGGAAATTGGAACGCTTCCGTTGTCGTTGACGCAGGTCCCGTGGTGACCCGACGAGAGGCATGATACAATAAAGCATGGGTCATGACGTGCTTGCGAGGAGCGCAAACTTCTGGTTAGAGATGGAGTACACTTGTGTTCCCGTTCTGAAAAGCGTAAACTGTTTACGAGAGGGGAAGCGACTCTCGCTTCTAAGATGCAGAACCGACTACGGGCGCGAAAGAATGAACTTTTTAGTTCCGACTTTTTTTTTTAATGAGCACTATAATCTTATTCATACAAGCAGGTCGGTTGGCGAACTGAAGCGAAGGTTACGCGACAACACGCTGTAGAAGTTACACTATTTTATTATATTATAAATTATTATTATTATAATATATAATATTATATTAATTATATTAGAAATTATTTTATTATAAATAAATAAATAAATAAATTTTATAATTTGTATTCGCATTGTTTCTTGCACCATGCGTTGTAGTTCTTTTCTTTTTTTTCTTCTTTTTGCGTGTGGATTTTTGTACTTGTAGATAGATAATTAGGGTATATTAGCGCAAAAGCTACCAAGGCTATAGAGTTTTGTATTTGTGTTTTGTTGTGTTCCGTGTTTTTCTGTACCGTCGTTCGCTGACCTGCCCAGACGGGGGTTCGGTCCCCCTTTGCAAGGGAACTGAACAAATGGTACACTCTAAAACAGGAACTTCACCGCACAACACGCCAACCATTGCCACGAATGATAGGGTTATTGCTTCTGATTCGAAGAGAGAGAGAGAGAGAGAGAGAGAGATGGGGCGTAGGCTTTTTTTAAATGTCAGTTTGGACATATGATAATTGACACAAAAAGGCGTACGCTGCCCTCCATGTTCGGAGCGTGCTCTACGGTGAACTTCTGTTTTTGGAGTGTAAATTTTAGCGTAGTCAAGGGTGATAGTAGTACAGAATGAGAGAAAGAGAAAGAAACACCATTTCATCACAACCTTCCTTCCAGAGAACCCTTTCTACAGCAGCAGCTTTCCGCTCCCACACTCGAAAAAACAGATGGTGGTGGTGGAGGTGGTGGTGGAGGTGGTGGTGGTGGTGGTGACGAAAACCGGCTTGCCGTTGTTGGTCTCGCGAATGTGGACTGCGTCACGACTGTAGCCAAGATGAGATGAGATGATGTAAGAACAGATGAAGGCACTTCACCACATAACACACTCTTAGCCGATCATCATCCTGAATGACATCGTTCTGCCTCCTGATTGGTTAAAAACGGGAGACGTACGCCGTTTTTAGAACACTTATGCAGTTCCAACAAAGGCGTATACGCCCCGCGCTTTGCTCAATTCGGGAGTGATCAAGCCCAAGCAGCGCAGCATCCTGGCCCAATGTTCGACCAATATTGGCGATGCCGGCCCAATTCTAGACAAAGAGGGGCCAGTATTGCCAATATTGGTCCAATATTGTGCCAAGATGTTGTGCTGCTTGGGATGGCATCATTCTGTGCAGTGGTTGGCCTTCACCGCATAGCACGCTCTGCGCCAACCATTGCGACGAATCATATAGGGTTATCGCTTCTGATTTGAAGAGACAGGGAAGCGTACTCCTTTTTGTGTCAATTCGGATACACGATAATTGACACAAAAAGGCGTGCGCCTCCCTCTCTCTTCGAATCAGAAGCGATAACACTATCTATCATTCGTGACAATGGTTGGCGCAGAGCGTGCTATGCGGAGAAGTTCAGTTTTTAGAGTGTAAGCGAGCTGTTGTTTGTAAGGCAGTGTTGGGGTTATGTACGCTAACGTTCCAGGCACGCAAATTTTAATAAGGACAGATTTAGCCTATAGGCACTTAAAGGGAGACTCCGCACCAAAAACGTGTTGAAGTAACAGTGCGACATCAATGCGTACCGTATGATATTTCAGTGAACACAATTTCACATCCCCAAGTGGCCCAGATGATTTGAAAATAAATATTTTCCTCCGAGTGATTAGGCGCTCCTCCACGGAAAAGCAGTCGAGCAACACTGTGCTTCACTTCACCGGTATTCCTCGTGTACGGCTTTCTGTAGGTTTTGCCGTTACCGCTGGCGAATATCTTAGAGCGAAATCGAGGAAGCAGACGACTGGTCATCCACGCGACACGAAGAAGTTACAAAGCGCGTGCCGGAAAAACAGCCGGTGACCCACACGAGACTACCGGTGACGTCACGCATGGTACAGGAGGTAGTAGAGGTAACCTTCAGAAGTTTCGGTTTCGTTTTGAGCTTCCCAGCTCTTTTGGCAACTAACGAGTCCCCGATTGCCAAACCAACTGTATTTCTCATTTCGGAAGGATGTATCGGGCTTATTTACATAGTCATTATAATAGTTTCGGATTGTCCCAGAGTCTCCCTTTAACGTTACACGGTGTCATCGTGTGTTCTGAGCAGACCTGAAACAGGGCCCCGATCTTGAACTTCGACATAGCAGGCGTTATCGGTATAGATTTAAAGTTCGCGCGCTCAAAGCCACTTTGATAGGCTCGCGCAAGAACTCGGTGGCGAATCACGGGGCGACGCGATGCATTTATAACGCGCATTATGGGGGAGGTGGGGGGGTTGATGTAGGAGGAAGGTGCGGTAGCAGCCTGCTCTGAAGTGGCGGCTCGGTGCACCCAGGGAAGGGACAAAGTGGGAGGGGAGAGATGATGGTGGCACAGGAGAGGGAGGGGTGTGCTAACCCTCTTGCTCTGTGATGAGGGTAGTCCGAGAGGACTATACCCACCACAGAGAACATGCGAGCATCCCTCAGTACACTCTTAAAAATGAACTTCACCACATAAGACGCTCCTAGCCAACCATCACCCCGTATGACAACGTTCTCGCCCTAGATTTTTTGAAAACCGGAGGAGGAGCCTATTTTGTGCGCATTATGCACGGCACAAAATAGGCTCCTCCTCCCGTTTTCAACAAATCTAGGGCGAGAACGTTGTCATACGGGGTGATGGTTGGCTAGGAGCGTGCTATGTGGGGAAGTTTATTTCTAAGAGTGTAGTCTTCATTGGGATGCTCCCTGTCCCACGGTAACCGCCAGGGTTATTGGCGAAGTTACCCCCGCATTATGGGATAATGACAAGTTGAAGATCGGACTCTACACTCCTAAAAATGAACTTCACCGCATAGCACGCTCCTAGCCAACCACCATTTCGAATGGTATCGTTATCTGCTCTGATTTGTTGAAAACGGGAGGTGCACGCCTTTTTTGTGTGACACTTATGCTGTTCATAACTGTCATAAAAAAGGCGTACGCCTCCCGTTTTCAACAAAACAGAGGGCAGATAACGATATCATTCGAGATGATGGTTGGCTAGGAGCGTGCTATACGGTGAAGTTCATTTCTAAAAGTGTAGCTCTGAAGCACCTAAGTGACAAAATTAGCCAATGCGTCGTTTCAGCATACTTTTCTGTCGTGTCACATTGAGGCAAACCACGGTGGCGTGGCCAGATACGTTGAATTATCTTTGCAACGGAGCCTCGGAATCCCCGAGAACTTCTGCGAGTTCCGCTTTTGCCCTTCTTTCACGAACTATCTCACAAGTTCCGCTTGGGTGATTGTCCTATGGATCTTTCCAGAAGCTGAGGGAAACATTAGAGCATTCTTTCGTTGCCTTGGAACATGTTTTTTTTTTTTTCAAAAATACTTTATCAATTTTCACGCATCACTCGTCTTGCTTGCATTATTTTCCACGCTCATATTCATCAAAATAAACGCGTAGTTCTCACGGACATGTTTCAGATGAACGGCGCAATGAACGAAACGCCCCTTGATCCCAACTCCCTCTCCTCGCAGTACTATAGTGCATAGAAGATTCTTCCGCGGTAGATGTGCGTCACTCAATGGCGAGACGTACCTCCCATATCGACTTCCCATTTCCAAGGCGCGCTCGCTATCTGTGCCTCGCGTCGCTGCTTTGCACGGCAATTGTCGCTCTCCTTGCACAATTTTGTTTGCCGCGCTCTGATTTCCCTAATGCGAACGAAAGGGTGCAGCGCATTAACTTGTAATTAGCCCGATCGAAATCGAGAACATTAGGCGAAACATTATCGAAGAGAGATACGGAGCTCCTCTCCTTACGTCTTATCAGCGGAACTGTAGAGGAAGAAGGGCCTTTAATGAATATAATCGTCGGGGGGAAATTGTAATTCGGGAGACGGCCGTTCCGTTGCGGGACAGCTGCTCCCTGTTCGGGAGATTTACGGGACTGTCTTCCTTAGTGGTCGTCGATTGAATATGAAGGTGTAGTGTAGGGAACGAACTTCTCGAGGGGCTGGCGGCTATACGTCTTTATTGTGTTCGGTCCAAAAGCTCCTCGATGCTTGTGGTGGTACGGGTGGTGAATGTAGTATAGTGGTGGCTGATATGGATAAAATGGCGTAGAGAAAACGTGAAGAAGAGAGACATGTCGTGCGACGAATAATTATCCACTGAAGTGTAAATGCATTGTACACTCTAAGAAAAAAAGGAGTACTTTTACTCCTTTTGGGGACTAAATGCGCTGCCACAAAAAATAGTCCCTTTCGGGAGTAAATGCACACGAGTAAATGAATGCTAGAGAGTGGAGACTGCATTTCCCGCGCTGTTGTAAGAGTCCCAGGTACATAATTTTTGCGCATGCATGAAAATACTTTGAAGCAAACCGTCAACCGTGATGTATCGCGTGATATAAAATCTTGCGCCGTACATAGGGCACAATTTGCGGAGAAAGATGCTCTAACCGTTACTTAGTATGTGTGGCTGGAAAATTGCTACGTTGTCTGCGTTATACAGTCTTATGCAGATCAAGTTGACCAAGGGCACATATATACGTAGACTGTTTCATTCAGGAGACCCGTGCGCGAAGTTTAGTGGCAATTTGCAGTCCTGGGGAGTAAATGCCGGGACTAAATGCCGGGTTAGGGGACTAAAATGGGGAGTAATTGCAGACTAGGGGAGTAGAAGCTGCAATTACTCCCCGTTTTACTCCTTTTTTTCTTAGAGTGTATATGTGTTCTTAAAATAAGTATTTAAAGAGATTGAAACGATTATTTTACCGAAAAACAAGCTTTCGGACGGAGTCCGTCCTTCATCAGGCGCGATACATTGAACACTTGGTAGAGATGTTTATACTAATGTACATCAGAGAAAGGGGACGACGAAGGTGGTGAGGAGGGAATACAAATTCTTATTAGAGAGGACAGAGGGCACGAAAAAGAAAATTCAAAAGAAAGCAATGTACGGTAGGAGCGTTACCGGCAGGGATGGGCATAAATACATTTTTTGAGTATTTAAATATAAATACAAAATACTTTGTTGACAGGGGTATTTAAATACTCTTCATAAATAGTTTTCAACATGAGTATTTAAATACAAAATATAAATACTGTATTTAAATACCGTAACTACTACCATAAATACTGTGAGGAAGATGTCATCTGGAATTATAGAAATAATTATGATCATAAGGACAAATCAGCGAGAAAGAATAGCATTTATTTATTAGATTATCATGGCGATTTTAATATTAGAAATTTCTCGAAGGCTGCTTCTTTTAGGCATCTTCTGTTCGGCCGTACAATCAGATTCGCAAAGGAGAACAGCATCTCCACAGGTGCCGAGGAACAAATGCTTGTATTAAATTTGACGAAGATGCTTCGTAGAACAATGTAATCGGGTAGTCACGACCGTTGTCCGCAACAACAGTGAAAAACTCGCCATCTAAAATGGTTTGTCGCATGCGCATGCTAGCGCAAACCCGGCATAATTGCGCCCCAAACTCGCCCTTCTTCCCGAAAGGTCAAATGCAGGGCAACTTTAAGATATGAGACAGTATATTCTGTATTTAATAGTATTTATAAAGTATTTACAAGAATAAATACCCGAAAATTGGTATTTAAATATAATTATAAATACATTTTTCAAGTCTGTATTTAAATACAAAATATAAATACATGTATTTATATTTTAAATAGTATTTTAATTACAATGTATTTAAATACTGCCCATCCCTGGTTACCGGTAACGCTGCTACTGTACATTGCTTTCTTTTGTATTTTCTTTTTGTGCATTAGTATAAATGTGTAATAGATGTACATTAGTATAAATATCTCTACCAAGTGTTCGATGTATCGCACCTGATGAAGGACGGACTCCGTCCGAAAGCTTGTTTTTCGGTAAAATAAATGTTTCAATCTCTTTAAATACTTATTTTATCCACTTGCGAGTGCTAGACTTCTCCCATTTTTGCCTGTTAGTTATATATGTTCTTGTTTACTCGTATAAATGTACACCGCTTACTTTGGGGGGGGGATATGTTTATTAGACGAAAAGGGGAAAAAACGGGGAAAGGTCAGCCAAACGGGACGTCGGCTTGCTATTCCAGAAATAAGAAATAATAATAAATAAATAAAAAGATAAGAATTAAAGAAAGAAAGAAATAGGAAGGAATAAGAAATAAATAAAGAAAGAAAATTAAGAAATAAGAAAATAAAGAAAAAGAAAAAGGAAGTAGGAAAAAACGAAAAACTACCAGATGATGAAAGAAGGATGAGGTAGATTAAAGACAAAGATGACAAAAAAAGATGACTAACAAACGGTGAAGGAATGATGAGATGAATCACAGAAGATGACTTTGGATTATATATGTATCAGTGATGTATCAGTGTACACTGTGAACGTGTGTTTCTCAATGAAAAAATTCGGATTTTTTTTTTCTTTTGCGTCTAGCCTTCTTATGCAATACCCCGTAAAGGGTGTTTAAGACAGTAAAAGCAACTAATACATGAACTCGCAGCTTTCTGCCACGTGCCCTGTTTCTAAGGGAGACTCCGCACCAAAAACGTGTTGAGGTAACAATGCGACATCAATCCGGACCGTATGCTATTTCAGTGAGTACAATTTCTCATCCCCAAGTGACGCAGATAATTAGAAAATGAATATTTTCCTTCGAGTGATTAGGCGCTCCTTCACTCTAAAACAGAACTTCGCCGCACAGCACGCTGCGCGCCAACCATTGTCACGAATCGCATTGTGTTATCGCTGGTGATTGGAAGACAGAGGGGGCGTACGCCTTTTTGTGGCAATTTTCGTATATCCTAATCGCTACAAAAAGGCGTACGCGCCCATCGCTCACCGAATCAGACGCGGTAACCCTGTCATTCGTGGTAATGATCGTGCAAACAACGTGCTATGCGGTGAAGTTCTGTTTTGAGAGTGAGGTAGCAGGTAGACTTTGTAACCTCTTAGGAAACCACATATGCGACAGCTATTACCTCCTAAAAGGTGTCACTGCTCCGCCCTTGATTGATTGATTTTAAAAGAAAAAAATTGAGATCGTAGTCTCGAGCCACTCGGGACTGGCTACTCCAGGACGCGTTATTAATAAAAGAAAGGGAAACTACACTAACCTCGACGCTTTGAAACGCTTTGAAAGAATAAATGAGAACATCATCACCGAGCTTGTCACCAAAAGCGAAGTCTCAAGGCACTAAAAACAAAGAGTGTCACAATGTGTCAAACAGGTCCGTCGAGACGAGAAATTGCACAAGGGCGCGCATGGCAGGTATGAGCTGATTTGCTGGCCAGCACCCAAGAACGTTTTCGGTGGAGTATGGCCGATTATCCAGGTGAGACAGGGACGACACAAGGGTACATCGGTGTGCACTGTACCTCGGGCAGTCTTGGAGTATATGATCCACGTCCTCAACTACATCACACAGACTGCAGTTGGGGGACGGGACCATGCCGAGCTTAAACAAAAGTCGTCCACTTTCCGCCCTTCTTTCTAAGAGTGCAGAATTATCCGCGCTCCTGAAATGGAGGGTGAAATGACGTCGTTACAAGAAAGTGCAGCACTCGATTCTTTTTTTGTTTTTTTACTAAGCTCGCATTTTTCTAAGCCATGTTCCCGGCGTCCGCGACACGAACTACCTACAGAATTTGCGAAGTTAGCAATAAAAGCGGTTTAAGAAGCGTCTACCAGCCGTTGTTGCGAGCAGTTCATATATGTACGTACACGGCGACCTACAACAGGGCCAGAAGAGGTACCTGTCACGAATTCCAGAATAAATGGACCTTGCATGCCTGTAGCGTCTCTTACACGAGCAACTCATCGCTCACGAGAATTTTTCCCTTCTGCTCTCATAATGCATTCCTGTGTCGTGCGAGCACGTTTAAACAAACTGCAAGCACGAAAAATGAGGGCTATACAAAAAAAAAGTAGTTGCGCGATTCGGCCCGTATGCATTGCAGGGTGCGAACGTCATCCGTCTTCCGGCTTTTTAGACAGCTTCGTCTTGCGAGAGACCGTCGGTGCGTCGTTACTCATACGAACAATGCCTTCCGTTGACACCATCCTTATTTTCAAACGCAATCTGTCGTAGAAGGGAAAGTGGACACCTTTTTTTTGTCCGCCCCTTTTGTGATTGAGTAAATACACGTTATATAGCTCCATTTCAGAATGAGTTCGGCAGAGAGACACGGAGCACCGAGTACGAAAGGCACTATACGCCAATCATGCGCTTTCTACTATTCGATCATTACGTGGAACACATAAACACCTTCTGTAACTCTCTCCCCTTCTCTCTCTCTTATTCCCTTTCCCTCCTGCGAGATCACCTACACCCATAGCTGGGCGTCCTCACTCATGAGGACCCTCATGAACACGCTTCACCTCACCTCACGATGATGAGGAGAGGGTGAGTGAGGCCAGACCACGCTGAATGTTCCTCACGAGGATAGTCGTGAGGCATTGTCCCTCATGAGGCCCACCGTGAGGGCTCTCATGAGGCCAGTCCTCGTGAGGCCATCAATACGTGAGAGTGCAACGTATTCTGTGATGAGCCTCACGGATGAGGCCGTGAGGTCCTTCCGTGAGGGACTTCACAGATGAGGCCATGAGGCCTTTCGTGACGGACCTCACGAATGAGGTCATGAGGCATTTCGTGAGGGGCCTCACGGATGAGGTGACAGGTTCGAGCTCTTCTTTGCTGCTGCCAAACACTAACGTTAAACCTCACTGTGACAGTAACAACTGTTACCAAATTTATCCAAGCACAGCGCGAAACCCTATAAACAGTTTAATGCTGCGCGGTATCATCAGTACCACCTACCGACACCGTTGCTCAACGTCGACGTGTCATGTGAACATGAGGGAAAGTTCTTTTGAGGCTCATGTGCCTCCTAGTGACTTGAAGACACGTGAGGATGAGGACTCGTGAGGCCATATGGGTCCTCATTAGGCGAAGGTACGTGAGGCGCCGTGAGGACATGAGCGCACTCATGAGGTGAGGACACGTGAGGATAAGGACCCTCATGAGGTGAAGATACGTGAGGTCATAAGTGTTGTGAATAGCCTCATGAGGTGAAGGCACGTGAGGATGAGGATGGTGAGGCCTCCTGGGATCCCGATGCCCTGAGGTGAGGTTTGTGAGGGCAAAATATAAAATGGAATGTGAGGGTGAGGGCGACTGAGGTTTAGTTACCGGTGAGGAAATTTTGGTGAGGGTGAGTGAGACCAATAAAGTCTGGGCTTCGTGAGGTGAGGATGAGTGAGGCCGCAGGAAAATGCCCACCTATGCCTACACCTGTGTTCAACCTATAGGAACGGCGCGGAATCACTCCGCATGAAATATTCTACTATGGCGCCACCAGGTGCCGCCAATGGGGCTCCCATAGTTTCGGTGTCGGCGCACTACTGACCAACTGCTGAAGGCAACATGAACGGGCGTTGGGCAAAGCTTAAATGTGCTGTCAGGCCGACAACAGGTCAGCAGAAGGATTGTTGTTGCAGTCCTAAGGCTGTCGTACAACTTGTAAAATTTGCAGACCGGCATCTCTCACACGTACATGTCATTGACACTGTCATTGTGTGAAAAAAATGGATAGCTTTGAAATTTTAATGAACGGATTTTACGCTAGTTCACTTTCTCGTTATTTAAAGAATGTGACCCATTTGCCGCGAATGACTTTTGAACGTACACCATTCCCGCGAATATGAGGGCCTGTCGTTTTCCCTACTATAGGAAATGAAGCTCGTGAGCACTGCCGGGGTGCTGCCGTGCTACGACCGCAGTCTCCTTGAGCCTACTAAATGCTGAATTATTCTCCATTCGAAAGAAACAAAGCCTTTTGCAGGAAGGCCTTTCTTCCTTCCTTTCTTACACTCTTAAAAATGAACTTCACCGCATAGCACGCTCCTAGCCAACCATAATCTCGGATGATATCGTTATCTGCCCTGATTTGTTGAAAACGGGGGACGTACGCCATTTCTGTGACACTTATGCTGTTCATAATTGTCACAGAAAAGGCGCAGGCCCCCTGTTTTCAACAAATCAGGGCAGATAACGATATCATTCGAGATAATGGTTGGCTAGGAGCGTGCTATGCGGTGAAGTTCATTTTTAAGAGTGTAGGGTTCTAATCGCACTCGAAAAAAAAAAAAGGAAGAAAAAGAAAAAAGAGAGAAACGGATCGGGTATCATATGACAGCTATGCTATACGTGGTCACCACGTCACTCTTAAAAAAAAGGGTGTACTTTAACTCCTTTTCCTTGACCCATATATATTGCTCCCTTTTGGAGAGCACAATTACTCTCAAAAAGGAGTTTTCTCACTCCTACAACGGAGTGAGGTACTGGAGAGAATATGTTACTCTCCAGTGGAAGTTAAAGGGTCTGAAGGGATTGAGGACACTCCTTTTTGAGAGTAATTGCACTCTCCAAAAGGGAGTGGTATATGTGCCAAGGAAAAGGAGTTAAAGTACACCCTTTAAAGTAAAAGTTAAGTTAAAAGTTAAGTAAAAAGTAAAGTTTAAGTAAAGAGGGGCCCGGGACACGTGGGAGCTGTGAAGACTATGTACAAACGACACGAGAAAAATTACGCTGTTTTATTTACGGCAACTCCTGCTTCGTAACCCTAATACTTTCACGGAAAGCCGTGAAATATCGACTGTCCCTTTACATCGTATACAAACGGGCCTCCGAGTGGGCAGGGCGTCGATGCCGAACGCAGGTTGCTGTCCTGCTAGGGCGCGTTAAAAATCGAAAAGTTCCTGTCATTTTTTACTGGAACAGGACAAAGTGATATATAATACACGCGTCGGAGAACGGCACGGAAAACATGCAGGGGGGGAAAAGTTACTTTGGAAGGCTCTCTCTGTCTGTCGCATGATAGATCGGTCGCAGATTGTGAGACGAAATATATTTGTACCTCGAATACCGGGACACATTCTTTAGCAACAAACTTCCAAATGAAGTTTCACTGAACTTTGAAGCATGTCTTGCTGTGCTGGGCAGGAACACAAAAACCTGAGATACACTTCTCGATATGTTACTGCCACCCCATGCGTCGCATAAACTTTATTCTGTCGGAACGTGCAGTCCGGGGGGGGGGGGGGGGATCGAGCGGTCTGCCTGCCTAGGGTGGCGGCACGTTGCACGTTCCCGGATATTACACGTTTACGAAACCGCTCGTTTCGTCTAGATGGTGACAGGAAGGGAAAGGCAGTTTCTTCCAAAGCCCCTTTAAGGCATGTGTGTCTTTGTTGTTGTGTTGTGTCGATTTCATACAACTTTCTACACCGCACCATCGAAGGGAGAGGGGGCGTACGTCTTTTTGTGGCAATTATCATATATCCAAATTGCCACACACAAAAAGGCGTACACCCCCTCTCTCACTTCGAATCAGAAGCCATTGCCCGTATCATTATTGGCAATGGTTGTAGCGCAGCGTGCTATGCGGTGAAGTTCTGTTTGTTAGAGCGTCTACCTACTTGTGTCTTAATGATCCCCTAAAGGAGCAATGAAGGCCTCCTGAATAAATTCTTCCTTTCTGGCTGCGGCGTATTCCACAACACATAAGGCGTGCTCCTGCGCAAGAACGATGATCCCAGGTGACCTGCAGTGCGAGAGATCGAGGTCCTTTCTGCACACGACCATGACGCTGACATTTACACAAATAGCTCGCAACCAAACAGAAAACCACTCGACGACTCCGGGGCCGTCCTTTCAATTACGACTATTTTCTAAAGAATTCGCAGTAATAGATATAGGACTGTCGCTCTCTGTCCTGACTCGCTGTACAATCGTGTTGTTGTTCTGCGCTACACAGTCATTAATCGCATCAAGCCCTTTGGCACGCTCCTCTAAACACAACGATCCCTGGAGCGTAAAACTTTAGGACGAAAGACAAAAGCGAGGGTTGCACAGAAAATTGCGCACCGCATAGACAAGAAAAAAGCTAGTTGGACGAGACCATGGTGATGCAACGTAATTAGAAGCACTCTAATATTCAGCCTCACGTGAACCTATCTGCTGGTAGGCAGGGCTCAGAGCTGCTAGCTGGAGTTAATTTGATCTTCACAGCACGTGCACTTCGCGGCCTGCTGAGAACCTGCACTTTCCGGGCTGTCTTGGCTACATTTAACTGATTGCCAGTATAGACTTCGGCGAGCACTATAGGTGGATCTGCAACGATGTCCTTTCCGCAGGTTTACTGATGGGGAATGATCGAGTGTGGAACAGTTGTGTTTCATGTTGAGCAGAAGACAGAATGATCACTGAATGGTCTTCTTCCGAGAAAGTTTGGTGGTGTGTTCGACACGTTTCGCCGTTCAGGTTCAATAGTAATGAATGGCCAATATTTAAAAAAAATATATACGTAGCTTACTGTGTTTAACGAAAGTACGAAAGAGTAAAAAAATAAAAATAAAAAAGGCACCATGGTAAGGAAGGGGGGGAATATGTTTATTAAGAAAAAGAAAGGAAAGGTCAGCCAGACGAAGGTCGGCTTGCTATTCCAAAAAAGGGAAGGGGAAGGAAAGAAAAATAAGAAAAGAAAAGGGGAAGAAAGAAGGAGAAAAGGGGAAGAAAGGAAAAATAAGAAAAGAAACAGGAAGAAAAGGAGAAGAAGAAAGCAAAGGAAGAGGAAAGGAGAAGAAATGAAAAGAAAAGGAAAAGAAGAAAGAGAAAGAAGAGAAGAAAAGGAAAAGAAGAAAGAAGAAGAGAAGAAAAGGAAAAGAAGAAAGAAAAAGAAGAGGATGGTAAGGAGTCCGTAGCGTTAGCTACTAAAAGAGCCTCAAAGCATAGTGTGGGGGAAAATGAGAAGACAAAGGCTCTCAACATAAAACTGGGCACTAACTAAAACAGTTAGACACTAACTAAATATTCAATTCAATACAACACACACACACACATAAATGGGGTGATGATGGGGTGGGTCATTCACCGCCGCTATGGCGATATGCCCATTGCCCTTGTCGAAGGGATGAGAAAGGGATAATGACGGAAAAATGTCCTATTATAGTTCGTCCATTAGCATTCAATACAAATGAAGTATGGGGCTACTTATTATCTGTTCTCTTAAACACCTCAAGAAGGAATTGCTCTTCTTAGCTCTGATGGAAACCACTTCGAAAGCTTGTCACCAAAGGAAACAAGCAATCGTGTACCAAAAATCGTTAATCGTGTAAGGTATATACCCAGAGAGAACACTACCTCCTACAGACATCCGAAATAGATCCCAACGTCCATGTCCTGAAATGGATGTCAAGCGGACATCTCTGGGAGCTGCATGGATGGACGTCACTAGCCGTACATCCGCAGGATGTACCGTAACGGGCGTTTGAAGAATTGTCCCAATAGAGTCCTTGACGGGATGTTTCATGGAGCATTATCATAGGAGAGACAGAGAGACATGGCAAGGTGTGTCGTGGCGTGAGTTCGACTTTGGATGAACCAACTGAATGCCTCAAATCAAAAGCAGTGAGAAACACAGACGTTATCATCATAGTGAGTTAATACGCCATGCAATTCTTCAGTCCAGTGTTATTGGTATGTGCAATCGCATTAAACTTAAACACCTCACCCTTTAGTTTGACTCGCAGACAAACAGGACTCTCGAATTTGTGGAAGCTCGCGAGACAAGCAATATATAGTATCTGTTTTCACTTTGGAAAGACGCCACCCACTGAATAAATTTTTCCCACACAAAAAGGTATGTCATTGCCTTTCTACTTGATCGTCATGGTTCTAAGAGCTTATATATGTAAGTCTTTGTTTTTACTTTTTTTAAACTTCGTGGTCATTGTCCGTAACGGATATACGAGAAACAAAGAAATAGGAGTAACAGAGAAAGAAAGATGCAGTGGCCGAAGCTGAAACAAAATGGCAGAAGGCCAGAGTAAGAATTTGTCCACTTACGCAGCAGCTCAATAAAACAGTATCGATAATAACGAGAAAATACAGGGCCCTGAGCACGTACGCAAGTAACTCCCTGCAACGTCCTAACATCTCCGTGTAACTTCCTTTGAGGACAAACGAATGATATTTGTTGGAAGTCCGAACCGTGGCCACTCGGAGATGTGTGTCAACAATCTTTGTCTCCCAGAGAGATCCGAATTTCCGGGAAAGGATATCCCCAGGAACACCATGCACGGGAAGTTTTGTTCCGTTTGGTATATTGACGACGAATGATGTCTATTTCTTGCGCTAAAGTCGCGTCGGAAGCGCGACGTTCAACCATAGTCCTCGCAACAGAATCTCGCGTGGCGTTTAATCACTCGATAGCAGGAACGAAGACAACGTAGCCAGGCAATTACCCCGCATGCATTACCCCGTATCAGTTGCGAGAGGCGAGAAGCAATCAAGGATTGAAACCTGAGCGCCGTGACCCCGTTGGCTGCTCAGATTGAGGCCGCTGCTATACACGTCTGTGTGCACGAGCTCGTCGACGATATCTTCGCCAGAACGGTAAGCGATCGCCAGCAAACGCCACGGGACGTATTTATCGTCCACGGCCTACTTCACACTGGATCCCGAAGAAGTGTCTCGGGATGGCTCATATTTTCTCATTCGGGGCCGAGGTACAAGAACGGTTTGTCTTTCCGCCTTCTAGATAACAAGCGGCACCGTTACAGGCCAGCGGTCATCGCGTTCTTCGCTTCTTGTGTTGTCGGTTTGTCCTTGGTGTTTACGGGGAAAATGAAATATATTTGCCTTCTTTTGTAATTAGAGTTTTCAGTTGGATTCGTGCTGTAGTGATTACAGCTGAAGAAGCTGCTGACATGTGGGAAGTGTCGTGCATGTGTGTGTGTGTGTGCCTGTGCGCGCTAGAAAGTGTTCATGACTATTTACTCTTGTGCCGCCATGCCACTGGGTGCACTGTAAACTGAAAAAGCGTGAAACACCCGTGAAAAACACCCTTATGGGTGTAAATCGCTTGTCCTATAATTGACTCCTTTTTTTACACCGTATGGTCTGGAACACCCTTTGTAGAGGGTGTATCCCGTGTAAAACGCCGTTTGAAAGGGTGCTTTTCCTTGAAAATGCCGTCTTTTGCACCCTTTATACACCTTTTTTGGAGGGTGTTTAACGATCTTACACCCTCCTAAAAGGGTGTTTAAAGGGTGCAAAAGAGGGCGTTTTCAAAGAAAAGCGCCCTTTCCAGGGGTGATTTACATGAAATACACCCTCTAAAAAGGGTGTTCCAGACCATGTACGGTGTAAAAAGAGGTGTCAGTTATAGGAAAAGCCATTTACACCCATAAGGGTGTTTTCCAGTTTCCAGTGTGTGGTCTAGGGCAGCCGTTAGGGAGGGCTCCACTGCTACAGTAATCAGAAAGTTTACTGTGACGTTTCGACAGGAAACGAAGATAAAATGGCACCAGGTGACGCGAGTGAACAGCGTCAGCGCCCCAAAATATGCAACGCGCGGTAGTTTACCAGACGACGTGACACTTTCAAATACATGGTCTCAAGTTGCTCGCACTTGGCAAGATGCGCCGCGTTTTCTGTGGATTTCCTACAGGTTTCGTAGCTCTCCTTGACGCAGACCGCTTGAAACACCACGCATAACCCCCGCTGATGAAACTCCCCACTGTTTGGATCCGTGGCCGCTTGGGCACGAAATGGCGCTGTGCAAACTTTGCTACAACATCAGTATTCGCTGCGAGATCGACCCATAGGGGGCGACACCGTCACCTTTCTAGTGTGGGAAAAACACTCCGGCGATTGTTCGGCGTTGATGGTTCTTTTCCGTAATTCTTGTGTACATTCACCGGAAGATCGCTTGTGCCGCGATGGTACGATACTGTTCGGTTCCCCAATGCTCCACCTACAGCAGTGAACGCGGAATAAACGTGTAAAAGCAGACGACGCGCGGAAGCTATCCACACTACGGTAGTTCACCGTTTCTCCGCAGCTCGCCGTCACCGTTCGATCCCGAAGCGAATATCTTTGGTCTCTTCGATATATGTACCGTCGTGTGAGCCCGTCAAAGTGTTGTCCAAAAGCGAAAATCTGAGTTCACTGGTATTTCACAACGATCGAATTTCTTTCTCCGCTAATCAGTACGGAAGTGGGCTATTACCGATATTTTTATTGCTTCTTCTCGTTAGACTTCCAGCACCGTGTGGCGGAAATTTCCGCCACACGTTTCTGCACTGTGCTGTCTTTGATCCTCGGCTTCTGAAGTCGGCCCAGGACACACAATTTTTTTTTTCGATAATCGTAACGTTGCCCGCCTGAAGCACACAATTGTGCGCGGACTCACCTTCACGTAAATCTACCTCCCATTATTATTACCTTCGAGCAGCAACCAAATACGACACGTAATTAATCTTGGGAATCAAATACGACATGTCATTATTAATTAGCGAGTAAAACAAATTCATCATCTCAAAATAAAGTTGTTGTTGTTGTTGTTTCGAGTGAAACCAACCGCTGTGTCACTGAGCATCTCTCTATACTCATATACGATTGATTTGGTTATCTCGGTTAGCCTTAATAACGTTCTCTTCCATTACTTAATTGCGCTCCCAAGTTTGGAATCAGTAGGGCGTGGCTCACAAGACAGTCGTGTAGAAGCACAAAAAGGAGGGTTGTAATGACGCCAAGGACGCCTATAAGTTTCCGGGCTACGCAAAGAAGAGGCGTCGTTAATGACCTATCAAGTGCACGCGCTATTGATACCAACACATTGTTTGCAACGAACAAGAAACGCTTCCGCAGGGAAAGTAGCGCGGTGCTGAAACCACGGACGCGCCATGTGCAGTGGGCGGCCGAAGTCTACACAAGGCCCCCGCTAACTGCTCTGTTTGTGGAGTTGTCGACTTAATGCAGATGACTGATAGTACAGCCTATATATTATCGGAGTTGGTTGCACTGGACGAGCCGCTTTTCGGCATGTCGTCATAAGACTAAAAGACATGTGGCATCGGGCGTGTTGCGCTCTACAGTCAAAATCAGGGTTGCGGAGTTGTCACTCCGGAGCTGGAATGACTCCGGAATTGTACCAGATTTATCAGAGCCCGGAATGGAATTCGAATGGAATGGCGGAAACAGTCCTACACTCTTAAAAATGAACTTCACCGCATAGCACGCTCCTAGCCAACCGTAATATCGAGTGATATCGTTATCTGCCCTGATTTGTTGAAAACGGGAGGCGTACGCCTTTTTTGTGACACTTATGCTGTTCATAATTGTCACAGAAAAGGCGTACGCCTCCCGTTCTCAACCAATCAGGGCAGATAACGATATCATTTGAGATGTTGTTTGGCTACACTCTTAAAAACGAACTTCACCACGTAGCATGCTCCTAGCCAACCATCACCCCGAATGACAACGTTCTCGCCCCTGATTTGTTGAAAACGGGAGGAGGAGCCTATTTTGTGCCCATTATGCACGGCACAAAATAGGCTCCTCCTCCCGTTTTCAACAAATCAGGGGCGAGAACGTTGTCATTCGGGATGATGGTTGGCTAGGAGCGTGCTATATGGTGAAGTTCATTTCTAAGAGTGTAGGAGCGTGCTGTGCGGTGAACTTCATTTTTAAGAGTGTAGGAATGGAATGGGAATGGAAGTATCGGCAGTTTTTCGCAGGAATGGAATCGGAATGGAATGGTCTGGGCGCCCCGGTGGCTGCTGGGATAGCCAGTACGATTACCTGTCCCTTTTCTTTTATTGATGGAATTAACGGAATGGAACGGGGTCACCAAGCCCATTCCATGAGTGGGAATTGGCCATATCCTTTCATTCCGAGGAATTGAAAGGAATGGAATTATCACACATATCCATTCCTCGGAATCGAATTGTAATGGAATTGGTGGCCCCATTCCGCAAACCCTGGTCAAAATATTCAGCCATATTGAAACTGACATCAGTGAGAGGCACGCTTGGAGGTGGTGGAGGGGGGAGTGGGGGGGGTTAGAGCTCCACGTTAACGTTAGAGCTCCGTGCGATCCGCCTGCCTAGATCGGTGGCACGTTGCTCGAGGTACGAAGGGATAAAAGAAAAAGAAAAGGGATAGAAAGAAAAAGAAAATGGGGAAAAGTGATAAAAGAGGGGATAGTGGAAATGGAGAAGATGGTAGGTACAACCAATATTGTACTTACGTGCAACTCGTGAACTGCGGCCCTGGCGGGATTCGAGCTTCTGGTGACCAAACACGAAGATCATATGTTTCTGAAATGGGAACGAGAAAAAAAAGAAAAAAGAAAAGAACAATGACAACAATTTTATTTTAATGATGCATTGAGGAGTTTAATCGCCAGGGGCGATACTGTACTGTGTCTCAGCCTCACACTCTTAGAAATGAACTTCACCACATAGCACCCTCCTAGCCAACCATAATCCCGAATGACAACGTTCTCGCCCCTGATTTGCTGAAAACGGGAGGAGGAGCCTATTTTGTGCCCATTATGCACGGCACAAAATAGGCTCCTCCTCGCGTTTTCAACAAATCAGGGGCGAGAACGTTGTCATTCGGGATGATGGTTGGCTAGGAGAGTGCTATGTGGTGAAGTTCATTTTTAAGAGTACATTGCTGCTGGCGCTAATGGCGGTATAAAAGAAAGAAGAAAACTAATTTGTCATAGAAACATACAAATAATAGGCGAACGTTACGTTACGTTACATCCAGAGATGCTCACTGAGTCACCTCGCTGAATACTTCAGTAAAAGCGCGAACGAAAGATTTATACACGGGCTAGATTTCAAATGACGCCATCGCTACGTGGCCTCGGCGAGCGCTTTCCAGCGGAAAATTGCTAAGCAAGATTGATGGCATCGTCCTACAAGACTTCAAGACAGTTCCTTCTGGATTTAACTTTTTTTAAAAGTTTTGGCCTAAAAAAAAGGAAAGATTAAAAGGGTTCAAAACGGACCAAGTGGTCCCCGCAAGTGGTCCTTCTACACGTTAGTGAAAAGTAAGCGTTTCTGTTGAATAAAATTCACGTAAAAGCGTCATCAACACCATACTGTAACCTGGAAGGTACGTAACGAGAACGGAGGCTCCCTAAACGTCAAGTTACATTGAGGTTTCCCCTCTAAATTACAGCACGAGCGTACGCCCACATAACGTGTAAACCCTGCTCTAAACATGTCTTGCTAAAATAGCACGGTGAACAGCGAAGTAAGAAATAAAATAAAAAATAAAAACGATGTCAAGTCCAGGAAGGAGTAGCCACGAAAAATAAATGGAACGGTTAGAAGCATCAATATAGTTTAATTTGACAAGCTTTCGGATGGAGTCCAGACGAACGGATGGAGTCCCGATGGGTTCCAGGACAAAAGCTCACCGGACAAAAGCTCACCGCACCAGTGTGTGAAATACGTAAAGGCTCTCCTGACCTAACATTGGTCAGTCTCTCTGGTGAGCTTTTGTCCGCCCCCGGTGAGCTTATGTCCACTGAGCTTATGTCCGGTGAGCTTATGTCCGGTGAGCCTTTGTCCGCGCACCGTCCCGATGGAGTCGGACGGTGTTCGGACGGACGCCTTCCTAAAGATTGTGAAATTAAACTATATTGATGCTTCTAGCCGTTCCATTTATTTTTTCGTGGCTACGACAGCACATGTAAAAGCAGAGCTTGAACAGCTTGACCACTGAAAGCCACTCACTGGAAAGAATGTGTGATTTGTGGAGAGAGCGGGCAACCTTTCTGCGAACATGCAGTGGTATGTGATGTAAATGCTAAGTGTTACAATACATCAGGGGAGAGACAACTCTGTCGTTTGGAAAGATGGTATGCTAGGAGCGTGATCTGCGCTCAGGTTTCTGTCTACACTCTTAGAAATGAACTTCACCACATAGCACGCTCCTAGCCAACCATCATCCGGAATGACAACGTTTTCGACCCTGATTTGCTGAAAACGGGAGGAGGAGCCTATTTTGTGCCATTATGCACGGCACAAAATAGGCTCCTCCTCGCGTTTTCAACAAATCAGGGGCGAGAACGTTGTCATTCGGGATGATGGTTGGCTAGGAGAGTGCTATGTGGTGAAGTTCATTTTTAAGAGTACATTGCTGCTGGCGCTAATGGCGGTATAAAAGAAAGAAGAAAACTAATTTGTCATAGAAACATACAAATAATAGGCGAACGTTACGTTACGTTACATCCAGAGATGCTCACTGAGTCACCTCGCTGAATACTTCAGTAAAAGCGCGAACGAAAGATTTATACACGGGCTAGATTTCAAATGACGCCATCGCTACGTGGCCTCGGCGAGCGCTTTCCAGCGGAAAATTGCTAAGCAAGATTGATGGCATCGTCCTACAAGACTTCAAGACAGTTCCTTCTGGATTTAACTTTTTTTAAAAGTTTTGGCCTAAAAAAAAGGAAAGATTAAAAGGGTTCAAAACGGACCAAGTGGTCCCCGCAAGTGGTCCTTCTACACGTTAGTGAAAAGTAAGCGTTTCTGTTGAATAAAATTCACGTAAAAGCGTCATCAACACCATACTGTAACCTGGAAGGTACGTAACGAGAACGGAGGCTCCCTAAACGTCAAGTTACATTGAGGTTTCCCCTCTAAATTACAGCACGAGCGTACGCCCACATAACGTGTAAACCCTGCTCTAAACATGTCTTGCTAAAATAGCACGGTGAACAGCGAAGTAAGAAATAAAATAAAAAATAAAAACGATGTCAAGTCCAGGAAGGAGTAGCCACGAAAAATAAATGGAACGGTTAGAAGCATCAATATAGTTTAATTTGACAAGCTTTCGGATGGAGTCCAGACGAACGGATGGAGTCCCGATGGGTTCCAGGACAAAAGCTCACCGGACAAAAGCTCACCGCACCAGTGTGTGAAATACGTAAAGGCTCTCCTGACCTAACATTGGTCAGTCTCTCTGGTGAGCTTTTGTCCGCCCCCGGTGAGCTTATGTCCACTGAGCTTATGTCCGGTGAGCTTATGTCCGGTGAGCCTTTGTCCGCGCACCGTCCCGATGGAGTCGGACGGTGTTCGGACGGACGCCTTCCTAAAGATTGTGAAATTAAACTATATTGATGCTTCTAGCCGTTCCATTTATTTTTTCGTGGCTACGACAGCACATGTAAAAGCAGAGCTTGAACAGCTTGACCACTGAAAGCCACTCACTGGAAAGAATGTGTGATTTGTGGAGAGAGCGGGCAACCTTTCTGCGAACATGCAGTGGTATGTGATGTAAATGCTAAGTGTTACAATACATCAGGGGAGAGACAACTCTGTCGTTTGGAAAGATGGTATGCTAGGAGCGTGATCTGCGCTCAGGTTTCTGTCTACACTCTTAGAAATGAACTTCACCACATAGCACGCTCCTAGCCAACCATCATCCGGAATGACAACGTTTTCGACCCTGATTTGCTGAAAACGGGAGGAGGAGCCTATTTTGTGCCATTATGCACGGCACAAAATAGGCTCCTCCTCCCGTTTTCAACAAATCAGGGGCGAGAACGTTGTCATTCGGGATGATGGTTGGCTAGGAGAGTGCTATGTGGTGAAGTTCATTTTTAAGAGTGTAGATCAGGTTTCTGTCAGGTTTCAGGTTTCTGTAAACCCTGTCTAGAGCGCATATGTTCGAAGCACCGTCAAACTCTAAAACTCCACTATGTATAGCGAACGCATAGTTCGTGTATCTACTCGTAGTTAGTCTTAGACCGCCTGTTGAATAGAATATTTATTTCACTTGTATACGAAATGCGCATAACATGACCAAAGCTGACCGAACATGAACTATATCTATATGCGCTCATTCACACACAGTCAAACTCCTTTACAACGAAACCCAGGGGACAGCAAAAAAAAATTTGCAGTAAAGGTATTTTCGTTAAAAAGGATGTCCATTATTGGACCTAGAGGGCTCCAGCGGGACCGCAAAAAAAATTTGCTGTAGTGGTATTTTCGTTAAAAAGGTGTTCGCTATAAAGGAGTTTGACTGTATTACGAAGCTCTTCCTGAATGAATGATACGCGTTCGTTGTTTCAGTCCTAGCCTAAATGCAGCCCAATTTCTTAAGATTCACATGTCACTCAGCGAAGACATCAAGTAAAAGTCACAACGCCTCCTACATGGAAACATCTAAGGCACAAAGACATCGCGCGGGTATTAAAAGAACGAAGGAAACAATTATGCGCGCCCAATACAATGTCGTACATTGCGACTGAGAAATGGGCTGCATTTCAATGCTCCTGCAGTCGTTCCTTTCGAGAGCGCAGGGCATTTTGAATGCGACCTTCTTTAAATATCAATAGAAGTCTCATCAACACTGTCCTGGATCGAAAGAATGATAAGAGGGGAATGAGCTCACGTACTTCATTGAGTTCCAAAAACTAACTAAATAAAAATAAATAAACAAGTTAAATGAAAAATAAGAAAGAAAGAGAAAAAAAGGCCAAATTTAATGGAAATGAAGGCGTTTTAATCCCTGTTTGTAAACTGAACCCGTGGAATAAAAAAAAACTAAAATTCAAAAAAGAAATAATGGAAAGTGTGCCGTTCCCATAAAGGTGGCGTCGGATGAAAAGGACGCTCAAATGGAAGAAGAAAAGGTTCTTTCAATGCAAAAGATGCACTGACATTCCTCGAACAGTGAATCAGCCATTTCATCTTTATGGAATTTGCCTTTGAAGGAGCGCCAAAATGAAAAAGAAAGGAGGCACACAGCAAACTGGCGAAAAGAGAATGAAGGAGAGAGAGAGAGTGAGAGAGAAACAGAAAAAAAAGAAAAAAACGGCGACAGTGCAATTTTGTTCCAGGCCAGAATCCCCTAAGGACAACGTACAGGCAAAGGGGCTGCCGACTCTAGGAAGGAATTCGTAGCACAGTTGCCATGTATGAGGCGAATATTTTGGCATTTATGAGGAACTTTTCTTTGTCTGCTTTCACGTAACAGAGACAAAACTGGAGGATGAAAAATGGGCCTTGATGGCGGAAGGTCCCCGGAGGAAAATTCCATGGAATGTTCCGGAGGGCGCCTCGGGTCCACACGAGGAGAAACAAGCAAAGTTTCTTTCTTATCCCCCTCCCCTTTATAGTCTTTTTCTTTCTTTCTTTCTTTTTTTTTTTCCTACAGAAGAACTAACCGACGCAGAGTGGAAAGAATGGAAAGTAGAAATGGAGTTACAAGAGCCCTAGAATGTATGGGGGGCAATACAGCACCTTGAGCGTAATGAAACAATACGTCAGGCTGCTTTGACAATAACGAAGTACGATGCAGTGAAGTGGCGGAGTGCGGGAGAAAGGCCAAAATGGAACGGAAGAGAAGGAAACGTGATTGAAGGTAAATGAATGGGAGGTCGTTCCTTTAATGTCCGTCTCGCTCCCCGAAGGTCTTTCTTTGGTGCGTCGCATCGGTGGCGGTCCCGGATGGTAACGAAGTTAGTTGTTATGGGAAACATGACTTCGTTTTGGTAGCTGTAGAGAACTGTAAGTGAATTTTCGACATCCGTAAAAACCTCGCATTTAAGAGGTAGATACGCAATGCGCTCAAAGTTTCGCCGCACCTGTTCCAGCAGTTGCAATTCTCAATGTTTGTTTGAAGCTGAACACTTTGAAAACTCTGAACCTTTCCCCCGCAGAGCGTGCTCCGCGCAACGCCGAATGATAGTTATCACTTTTGATGTGAGGAAAGTGTGGGGCGTACGCCTTTCTGTGGCAATGAGCATGTGTCCAGGTTACCACAGAAATGGCGCGCACTCTTAGAAATGAACTTCACCGCATAGCACGCTCCTAGCCAGCGGTCATCTCAAATGATATCGTTATCTGCACTGATTTGCTGGAAACGGAAGGCGTACGCCTTTTTGTGACAATTATAAACAGCATAACTGTCACAAAAAAAAGTCGTACGCCTCCCGTTTCCAACAGATCAGGGCAGATAACGATATAATTCGAGATGATGGTTGGCTAGGAGCATGCTATGCGGTGAAGTTCATTTTTAAGAGTAGCGTGCTGGCCATGTCACGTCGAGACTGAACCCGGACGAGATTGGACTGGACGTGGTACCCGGGTTCGAATCCCGGTGCCGGCTGTGCTGTCTGGGGTTTTTCCTGGGTTTTCCTCAGACGCTTTCAGACATATGTTGGCACAGTTCCCTTAGAAGTCGGCCCAGGACGCACATTCCCCCAGGGCGTCAGTCGTGACGTTGCCTACCTCTGTGAAGCCGACAACGGCGAGCCCTTTCACCATCCCCACCACCACCACCACCACCGCCACCACCATCATTTTTAAGAGTGTGCGCTTATCCATTCTCAACACGTCAGGAAAAAGAACGACATTTTTCTAAATGTCCGTTGGTTTCAATTGTGTTATGCGGTGAAGTTCAGTTTTTAGAGCGTAGAGTGTGACATGGACGACATTGACAAGTTGGCTTCTCCGTGTGCTGTCATATTCTTTGCCTTTCTTGTTCTTCTTTTTCGACCTCGGTCGCCCCACTAAAGACTGACAGTTACTGATGAGCTCGCGAGTTCTCAATTATTTTTATTAGTTTCCCATCCCTGGACAATTACAGTTCATGACTGCTTACGTACTCTTTTGAAGCAGCTAATGTATGGAATAACAGACAACGGTAGTTACAGTCAGTGCGCTTTCAGGCGTTGGACAGTCAGGAGAAATTATCATTGGGCCCTATTTTAGGCTGCTCTTTACAATTTGATGCTCTGACGTACCATCCTATGAAGGAACAAGCTGCCCATTGGATGTGGACATAAAAGCCTGACAGACGTGACATCTCGTCCACGCATTTCAGACTGATGTTGATGATGATGGTGGTAGGTCTTTCAAGAAAACTATGGTCTGTAGCGACGCCACATTACTTTTGCCCATCTGAGGTTTCTTCCAAGTGTGCCAAGCTCTCAGCACTGGACATGCCGTATTTACTGTCACTGGAGGAGGATGAAGCATCTAGGCAACTGGTACCATGTCACTTAGTCCGTCCTCGTGTGGGGTCAAACCTGCATCCTTCTTTAAACACGACAGTTGACGAAAGGGTACCAGCAGTAGGATTCGAAGCGTAAGGGTTGCGTTTGTCCTTCTATGTTTCATTGCCTCATCTATACTGCAACGTCGCCGCATCATTGTGCCGTCGTGATCAATTATAAGACAGAGCACAGTTTAACGACCCAGCGGAATACACATGCGACATGCATGAGGGGCTTTACTCGCAAGTCCTTCGACTCGTTCTTAGACACTTCTTCGAGAGACCGGTGCTACAAGACAAGACTATACCCGCTGACCGGAATGAATGAGTGCGACTAAGACACGATAAAACCATAGAAGGACAGTGGAATGCTCGTGAACGTAAATGCGGAATTGCCACAGGAGGAAAGCGAATGCTATTGTGGAGCTTCCTAGACCGCGTGCCAAACATTCTTGCAGTTCTTGGCGGCTTTTCGTGTTACATGTATTGTGTAGCATTCGCGATGCATCGCAGTCGTCATTGATTGCACACCGTATGGATGCAGACAAAAGTTATGCAACCCTCTTGTACCTTACTAACATGACGCTATGTCATCCACAGTCCGTAACTTGGAGTTACTTTTCTAACGAAAAAAAAAAAAAAGGAAGACTACGCGACGACGATGTTGATACTGCAGAAAAATATGAAGACATGTTGCCCCACTTAGTGGCTGATGAAGAGAGAACAGCAGCATATGGACACAGACACAGATAGACACAGGCATCTATAGGCACAGGGGGGTACGCGTTCGAGATCGACTTCAGGAGCACAACCGTTCGCACATTTATCCCGGAAAGCTGCCGGACTTCGCCGCATAACACGACTCTAGTCACACGATCATCCCGAATGACGTCGTAATCGGTTGAAAACTGAAAGGAGTACGCCATTTTGTGACACTTATGCAGTTACGTTAATTGTCACAAAAACGCGTACACACCGTGTTTTGTACAAATCAGGCGGTATCGTTGGGTGCTGTCGTTGTGTGTGTGTGTGTTTGTCGTTGGCTTTCAGCGGTGTGCTTGTGATGAAGTTGTGTTTTAAGAGTGTAGCCTCCATTTATGTCATTTTAAAATAAATTTTCATTAAACATGTAGCGTACAAGTAAAGCAAAAATGTCGGCATTTCTTGAGTCGTCGTCGTAATGAAGAAGTGTTACTGATGAGAACTATGTCATATGATCCATGACAAAATCACAGGAGAAGGAGAATGAAAAAAAAAAAAAGTGCAGTCGCTGCGTGTGTGTAACAACTTCCCGAAACTATAGCGTGGTGTTACATCATGAATCATGGCCACTCCGACACGATATTCCTCATCTTTCTCTTTCGGATTCATCGTCTTCGTAAAGGCAGCATCTGAGGAAATGAGATGTAAGGATGAGGAGACGGGAATCCATCTAGCTCGAGCACATGGTCAGCGTCCCATGCGACGGATGGGTCAGCAGTTTGATCGATGCTCTGGCCACTCCGTGTTCTAGATGAAACCATTTACAGTCACGTCCTTTCGTACGTAGCACGCTGAGCGTGAACTCTGATTCAATGCGTGGAGGTGGATTGTTCGACGTTCTTTTCTGTCACTGAATCAGTTTATAAAATACCTTGTGAAGAACGAAAGCGGGGTGGGCATAGTGAAACACAGAGAGACTTAGGAAAGGGTATTATGGGGTGCGCTTACCAGGACGAATCATAAATATTCCTACCCTTCTGGCGTCCGATGATTGTGACTCTCTCCTATATAGCACAGCGAATCTACATCTACGTGTTGGTACGTGGTTGAAAAGATTTTGTCCTTCAAGAAAAACGTTGTTCTGTTTGAAAACTGTGTTGCATGTCAATGGTATGAACTGGTTATTATTATAGATATATTCCGTAGAGAAGCATAGCAGCTTGTCTGTTTGTTACTGCGTTTCTGTAGAGAATATATTTAAAGACCAGTTCACATTCATCACTTTAACTCGTTCTTCTGTTTGTATCTTCTGTGTGTAAGCATGCTGGGGTGACCAGTTCGACTTCATCGTTTTTTTTCTTCTTTATCACATCGCCATCATCACCGGTTTACAACACTGCTATGCAACATAGTATTCAAACAGAACAATGTGTTTCTTTGCAAACATATATATATGTGCACCGCATCAAACGCAATAACTTTTTAAACCGAGTAAACAGTCTCTCTGTAGCCGGCCTCAGTAGTTCAGTGGGTAACTTGTTGACTTGCTGAGTTCGAGGTCGCGGGTTCGATCCCGGCCGAGGACGGTAGCGATGTGGGGGAGGCAGACATTGCTCCCAACACCGTGTGTCGGAGATTTCTGGCGCACGTTAAAGGAACCCGAGGTGGTCAAAACTATCCGCGCAACACGGGTTTAAAGGTTTGTACTCACCTCATCGTGAAATAAAATGTGCCGCACATTGGAAATTTCTAGGCGTAAATGAACTTCGTCAATTCAGCGAACTGTTCTCTCCTATCCTTCCCGTGCGGCTTTCCGCGAAACGGGCTACACGAGGCGTGGATATCATCGCGTTGTTTTTATTTGTTGTGCAGCAATAGTTGTCCCCCGACGACCATCGATTAGGGTTTTCGTTTTCCATGGCACAACATGCGAAGAGTTCGACAAACCGAGAATGTGATAGCTAACGAGCCAGCGAAACAGAAGAGAGCTATCGCCACCGCGACCGCGGATATATGCGCGCTCCCGCCGCATGCGTGGCACTCGCGTCGCTCCAAAGCCAGAGCCGTATCCAAAGCTGTAGCGCAGCGCGCCTCTAGCCACTCATTTGTGGGCAAACTCACCTTACGTGTAAATCTACACCAAATTATTATTGATTGATTGACTGAGATAACAAATATCGAGACGTGAGGCTACTCCAGTACTCGTGAATAGAAAAGAAAGTATAAAAACCAACCTCAATATGACCAAGAGGTACTTTTAAAAAAAAATGGAGAAGCAAAATCACAGCATTCGTGAACTTTTCTTCTACGAGTTCAAAGATGGACACAACGCCGACAACGTCACGTGCAACGTCTAGCTTACCGTAAAAGATACGCAAAGCAAAAGGTAAAGTGCCATGAGTATAGCGTGACGAGTTTGCCCGCCCATGTCAATCGAAGGGGGGCTGCTGCTGTAGCAAGACAACGTTTATCAACATGCCCGGCACGGTCGACCCAGGAAATAAACCATGAATCCAGGACACAGGAAGCAGCCCCCATGCCCTTATGGAAGGTGGTTCCCTTACCATGAGGTGGAAGCTGCATGGAGTCTTGGAGTGCACCGAAACCTAAGGAGTGGTATCGCCCCGGGACCCAAAGTTTGCCTCAACGAACATACCGATCATTATTTCGAGTATCGAAGGTCAATACCATGTCTGTTAAAAGAGGATTAAAACAAAAGCTTCTGAGCGTACCAATACTTATGACTCAACTTAGTACATGAAGGCAGTAAAAATCGGCTAAGCGAAATAAGTCGATCTCTCAACCGCACGTAAACCGACCTATATATCGACTTATAAAAGAGAAGTCAACGCAATGCAAGCAAGTCGTTAGGATGAGGTAGTTCAGGCGGCAGCTGTCATCTAGCCAGCCCTTCAGTCGAGCAGCTCTAGTGAATTCCTCTTTGACTTTAGGAGGTTCAGTCGATTGCCATGTATGTATTGGCATCATCGTGGAAGACCAGCCATATTGGCTGGCTCCTTTTAACGCAACAAACGCACTAGTCTACTGTCGCCTTTCGACCTTGACGATTAGTCGACTGAGGCTTTCAGTGGACATGCTGGTCCATGTAGACGCGGTTATTGACAGCTTGTTTTAGTGGTGAAGGGAGATAAGAACAAGACGGTCCTTTAAAAAAAATAATGACAATCCTCTCCGGTATTATTCGATACATACTAACCCCCCCTGTCCCCTACTCCTTCCTGCTGTCCTCTCTCCATCTGTCCACATCTGTTTGTTTCCCATAGCCACAGTTGCTTCGCAACGCTAACATTGAAAAAAAAAAAAAAGGAACTGTCCGCGGACCACTGACTTCCCTCATGCACTGCAATCGCGACATATATGATAATGCAGAGGAAAGTGCTAGCAAAAGCGAGATATCCTCATACACACACATATATACACATAAACAAGAAAGAAACACTGGCGACAGTGACACATGCTCGCAGCTGTATCACACTCCATGCGGAAGGCAAGTTTTTCTCTTCAACGAACCGCTTAAGCTGCATTTCCGGTTTCTTATGTTAATCATTTGTTTCGCGCACAAAAGAAAATGTCCAGAAACAGCAGGCGGCAGCCGGAAGAAAAATGGCGAGCCCACAGTGGGCACGCTTGGTGCGGCCAGATAAGAATAGCCTGCCGCGTAAAGATGTCACCACGGTGGACAGTTCCTTGCTTTTCGGGGCCCGAGTGCGGGGCCCCGAGGAAATAGTTGGCTCGGACAACGCATCCAAGAAATACGACCACTGTGGGGATACACGATAGCGAAATCCTGGAATAAGATGACTTTCGTATAAGCCAGGTACTGGTAAACAGGGTGAGCGGACTACATAAAGGGGGTCTTACATCACGCCCGGACATGCCGTGAAATTGGTAGCGCGTTACATTTGACAGTTGGAAACGGGAAGTAGATAGAGCCGTGAGTTGTGGGCGACTCGAAGGAAGATTTTGTTGAGAAGGAGGAGAAGGGTAGGAGTATAGGGTTGGAGGTTGGGCGAGCGCAGACTTGTACGTATTTGGAGTATTGTATTTAAAATATTGTATTTTAAATACAATTTGCGGTATTTTGGTACTCCACTCAATACTTTTTGCTTTGTGTATTTGTACTCTATTTAAAATACATTTTATGGTATTTTCTACTCAATACTCTAATTACATATTTTGGATCTCCCTCTCAAACTTTCTGTGTCTCGTCTTTCCATTATCTTGTTTGTTCAGTGGAAATTTTCCGAGTCCCTCGGACTTGACCTGGACAGTGGCCCTTCTTGGAAGTCTCCATTTAGAGATCTTGCCCCGTGTGTCCTAATCCTTGGCAAGTGGGGGTTCTATTATGTGTGCCCTGACGCGGTGACGCCAAATTCTGACCTCGCCGGGCAGTGACCTGCTAGAAGTTTGCTTTGTTCTGGGTCACATATACTCAGTGGAGTTATGTGGTATCTCTTTGTCATCTTTTTGGGACTTGTGTTTAGATAACTCCTATCACACAGCGGCGGCTTGTGTAGTGCGCAGGGTTTTGGTGATTCATTCACCTGGCGGCGACTTGCTGCCTTGACCAGTGACTTTTTGCGTTCAAGGATAAATAGTATCTTAATTGTATTTCAAATACTTTTTGAAGTATTTTGTACTCTATCTTAATTACTTTAATTTTCATGCATTTATACTCCATCTTAATTACAGTCTAACGTTAGCATTTATTATCTTATCTTAAATACATTTTTGAGTATCTTGTACATGTCTGGCCGCGAGCGGAATGCAGTACGAATCTGACGATAAGATTATTAGGGTATAGTAGTCGGAAATATTGCTCGTCGTTGAGCATATCCAAGGCGCTGCGAAAATTTGTTCTCGCAGCGAACTTCTCACTTTTTAAGTTTCGTTCGAAAACACTCTCGCCGTATACGCATCGCCGCTAATGGTAAGTAGAATTTTGAGTGCATATATATCTTGGGCTGTCGTAACACGAAGGAGCAATTGACCCGCGTAATTCTAACTTGTTTGCTTATGGGCTTACGCTGCGCATGAATGTGTGGTGGTTTCCTTGAGGCAACAACAACAACAACATAGATGAATGGATGATGACGATGATGATGTGGGCAACAAAAACATGACGTTTCCTTCTTGTTGGAATAGTTTACGTGCATGGAGGAACTTGGGGCTGTGTGACAGAGGTTTATCATGGACTGCGCGCAAACCTGTTTCTTCACTTCAAGTAACGATATTTGGTGAAGTAATTGCAGCTAGGTTTCCTCGAATAACGCAAACACAAAATGTGTAATACGTATTTATGTGTCTACTCTACATGCATGTCTCGTTGGCATCGTTTTTGGGTGTGTGACTTAGCACAAATTGAACAAAATCCACTAGCATGCATCCCCTTTCTCAATGTAACACGGCAAGCACATGGTTTTCACGCAGGTTTTTTTTAAATATATATTCACAATCAAACTCATGCAACAAAAAAAAACAGTTTTCATGAGTCTGACTTTGATGACGATGCCAGGCAGTACGAAGTCACCTTTGTGCAGTGGAGCGGCAGGGATCGGGCTTGTCGTGTTGCTAAAGGAGCGCAATCTTGAAAATAATGTCCTGCAGGATGGTCAGCATAATACGACTTAGCAGATTCGTACACACTTTCTTCTTTATTTTTTTTTTTTGGTTTTTTTACGATTGCAACACTCAATAGCATGCTTACACGGTCACGTGAGTCAGAGAGAACATGTTTTTCGAGTGGAAGTCGAAGTTACTGTCTTGCATCGTAAGCAAAGTTTAAGCTACACCTTTTGTACGCGTGTGTAACGAAAGAGCCTGATCTGACTGTCCGTTCCATTAACACACATACGTTTCCCGTTTCTTAACCTCCTGTAGCGGGCCAACAAACTGCAACAAATGACAGGTCCTTGGCAGTGTTGTACACGTTACTCGAAAAAAAGTAATTGATTACAATTACTGTTACTACTAAGCGAAAAGTAATTCTTTACCGTTACAAATTACTTCATCAAAAAAATGTAATACGTTACTGATTAAAAATGTAACGCGTTACTTTTCCCGTTACTTTTACATTGTGGGCCATACTAAAGCCAACAAGCCTGCAGCGAATGCAACCATGCAGCTCTTGTTGCAAATTCTAATATGAGACACCAACATATACGACACGTGAAATTCACAAATACATTTGAAAACAAGGTACAAAACACATACACGCATATATTTCAGATTTATATACATATTTACATCTATATGTACACAACATTGTTGACACCATTGTTGACAGAAGGTTAAAAGAGTAATCGATTACTCAGTAAGTGATTACCGAAAATTGGAATCAGATTACTTGGAAGATTACTTACTCACAAAATTAATTGATTATGTTAAAAAAATTACTGAAAAACGTGATTTATTACTAGTAACGCGTTACGTACAACTCTGGTCCTTGGGCAGGTCCTAAATTTTCTTGGGCAGGTATACATGCTGGTATGTAGACGCATTGTAGCGAAAATACTAAAAAGTGCACGAGTCGTCTTATTCCCTCATTGCATACTGAGGTTCGATTCTGAGTGAGCGCCTTCATCTTAAATTTCAAAGTTCGTGCAGTGGATAAAGCGCACAACTAAAACGAGAACATCGCTCAAGGTCCCCAGCTCGGAAAATGATACCATCACCTATCCTGTGGAGGGGGGGGGGGGAGATTTATTGACAGAAAGAAAGAAGGAAAACGGAAAGAATAAGGGGGAAAGGTTAGCCAGGCTACACGCCGGCTTGTCGGCTTTCTGGATTTGAGTAGGTAGCTATGATTATGCCTCTGTGTGACAATAAACATAAGCGCAAGGTGCAACGAAAAGACTTTTTTTTCCAATTTACTACAATTTTGTTCGTTATTAAGGTATTTTCGTTGTAAAGAAATTCGTACTAAATGTTTGAAAAATATATTAGTCCTATGGGGCTCTGGCGGGACCGCGAAAAAAATTCGTTCTACTGGTACTTTCGTTAAAAAGGCGTTCGCTCTAAAGGAGTTTGACTGTATATGAATGGGAGAAGTTTCGAGTAGTAGATGTGTTGGCAGTCTTTAACTGCAACTATATAGTTACCATTTTTGGTTAAAGTATAACTGTCAAATAGTAATTCACTTACTTGTATAATGCCATTTTTGCCACAAGTTTGCATGCTCTGAATCGACTTTTCCGTCGTGAAAATCATGTTGACGAAGATGATACGAGCATTCCTTCCAGCGCTCCTGCTGAACAAAAAATAAAAAAAAAAACGTTCGCGCTCTCCCCCTTCTGTCTAAACTACTCTTCGAACAGAAAAGTAATTGCAGTTGATTTATACACGTCGGGAAAACAGGACTCCACCGTATAGCGCTCTTAGCCAACTACCATCCTGAGTGACGTCGACCTCTGATTTGTTGAAAACGGGGAGGCGTCCGCCTTTTTGTGACAGAATAGAATAGAAGTAAAAAAAAAAAAGGAAACGTAGATGCAGTTACACTTATTGTTACAAAAGGCACGCGCTTTTCACAATCACAGTCCCGGAGTGCTAACGGTACCGTTCTGTGCAATGGATGGCCTTCAGCGCGCTATGCGGTGGAGTTCTGATTTGATAGTGTAGTTGTAAGTGTACCTAATTACGTAAGTGTAATTAATTAATTATTTTAGGGTATACTGCGGATGAACTCAATCCCTTCCTCGTCCGCACAGCGTCACAATTTACTATATGAACCTACCGAGCACGCATCGTTGTTCCAATTGCGGTGACAATCACGATAACGTGCCTTTCAAAATGGCCGGCTCTGATCGGCCGCTAAGTCGTTCATGAATGCAACTAGGGTTTCCCTACTCTTAACGATCTTTTGTGATTCGCACGCACCGCAATTCCATTTAAATGCTAAAACGAAGGCTGAACCTATAACAAAGACTGGTCGCGATAGTCGCTTAGCCTGGCTTATAGAATCTAAACGACGCGAAGAAACTTTAAGCGTCGTTTTTCGGATCGCAAAGGAAGGATGGAAAAGCGAGGAGTGCATAAAGCTGGAGATCAAAGATGCCTTTCTCCACGAGAAGACTTTTTCTCGAGAAAAATGAAAAACATAAACAAAAAGCGCGCGAAAGAGAGAGAGAGAGAGAATGAGAGAGAAAGGGAAGTGTGCAATCTCAAAGAGTAGGGTGTATTAGGCTGGCGCGGAAGTCAAGTAAGTAAGGTCGAGGTAAGCTAAGTAAACTGACCCCTTTGATTTATTAGGTTTCAAATAAGCGGATTTGCTTCTGAAAGAAGACCTGGGAAGAGATTGGAAAAAATTGGTGGACTGGCGTAGCTCGCCGCCTTCTTGCTCTTTTGGACGAAGGCGGTTCCAATAAAAGAAAGAATATGGTAGCTAGAGTTTCGTTCTGGTCTATGTTTAGGTATATAGCGTTAAATAAGAACAACATCGCTTGCGAAATGCGGAAGGGGAAATACATGTTTCGTCGTTTGGCAGTAGTATAGCGAGATAGAGAGAGGTCGTGATGTTGTTGCCAGCTGAATCGATCGTTTTCAGTCGTTACCTAAGAAAACTCCTATTACGCAAATCGGTACGCGGCGAATAATTCGTACGAAAATTATGCAAAACTTACGGCGCTGGAGACTCAGCGGGACCATTCAAAGCGCTGGCCTAAACCTATCCTTTACCCCTAGTTCGGTTCTACTCTCGTATATTATCACAGTCGTGTTGAGTTCCTGGATAAAAAGGTGATGGTTGCGACGCCATCTACCGTTTGAAGTGCGTAAAGAGGAAATGCCGTCAGCGCTGTCAGAATGCAACTATGCAGAAAGCAAATGTCAGAGAGTGTAACATTGGAAGCTGTAGTCGAACTACACACCACTATCGGAAGAGGCATTAAGCGTCCATGAAATTAATCAACTTTTTGACAAAGTCTAGCTAGTTAATATGACATCACAGCTAGCCTTTCGGGTTCCATTTCCCTTTCTCCTTTTCTTTTTATTTATCTTATTCTTCTTTCATTTATTTTCTTTCTTTGCGGAATAGCAAGCCGACGTCCCGTTTGGCTGACCTTTAGCCCGTTTTTTTTTTCTTCTTTCGTCTAATAAATATACCCCTCCCCCTTTTTTTCGGGTTGTTTTTAAGACGCTCGTAAAATGCTAAACTACGTAACACGTGAAATCCGAAGATAAATTAAATTTAGCTGATTTCAATTTAATAGTGAATAGACGGCAATAGTGACGCATCTGCTCAGTACACACTCCTGATATTTTTGAAAGGATGAACATAACACGTGTCGGAGCTTCTGCCCCGCGAGCACTTTTTGCTTTTTCTTCCCACTGGAATATTCCGCGGGGATGTAGCTCGTGTGAATACACGGCTACGGTGCTTTGAAGGTTATCAATGTTATCAACATTTGAAGGTATAGAGGACACACAGGTCCCGGTAAGAACGACAAAATGTGAGGCACCCAATGTGGAATCATTCAAAGCTTAAAGTCCGCCCTGCCCAGTCCTTCGGGACCAAGTTTCATTTCCTGTCTGAGACGCAGGGCTTACAAAGAAGAACAGTGGTGGCCCAGAAGACAGCCCGAGGAAGAAACTGAGCAGTAACAAAAACGAAGAAAGTTGTAGTTCTCGCGTCACATAAGAGAGAAAAAAGAAGAAGACTCTGGCCTGAGCTGGAGGAAGAAGAAGAAGAAGAAGAAGACAGCAGAGGACAAATCATTTCCCAAACAAACGTAGGCTTCGGCTGTCGGAAAGAAAATGAGAACCGTTCGAACGGCGCACAACGTATGGCTAGAAATACAGCGAAGTAAGATACGATGGAAACTTGGTAGAAAAAAAAAAGAAAAGAAGAAAAGCCCGTTTGTCAGGTTTCTAAGCCCGAAAGACAGATATGGAGGGATGAAAAGGAACGGGGTTTATGTGTCCGCGAGGAGGCGCTCTTGTTGTCGATGCGCATGTTTCAAATAGGGAGATCCCACAACAAAAATCTTGGGACAGTTAGTGGGCGACACCGCGTAAAAAAAAAAGGCGATAGGAAGACTAGAGAACGCTTTGGTACACGTTTCGCGAAGGAGTGAGCGAGAGACCGGCTTTATTTATTTCTCTACTCTGTTTCTTGCTTTATTCCTTATTGTGGTTCTGGAGTCAGCAGTAAAAGCTTGAGTTCAGGAATGGAACATCACTGCAACGAACCAGTACGATGATGATGATGACGGGAACAAGAAAATAATGCGGACGTATGTAGCGACAGAGTGAAACTGGCAAACATCGCAGCCCTACACTAGATTACCTAATGGAAGGAAAATAAAGTACAAATAAGAAGAAATAAAAGAAGTAGAACGAAAGGTCGAAGAGACCAGCAATCGAGATTGGACCTCAACTGATGAGATCTTCTTGACAAACCACGTTTGCACATCATAAAGCTTGCTCCTGTTCCTTTGTTGGAGGAAAGCAACAACAACATTATTTGTTGATGATGATTGCGGAGTTTCATCGCCAGGGGGCGATACCATGCCCCATTATTTGTGGTGATGTGTGAAATGGAATAATAAGTCGCCTCACAGCGAGGACCGAAGTTCTACGGTGTCCAAAAAGGTCGCAAGAGTTTTGAGGGCAGAGCCTTGGTGGGATGGATTCGGCCATGGACCAAGCAGGCACTTGTGACAAAGAGAAGGGGCGAGAGGCCAGCTGATTGAGAGACCCGGAAAAGTGTGGTTCGGAAAGGTTGGTAGTGCGGGCAATGGCGAAGGATGTCCTCTAGATCTTCCAGGTCACAGCAGTGACAGCATCTGGGAAAGTCAACTTGTCTCAAACGGTAACGCCACTGAGCTGTAAAAGCCACACTGAGTCGCATCCGATGAATTAAGCCAGCGTCTTGACGAGGGGTGTTTTCGTGGCATCCAGAAAGCGAGCATTGGATCAGTAGTGGGGTGTTGGAGGGGAATAGGATAGACTGCGGCAAAAACAGGATACACGTTGAATCATCGTTCGAGGTCATATCTTGAAGCGACCTGGTGGCTCTGCAAAACATGTGGGTGGGTGGTATCAGCGACGCCACCGTACTGATTTCCGTGAAGGAAAACGCAAACGCGTCGCTATTGCTGTACTTTCATGTATGGCGGCTTCGGGTTTTCCTCAGACGCTGTCAGACATATGTCGCCACAGTTCCCTTAGAAGTCGGCCTAGGACGCACATTGCCCCCAGAGCGTTCGTTAGTCCGACAACGGCGAGCAGACAACGGCAGATGGGTAGGGTATGACGAGTAGCTGTACCCGTCACTCTTGCTCAGCGAGAGCACCCGCTTGCGTCTGCACACGACTGAGCAGTTGCTGCAGAGCATGAATCTAGCCGTGTCTTCTTCAGGGAACACGTTCCCCAAGAATCGGGCAACAGGGGCAGTCACGGCCTTCAAGTCCTTCTGGAACCACAATCGGCGGCACACGTCACACTTGTGGCCGAATTCATTGTCCACGAACACAGTTCTAAAGCGCGCGGTGCACTGCCAGCTCCCATCACCAACGGTATTGTGACGCACTTTTAAAATGCTCGGGTTGCGGATCCGCGCTTGGGCAGTTGAACCCAACTAGGCTACGCAGGCTGGCCACTGATGGGCTGGAGGGCTCGTCTACCTCAATTGTGGGTACATTTATACATTGGGGGTACTCAATTCTGGGCCGCGACAACCCGCTTGGTCCCGCAGCACTCGTGTACGACTGCGGCTCCTGCGCATGCCTCGAGTTCCCTCCGCTTTCGGGACCGTTCAGTCGAGGTGGCTGGCTGGTTATGGTCGAGGTCCCTCGGCCTCCTCTCTTTTCCTTTTGGCCTCTTCCCGCTGTTTGCGGCACACAGTGGTCTGCCGCGGGGGCGCCATAGCCGAAGAAGTCGGAAATTTTCGAAAATGCTTAATTTATACAGGGTGCGGCACGAAACGTGTCATTGGGTGTTTATAAGGAAACGGCAGAACGGAAAAATATGCGATCAACAGCTCCCGTGCTTTAATTAATATTGCCACCTTCAAAAAATACTTTTGTCGAATTTCAATAGCAATAAATTGAAATTTCTGAATTGAACTCTGAAATTTGACTAGTCAACATAACTATTTTTTTTACAGAATCAGGAAGCTCGTCGCGAACTTGGTCGAATACACCGGAAGCCGAAATCTCTAATGTTACAGCGAGTGCAAAAAAAATTGTGAAAATCGGCTTTTTCTGACGCGCGTTTTTCAACGGCGCACGAAATCCGCCGCAAAGATGCGATGTGAGGAGGACATGCCTCTGCCCAGATGATAGACAGAACACTGCAAACAAACAAGACGAAAGGTAGAGACATCGAGATAATAATCTGAGGGTACATGGATTCCCATTGGTACAGGGCAGGCGCATGTCCTCCTCTCATCGAGTCTTTGCGGCCGATTTGGTGCGCCGTTGAAATACGCGCGTCAGAAAAAGCCGATTTTCGCGATTTCTTCTTTTTTTTTTTTTGCACTCGCTGTAGCATTAGAGATTTCGGCTTCCGGTGTATTCGACTAAGTTCGCCACGGGCTTCCTGAGCCGATTAAGCGTCTTTTTTTATCTCAAATTGCAACGCGCGCCACGCGTCACCAACGCCATCTGGCTGCATGAGTCATACAGTGAACCCTGGTTAATATGACCCCCGATAATCTGACATACGCGCTTTACGACCATACTCCTGGGGAACAATGCAGTGAAACCTCTGCAAATCCCCCCCCCCGTTAATATGACAATTCCGCATTATGACCAGAATTTTCAGGAACGACCATGGTCATAATAACGGGGGTTCACTGTATATCCTTGAGTAATGGCTTTTTTGCTCTACACAACGATACCTAACGAATCGCGCATGCCACGCAGTTATTCGCTGCGAGATCGACCTATAGGGGGCGAAACTGTCACCCTTCTAGTGTGGATAACACGTGGGCCGATGTTCGGAATTGGTAGTTCTTTTTTCGTACTTCTAGTATATATTCACCGGAAGATCACTGGTACGATACTGTCCGGTTCTCCAATTCTCCACTTACTGCAGTAAACGCTGAATAAACGTATAAAAGCAGACGACGCGTCCACACAATGGTAGTTCATCGTTTCTCCGCAGCGTGCCGACACTGCTCGATCTCGGAGCGAATAGGGTAGCGAGCGTCACAAAGGCGACATGTTTTCGTTGCATGCAGTTTTAGCACGTGCACCCCTATACTTACCGAAAAGAAAGACGATTCACGTCAAAATACGAAGTCACGGCTCAATATGACCAGACGAGCGTGCAGAAATTTACAGAAACAATCAAAGCGAAATAGCAGGGTACAGAATAGGAAAACCAACTGAAGGCAAACATCTGGCACTAAAGTACTTGTTTACGGAAAAAAGTCGCGTTGTTTTTGGACTTGTAAACTTTATAGTGAGCTGTGATATCAAAACAGCCTTTTAGGGCCGCGTACTAGGCAATGTGTCGTCCAGCTTGTACTTTTAGTTTGTCGCGATTCCGTTCACTTCTATGGGGATGCGGATATGCATGTGCATATACAGCTCCAGGTGAGGGAGGAGTGATGTTTCGTCTTTTCCCTTTTTTGTGGAGTTCATTCATTGAGGGGTTCGTTAAATGTAAGTTGCAGAATTCGTCGGGTGACGAATTCAATTTATCCCTCTTGTTTGTAACCTTCAAACTCAAACTCATTTTGGTGTTACTTAGCTGAACACCAACCAAAACAACGAAATTACCGAGACGATGGGGGAAAAAAAGTAAGAAAGTCGTAAGTAGTACACTTGGCACGACAAAAGGAAAAAAAAAATACGGCTGTCTCCTCATCGAAGCCCCCACGAAGCCCAAAATCCCTCATCGTGCACAAAACGAAGAGCCCAGCTCTTCCTCTCATATCCCAACCATCCGCCAGACACAGGCATCCCTGATTATCCCCAGCATTTCCGACGACGAAACAATGTCGCAAGAAAACAAAAAGAAAAAGGAAAAGAAGAAACGAAATGTGCAGAGCGTCCATATAAAGCACGCGAATCTCCAGGGTTCAAACACTGTTCCATAAAAACTGGAGGCAGTAGAATGAGCCACCTCCCGGAGCTCATTGCCGAGCCCGCCCTCGCTGTGAGCTCATTAATTAGGCTGCGCAATGCGGTGATGTGGTCCCTCGTAATTAATATTGAGCGAGTTCCCCCTTTCCCCAGCAGTAAGTCCGTCTCTCTTGCTGGAAATGTTCCTCGACTGATGCCGGCTTTTTCTTTGTTTATGCACCCCCCTTTTGTTTGTCTTTGCTATGGCATGACCTGTCATTGTCGATATCTAGTAATTGACCACAGCAAAAACGTTGTCCTGCATTGGTCGACTTTTCCTTCTTCCTTCATTTTTCTTTTTTTGGGGAGAGGAGGAACGAGGACGAGGACGAGACCGCGACCGTGTCAACTTTGGCCGTGATACGAGTGATGTAGTAGGTTTGTGACCTTGTTTCTCGTTTCGGGGAGATACGGCGTCAAATGTTTCATCTTGTTTTGTGCCAGTGCGCGCGTGTTCCGGAGTTGATGTTGAAGAATGTTCCAGAAGAGCAAGAGATGGATGGCCGGGCTGGAAGCGGAAAAAGGGGCCGCAGGTTCGTTTCTCCAGACTGGAGCTTGCTGCTCCTACGGTCATGAAACACAAGTATATTGTATTGGGCTATAGTTGGTACAGCTTCAAAGAAAACTAGCGCTTGCGAAACAAGGAGTAGTAGTCCTGTTGACTGCTACTGTGCCTTGTTTTATAAAGCACCTCTGCACACGCAAATTTATGTACAAGGTGTATTAGCGAGGACTGGGAAACACTCTTATAATGGGAAATCTAAAACTGAAGACAGAACGGGAAATAACTACTACTTTGTTGCGTTGACTTGTGCAGACCAAATGGTGCGCTCGAATCTGCGCTGGGTTTTTCGGCACTTTTCAGATGAATGTCGGCACTGTTCCCGCTGAAGTCAGCCCAGTATGCAACTAATCCCTTTCCCTTCTCCCACCCTTTCCTGCTGTCCCCTCTCAATCTGTCTACATCTGTACGCAGCTAGCCACAGTTGCCTCGCGGCGCTAACACGCAATTTAAAAAAAAAAAAGCTACACGAGTCCCAGGCAGCACAGATCGCCGGGCCACCATCGGGGCGGGGCCGGGGAACGGTTCGACTTCGTCGGCTCCCGCCGTCGGTCCATACGACACTTTGAAACACTGGAATGTTATAAGGCCCGACTTCGGGATGCGGCAAAATTAGGGTATCCCGCCGGGCATCCTATTGACTGCCCCGCCCCCTACACTGCCTGTATTTCTTACCCAATATATACTGAAGTATATTTAAATGTTTCACAACACGTTTCACAGGGGAAAGTGAACTTCGCATCACAACGTACAAGGTTCTACTTCTCGCCCCTTCTTCACCATTCATTTATCATCAGCGTATTTGTTTGTTGTTGTTCTTGTTCTACTTCTTGCAAGCAGACATCACGGTGAGATAGGTTCATAGGGAAGTGTGGGGTCGATTCTGAAAGAGGAAGAGGAAGACGAGTCAGGATTACACTGTTTGAAAAAAGTACACCGCACCAGAAGACACACACACCATTAAGATCTGCTTGAAAAATCTTGACCACCATCACTGAAAGAAAGGCTCTGAGGCCGAAATCTTGTGGTGGGCCCTTCGTCGATATAACCTCCATCAGAGCATCGATTTTTTTCTTTCTGCAAGGCCTGGTGACAGCGTGTCCAGCGTGACATTCTGAAATGGAGACGACGCTATAGCTTAAGAAATAAATTGGCGTTATGCATCACATCACGCGGACGGATTAATGCCAAGAAAGGCACATTCACTAACGAATTTGATTTGCTTTGTAATTTTAATATTTCACAAAACCACGAATGCTCACCTTGAACTGAAGATGTTCAGGCTCCCATGCAGTTTTGTAGGCACGCAGGTGTTTCAGAGGCACGCAGAGCAGTCAACCTGAAGAAATTGTCATATTTCGTCACTATACACGCGATATACTATATATATATATATATATATATATACTATACAAACCTATATTCTTGGTGACATTACCGTCAGTGAGCAAATGATCAGGGCACCGTCGGCGAACGATCTTATGTTATCTTTCGCTCTACCTCCTCCTCTCCCACATGACTGGGAATCAGTGGGGCGATACCGACCGGTGGGAAGTCGTCTGCCCCACTGCGTTCCCGTACTCTACCCGACGGGCTGTACTGCCTGAGGTTGTATGTCGCTGTATGTCGCAGTATGTAGGAGTATGTCGCAAAGGGGACCTATATAACAGTCCGTTCCATTGGCACACATGCATTCCCAATTTCTTACTCTCCTGTAGTGAGTGAATATGAATCACTATACAGTCCTGAATTTTCTTTAGGAGGCATGCATACCGGTACTTAGGTGCAATTGCTGCAAAAATACTGTAAAACGGATAAGTGGACTTTTCCCCTTATTACATAAAGAGGTTCAATTATTGGTTATGCATATGAGTCTCAATTATTCCTATAAGTATGTCCCTCCTGTTCGTGCTATACCGCAAAGTCTGAAGGCCTTTTTTGTGGTTGCGTCTTGAACTGAGACTTTGTATTCTTCTACTCACGTCCTTAATATACGACTCTGCTACTTTAGAGAAATTACATTAAGAAAATCATGTGCGTCGGACTACCACTGTTTTACGGTGATACCCGTTTCGATGCTCCAGTGTCCGGAAAAGGAGGTCATTAAACGTTATTTGTCTCTGGAGAGCTCATTCGAAGAATGGATTTGTTGAACATCTTTCAGGAAATGGGAACGCGTCCTATACTTCAAAAGTAAAAATCTCGCAATAAAAGAAGGATCAGTTTACAACGAAGCGTTGGAAAATGATTTTCCGTTCGGTTGTCGTCCGCCCTTTGGGTACAGAACACGTGGTACAAGAGCGCGCGGAAGTAAAATCCCAAGGTTGAAGTGGTGGTGGCCATGACGAAACTGCTTGCCGAACTCGGCCACGCTCAGGCGGGGGGGGGGGGGGGAGGATGTGAAGACTTATTAAAGAAGAAAAAAAGGAAAGGTCAGCCAGACACAGTCGTCGGCTTCCTATTAAAAAAGAGAAGAAAAAAATGAAGGAAAGGAAGCAAAGGAAAATGTAGAGGAGGTGGTGTCTCCAATGCCGTGCCGATGGAACTGAGGCCGGTGCTCCAGGCGCGTGGCCATCTTCGTCGTCGTCCACGGTCCGCCACATCACTCCCCCCTCAGACGCGAAGCGGGCGAGGGCGACCGTGGATGATGTGCACGGTTGAACAGGTGCATGGTACGGCACACCCTGGCGAACAATCACAGATGGTGACAAACGGGAACAACGATCCGTCAGGCAGAGACGAGCGGGAAAGAGTGGGGCGCTGTCGGTGTCGTGGTCCTAGGGTACGGCGACCGGCACGGGAGCCGAAGCTATGAGAGTCCCAGGTTAGGTGAGTGAGGCAAGGCTGTGCAAGCCGTGGTGAGATGCCGAGACGACGGCTGAAACGCGCCGTGGCATCGGCTGCAGCGACTGCCGCGACCGGCAGGTGAGCGCGAGGCTCGAGTGCCGCGGCCGGCAGTGAAAAGCGCCGGGGTGTGGTGAAGGGTGCCGAGGTGCGGCTGTAGTGAAGGCGGATGCAGCTGTGAATCGCGTGTGTGCCGGAGGAATGTGCTTTGCAATATGGCGTCTGCAGTACAGCTGTGGTCTTGCCGAGCAGAGGAAGCCCTTGGAAATGTGACCAGGTCGTGGCGTGTGAATGAGCCGGTTCGAAGAAGTCGAGACGCAGTTGAATGGTCGGGTCGTTGCGTGGACGCAGGGCGTCGTTGGGTTGGGAGGCTTCCAGGATAGGATGCTCAGCACCATGCCGGTGAAGCTGCTGCAAAATTTGGGATGTTTGAAGAGGCCGCGAATTACGCCGAACTTGGTGTTTATCGTTCGGGTCACCAAATGTAGAGGAGGTGGTGTCCCTCTACATGAGTCCCGACCGGCGATGATGGTATGCCACGGCAAGGCGATGACGGTGGCTTATCTCCATGGCCGCGCCGGAGGAGCTGAGGCCGGTGCTCCAGGCGCGTGGCCATCTTCGTCGATGTCCAGGTCCGCCACAAAAACAACTGAAAAATCACACACACGGTCAGACGATCACGAGGCATTGATAAGGTCCGTAGCGGGAGGAATGCAGTGGTGACGGCCCACTGTGTCGGCTGAGGAACGGGACCCAGTAAGGCAGCCAGTGTCAGGCGGGCAACTACGTCACGGCTATCGCAGGATCTAGTCCAGAGGGAGTTTCTGTAGAGCGACAATCGTATTCAAACGAAGACTGTTGTCGCTCTACAGAGGTTGAAACCGCTGCCGTAGCGCGCGCGCGGATGCTGCCGAGTCGTTGGAAGCCAACCAGAGCACCCGGTTCAGCATTATCTACTAGGAATCAGGATTGTCTGTTAGAAATGCCAGGAATGTCTACTTATTCGTAGAAAAACTCCCGCGAAAAATAGCTGCAGCATATTTACACTCTCCTTGCTGAGACGCAATTATTCAACTGCAAGATTTCTTTGTTCTATATACAGTCGGACTTCGTTTTATGAACCCTCGATATACGAATTCCCTCAACTTACGAACGGCTCCACAGGGAACCAAACTTTTTCCGTGTATTTTGACCTCGTTTTCCGAACCCTCGATATCCGAACTATGAACGGATTATTAGGGAACGGACCCAAAGTAGCCAAGCCATTCTGACCTCGATATACGAACGGGCGTTATGAACGTACAGAAGACAGGCCAATGGACCGGAGGATAATGAAAGTTCCTCAGTACATGCTGCCAAGGTCAAACATACAATGATGGAAACATCATTGGAAACATCATACGAGATGGAAACATCTTGCCGTTCCAAGAGAAGGCGTTCATCCCTGACAGCCGGTGACAAGCGTGTTATTTGCCTTTGGAAACAGTCTCATCCACGCGCGATACCGTACTTTGAGGACCGGGTGGATGAGTCAAGTGTCAGACTTCTGTCATCTCTTCTAAACAGGATAGACCCTGCAGAAAGTATGGCGCAAAGCACAATTACGCAGTATTTTCAAAAATAAAACTTATTCAAATCAATTTCCCGTGGTTTTATGAGGTATTTGTACACTGCACACCTCGGACCTCGATTTACGAACGATTTTCTGAGAAACGAAGGGTGTTCGTAAAGCGAGGTTTGACTGTACTTCCAAATTGTCCTTTACATTTATCCTTAAAGGGACTATGAAATTTCCCGAACCCCCATACTTTTTTTCGATGGAAGCTGTTCTTCCCGCAGAGAAACTAATATGCCACAAATTTTTCCGGACGAAATCGCTCAACTCTGCGAGGAGCGCGCGCTGGAAATGTCTCTTCCGCGTTCCTCCTCTCCCGCGCATATTTCCCTGCCGATGGTGTAACTGTACGGACCGCTCTTCGGTTCCCCGTTACGTCACCGGTGTTGCACAATGGCAAGTAATGCCGCGAGCTCGCGCTGTGGCTGCCGCCACTGCCGAAATCTGCCGATCGCGCGAAAGCTGCTGTCATGGAGATTTCCACTCCCGATGAACGCATACGCGGGATCCTACGGCGCATGCTCCTGGCGGGATTCCTCGGCTCGGCAACACGTCACGATGACGTGTTGCTGAGCCGGCCGTGGTCGCGTCAAGTTACCCGTTGTGTCTCCGCTCGGCAGCTCGCCACGGCGTGGCGCGAGCTGTCCTCCCTTCGCCGCTCCGTTTAAATTCGCTCCCGAGAAATCCGCTCGCGCGACGAAAGTAAAATTTCGGTTCTAGACTCAGAAAAATGTATTCTTTCGAACGAAACGAAGAAAAAAATCGTTTCATAGTCCCTTTAAATCAATCCTCTCTATATCTTTCTTGGCTAATATACGAAAGTTCAGTGTATGTGCTAAGTGCTCTGTCATTTGTCACTGGCACGGCAAGGCCTTAATGCAGTGGCCATGCATAAAAAAGACACGCATAAAATATATTTAAAAAATCAATGGCAAAAAGTAACCCATCCTGCATTGACGATAAGGCTAAAAGAAAACTACTACATCATACAGCGCTGCCTTGAAGAGGCAGTAGAAATTGCAATTTTGCTAACTTAGATAAATAGCCTACGCTTTAAAGAGTTCACTCCCCAAGTCCACGCTATCGCCTTTCTAGATTTATCCTCCGAGACAAGGAAGGAAAAAGAAGAAGTTTGAAAAAGACAATGTGAATTGATGCAGACTCCCCGCTGAATTATTTATCATTGCCCAGTGATAGAGCTGAGTCTTCTAGTTGGGCCTTCTAGCCCCGAGGTGGAAACGCAAACGCGGGCAACTGATTTTTCGCGATAAATTGACTTTCAATGCGATATATATATATATGAAACTTGGGGCTACTGCTGTGGCCACAGCTTGCACAATGCGGAGCACCAGGTCGATAGTGCATTACTCACTCGCTTCAAGTTGCTCGAACCAATATTACTGTTTCTTCGAATCAATGGTAATTCTAAAGAAGCTTAGCAGGCAAACGTGCTTCAAGGCACGACACCACACCTTCGTTTGAAATGAAAATGGAAGAAGAAAAAAAGAGCTGGAGTTAGCCCTCGCCCTTGTGGAGAGTAGAAATGAGCTGCATGACATCAGGAGCAGAATCCCAGATGAACCTCTTAAACTATCTCTATGGTGCCACTCAGGACCTACTACGAGGCTACTGCTCGGTCTACATCGCTGTCCTTATGTGCCAGATGGTATAGCGCATCATAGGATTCCTCCACTGCAAAACTTATGCCAGCAATCAGAATGGGTATTAGGCGCCACTGAAGGCAATGTGTGCCTCGGAGTTGCTATGTCTGCACCACATGCTCTTGTCATGGCGGAAGTGACAGAGACACGCACTGCCGCCCTGACGATGATTGGATCGCTTGGACATGACCATCCAGAAGTCGGCACTCGTGACCGCCACTCACTCATGCTAACTCATTACGTGCTCAGCTCCCCTTTTGCTCAGTCATGCTCACTCATTCCCTGCTCAGCTCTCCGCACACTCCCTCATGCTCACCCACTCCCTGCTCAGCTCTTCGTCTGTTCACTCATGCTCGCTCCTCTCCGCTCAGCCCTCTGTTTACTTACTCATGCTCACTCACTCCATGCTCAGTTCTCCGTTTGCTCACTCGTGCTCACGCATCCTCGGCTCGGCTTTCACGTCTCTGCGGTTGAGTTCTCTGGCTGCTCACGCTCACGCGCACGCAATTGCCTCCGATCCTCGTTTGCCACCCCACCTCGCAGATCAGTAGGTTGTCAAGAGGGTGAACAGGATGATATGAGGAAAGTTGAGCTCGAGTGATGAGGATTATGTGAGGGTGAAATGAGGCTAGGGGAGCGGTTGGAAGATGGTAAAGGGAAGAAAAAATGAAACTATATGTAGGTTTCGATGTAAGGTGTATGACAGTGGTTTATATGGAATCGCAAGAGCGGGAGCAGAGTGGCATCGGACTGCTCAGTTAACGATGCGTGAGCGTTACTCAAGTTCGCTCATACTCAGTTCATCCAATTTCAGCATCATTTCAGCTCATTCGCCACACTAGCCATGAATGAACATGCTCACGAGTGTGTTTTGCTCATGCCCATATTCTCGTTTACTCGCTCATGCTCACTCATTGGCTACTCAGCTCTCCTTTTGCTCATCCGTGCTCACTCATCTCGCGCTCTGCTCTCCGGTTGCTCACTCATGCTCAGATCATTTGCCACATTGAGCATGAGTGAGTATGCTCATGAGTGAGTTTTGCCGAGGTATGTTGGCAGCTGGCCGTCATCGTCTGCTGCGCACCGTATTCCGGCGACCCATCTCGTTCTGACCGCACCTTCCCCCTAGATCAGTGTTTCCCAAACTTTTGGCGGTGACGGACCCCCGGAAGCGATGAGAACCTATCCACGGACCCCCCCCCCACACACACACACACACACCGTCACAGCCAGTGCATAACCAGCAACCTCGTCAGCTGCTGCGTGCTTTCGATACAGCTTCAGAAACGATTCCGGACTGGTTTCTTCTTGTTTGTATGTGTATGACGCGGACAAACGTGCATTGCAGGACTTTTCCATAGGAAATTAGAAGCTAGCCGTTGAAGCATGCTTGTAGCAATTTTGGAAGTTCTGGGTGTTTGGAAATCGGGCAGCAGGTACGAGCGCGTGTTTGTGGGGACGAAAATGCTCACTGAAATGTGAGAGACGGTCGCGGACCCCCACGGACACTCTCGCGGACCCCCAGGGGTCCGCGGACCACACTTTGGGAAACATTGCCCTAGATCACCCCCCCCCCCCCCCCCACACACACACACACACACATACACACACTACCACCACCACCCCCGAGCACTAATGCCTCACTGCTGCTTCATCGCAAGGCATAAGCGCTTGACGCTACGAATAGTGCCAGCATGGACCTGCAGCAGCCTGTGGCACACGTCAACGTGCCTGGTCTGCCCTTCAAAAATGTCAACCTCACCGCTTGTCTTTCGTCAGCTCAGTCTGGATACGTTTCACCCCACTGAAGAGGGAGAACAACGTAATAGCAGCTGGGGCAACGAAACAAAAAAGGAATAAACATAACAGTTATGCCTCCAACACCCACTAATTAATTTTGTGTTTATCCTCCTTTGTTTCGTTGCCCCAGCTGGTACTATATTATCTGAGAGAGGTGTCATTACCCACGGGTGCATGTGCTCTTCTGCGTGAATGTGAGTGCGACTGACAATAATGTGAAGGAGAATGTGTTGAGGGTGAATGCGGTGTGTCTGTGATTCCTATAGCTTATAGCTCGGTACGGTGATGAGAGGGTATAGTCTATAGCTTATAGTCTATATATAGTCTATAGTCTATAGCTTAACTGGCAGCATCTGTAACCGGAAATTGGAGGGTGCGAGTTCGTAACCTGCCTTTTCATCAAATGCCCTTCTTTTAGTAGAAGTACTGTGTATGTAAATTTGTCCAACCTTAATAACGAAATATCCCCACTCACGAAAGCTCGGGTAATCCTCTTCGTCGAAGCTTTTGGACATTTCCTTGGGCAGAGTACTCGTTTCGGTCAGATCACTCGTTTTCGATCGTTTTGCTCCATTGAGCTGTCGTATTGTTGACTGATTACCTGAGTCACAGAATTTGTGAGTCAACAAATGTAGCCACTTCTAAAACTCTGCCCCATAGCTTTAGCACTTGGGTGTCACCTAATAACAGTATATAGCAAGCTCGCTGCATAATATTTTTAAATATATTCCATCTATTCGGGTTACCCTTTATTGTGTGACACTAGGACATATGTACTGTGATGACACTACAGATAAGACGGTGTCCCACCAAAAAAGGGCCAGGGGCTAAAGAAAAAACGGAGCGCTCTACAGAAATGGAAACAACTGTACGTGCTTGGCAGTTGTATCTAAAAATATTTTTTCACCGCCCCTTGTCAGTTAATTAGCGGTAATTAATTTTCTAGCTTTTCAATTATCGGTTTTAGCTCTCAGATGTCAATGAGGAAGTTGTAGTACATGTCGAAAAACGCAACTGAAGTGGTTCGAGGTTGCTATGGGTTGTGGTTACGTTTTTTCCCGTGTTTAAAAATTGGTTTCAGAACCCGCGTGCACCACAGAGCGCTCTCCATAATTCGGCGCCCGCGCGCGACGATTGCAGAGCAGTCTGATAGGTGTGCCGTGAAACAGGTGAAATACTTTCCTCTTGTGTGACGTGGCCCAAGGATGGTCTCCAAGCGCTAATCTCAAGGTCAATGTACGTCGGAGGGCGCTGGAATCGTCGCGCGCGGGTGCCGGATTGTGGGCAGCGATCTGCGGTCCGCCCAGCATCTGAAGCCAACTTTTCAGGTACAGGTTGGGAGAAAAGTTTGCGGAACACGCGAGCGACGTACTTTTTCTTCGGTGCGACACCCTAGCGGCTGCCGGAAGCGGGTGAGTTCACTGTTTCGGAGGGGTGGACGGATGCGCTGTTAGCGACACGCAGAGGTCGCTCCAGTGTCGCTTGGGTGTGCCTGGGAAGTACGAGTTACCGTTGTGTGTCGCTCACAGCGCACCCTTCCATCCCTCCGAAACAGTGAACTCACCCGCTTCCGGCTGCTGCTAGGGTGTCGCACCGAAGAAAAAGTACGTCGCTCGCGTGTTCCGTAAGCTTTTGTCCCAACCTGTACGATATGAATCTCGGGACATTTCGAGATCCAATATTGGAAGTGCAGCATGAAGAAAGCCAAATGTGAAATGTTAAAGGAAAAGTTCTGTCACATATTAATCATGTTCGAACTGTAGGTTGGTCCACTGGCTTACCCTTCCAAGAAGCGAAGTCAACAGAATCGAGACTGAAATCAGCTCACGACGCAGAAATCACATTCTCCTTTGTTCTCCATCCGAGCGAGCACCGTGGAACGCCTGTTCTGTTGCAACTTGCAATCGGGTGACCAGCTTCTATGGCGCAGCGGTAACGCGTGCGCTTGGAGACGGCTGTGCCGTCTGGGGTTTTTCCTGGGTTTCCCGCAGATGTGTAATAGGCGTAGGCCGGCACAGTTCCCCTGAAGTCGGCCCATGGACGAAGCTATCCTCCCCCCGAGCGGATTCCGCTCGGTCTTCCACTTCACCCTCTCCTCTCCTCCTCTCCACCACCTTTCCCTTCCCGAGAAACATGCCGCCTATTCAGGCAGGCAGGCCTCTCGGTTCCTCCCAACGACACTCCTCCTCCTCCTCCCTCCTCCTGCAATCGGGTGATGTCAGCGGCGATGGCGGTTTCGTGGCGAGGCGAGGCATTGAGTTTCACCTCCTATATGCGCCTGAAGCACGCTGAACTTGGAATACAATGCGGGGCAGTTTCAGTAGCTCCATTGTATTGCTCTATCCAACCGACGCAACACGCAACTTTGAAATCGTTCAAATGATACGAAGACATGGATTGAATTGGATTGCCTTTCCTTTCGTGTTTAGTGTTCCTCGTGTGATACCCCAAGCGGATCCTGTCTAACCCACTCTGACTTTCAAAGTGGTTACAGTTTAACACACAAGGCTCTGGCCAAACCCACTTTGACATCGGAGTGAACACAACTTAGCCAGAAAATGGTTCTATTTCGAACCACTTTGGTGACCAAGTGGTTCCAGTTTAGCCCACAACGGCTCTGACTAACCCACTCTGACTTCCACTTTGGCAAGATAATGGTTCCATTTCAAACCACTTCGCTGACAAAGTGGTTCCACTTTGACCCACTTTGTTGTTCAAGTGGTTCCACTGTATCCCACTTGGGATTCCACTTTATTTTTTCACCTGGGTATCGAGTCATATCATCTATAGATTTCGTTTTCTATAAATACTTTCTCTTTGAATAAACTTCACTTACTTGAGAATCTCCAGGTGTGCTTTGTCCCATTTATGTTCTAACTTCTTGTCCGCGGCTATTACTGCTACAGAAAGCCGATATGCAGTTTTTGCTCCTTGCTTCGCATAGAACTCGGGTACTGAAGTACTACAATTGATGTAACGCTTTCCTTGACGAGTCTATGCAACAAAGAGACTCGTAACACTGCTATGGCTTCCAGAATGGCTTACGCTGTCTACACGAGTCGTAAGATGTAAGCATGTAACACTTCCAAGCACCTGGAAGGACTTCGTACGTAAAAGAAGACAACTATAGAAACGCCGACTTCTCCAATCAGCGAGTCCCACTGTCGGAAACAAACAACAACAGAAGAAGAGCATGCCTCGCATTACACGGCGTCGGAATCCAATAAGGAATAAGGGGAACACCCTACGTGCCCATTGGCTCTACCCTTGATTTTACCCCGCGTGCATCTGTATAGACAATAGGAAAGGCAGTACTATAACCTTACTGCCCTTCGAAATGGTAGGCCATACCAACTTCTGCCTGGCGCCGTATCGGAGTCAAAGGCGGCGAGGCTACTTTATTATCTTCCTATCTTTTACGGCACCTTTTCCTTGCTGGTTTACGAGGGCCCGTTCAGCGATGGCCTAAGGGATATGCACCCGCATAGATCTACTTCGTAAAAGGTTTCAGATGGAAGAAAGCGAGATGAAGCGCTGGATGTGGGAACATGGAGCCCTACTACAGCGACTCGTAGTTTTTAGTTTTGCCACAGCTTAGAGCCCGCTGACTTGCACTGCGGATGAATGGATGAAGTCACCTCTGGAATTATCAATATACAGTGAAACCCCGTTATTATGACCATGGTCGTCCCCGAAAATTTTGGTCATAATGCGGAATTGTCATATTAACGGGGGGATTTGCAGAGGTTTCACAGCCTTGTTCCCCCAAGAGTAGGGTCGTAAAGCGCGTATGTCAGATTATCGGGGGTCATATTAACGAGGGTTCGCTGTATATGTAAAGATTCGCAATTTGGGTACTACATAGACTCTCGCATTTCGGACGTGTGTGTAAGTGGTCGGTTCATTAAGCGGTCCATTCATAAGTGATTCCCGTCTCATGACATAATAATAATAATAATAATTATATCTAACATGGTGTCGTGTAGGACAGAGCAACTCCATGCGTGAAATACCTCACGTCATCATCATTGTGTATCTGTCGTTGTTGTTGTTACATTCCTCATATAGCGCTCGTGCATATGTAGATAGGTCTGATTATTTACTGATACTGCGTCAACGCGCAAGCAGGTCTTTAAAACGTTTCTACCTAGCGTTTCTAAACGTTTCTACGTAACCGTAAAACGTTTCTAACGTTTCTACAACTACCTAGTCCTCTAATAGGTAGTTGTATATGTGCTTCCAAATTATATTCAAGGAAAAAAAATGTCGAACTCGACTTTTGAGAATTTGGTAGTATGGTCCTCTACTTTGCAAAGTATATCATGGTGCGACGCAGGCGACGAGGTGGCGACAACATCCATAGTTAAAAACCTGAGGATGAGTGAGAACGAGAGAATCTCAAATTGAAAAACATAAGAACCATAAACGAGAATCTTAAGTGTTCGTGTCTTTTTTCACATTATCAGGGTTTTAAGTATACATCATAGAGATTTCCTTGTACAGCGGATTTACGTTCAGTGCTGAAGCACCAAAGAAGAGATACTAGATAAAGGATACCAAGGCTTGTTAATTCTTAACGTCCTCTCTGGGAGCTAAGGCATAGTGACGCGTATGTACCTTTGAGCTCACCTAGACAGCGCCTCGAAAGATATTGATACAATTCCTATATGGTGATAAGTTTTCAACAAAACCAGAAATCCCTGCTTCAGTACTCCGCGCGCAGCAACTTTACTTTCACATTCGCTTCTTTTCTAGAGTGGAACCCCTGCAAGTCACAGAGTAGTCCAATTACAGTAAACTCGCCATTGAAACTTTCGATACAAAACAAGACAGACTTCCATAAAGAAAAAAAAATTAATACAAAACAGATATACCGTGTATCCCTCGTCTTCTTTGGTTAAGTGCCCTTGTTACCGAATACTCTCTATGAGAAGAAGGTACCACAAAAGGAACAATCCCCCTGTATGAATCAGAATGGTAAATTAAAAAAAAGAAAAAGAATACCCCGCCTCAGCATTCGTTTCTTCAGCACACCTAACGAGATACCTTCTTCTGTACAAAATAACAAAACAGAAAAAGGAATGGCTCTTCTGACTTCAGAACACATGATAAAGTTACTCCTGTAAGAAATGCGAACGAGCCGCCGGCCCCAATTTCTTACTTTTTTTCTCTCTTCCTAAAAAAAAGAAGAAGAAGAAAAAGAAAAAAAGTGAAGAGGGAGCTCAGTTCCATTGTTAAGCTAAAGTGATACCAGGTCATTAGTTGCACTTGCGTGCTTTTGAATTGTGACTGGACGTACAATTCGTCTGTATTAGAGGTATGCAAAGAGAATCTTTCCAGAGAGGGCCGTCTAATTAGCATTGCTAATGAATGTAAATCGGCGCCAGAAAATCCACGTTGAGCACACTGCATTAATACTCTTTATTAACGCGCCGCGGGAGATAAATTATTATTTCACCGAGGTGCAGCGCGCACTTATTTCATCTTGAAGGAAACGACACATTTCACGTTTAAGTGGGCGGCTTTCGGGTCCGCCCCGTTGTAAAAGTGCTTCTCTCTGAGTTACACAATGTGCGCGGTTTTCTGAAGAGCGGGGCTTAGCGGGCAATGAATGAGCGTGTGAAGAGCTACGAAGGGAGGTTCGTTAACGTCGGGAAAACTCGCGGAATTACCTTCGTTGCGCGTGAAAAATATACCACGTATGAGCCTTCTCTCAGCTTTCATGTCGACAGGAGTTGCAGCGTGGTAATGAGATACTTGGCCTTTCGTGTGTATAGGGTATAAAAGGTGCGCGCTAATGGATAGGTACAGGGGAAACCGCCGTCATTAGGTTTGTCGGTTGACGGTTATGCCCGCGAAGTATATAGCAAGTTATCGACCTCCGAGTATATAGCTTTCGTTTTCTATATAATTGCGGAGAATCAGTAGACAGTGTTCATCTTGGCTGTATACCAGCTGTGTTTCGGATTCGTAACGATCCTTCTCCTGGATCATATGGCAGTTCCTATTAGAAAGGTACGCGATTTCCCTTCGTAAATTGCTCTGCATCGCGCAGGCTATATGCAAGAGACTCCTCTTGGTACCGTATTCTTGGGTTTCTAACTGCCAGCCCAATAGACAACTGAGCGCGGTCAGACTGCATTGAATTCTATTTAACTACTGCTAACTAGTTTGTAAAATGGGAAGTGCGCGTCGATGACCAACAATCAGGGTTTAAAAAAATTCGGATATTTTTAAAAAGATCCTCTCCAGCGGGCTTTTTTGGATAAAACACGGATATTTTTGGATATTTTTGGAGAATATAGACAAGCCTAGAAATGTGCCACAAAGTACAAACAAATCTGCTTTGCTGTTCTTCTTGATTTCGGGTGACCTCTCATAGTTTCGGTTTATGGAACTGCCTGTCCCAGTCCCTGAATGGGCAGAAGTAGAAGAAAACGGTAAAAAAGCTAAATCTGAAGAGTTCAAAAAGTCAAGTTAGAAAGTTACAAAATTAAAAAAGCTAGAAGTTAATGTTGCGCGTACCTGGGCTCTTGTAAACAGCCAACATAAAACAAAGCGGGAGTTTTCTGTGTGACGTTGAATTAAGAATGCCTTTTACATCGCATCTGGACAAAATCTCTAAAAAAATCTGGATTAAATTGTGTGGATAAAATTTTAAAAAATCCACCGGATCAAATCCATGTGGATTAAATCCAAACAACCCTGCCAACAACAGATTAAGCGAAAAGAAGTTGTCGATGAAAAGTCAGCGAGTGCCGGCAGTGGCCACACGTCTCTGATTGCCGGTCAGAGGGCTTAATCGCTTCATTGTCGACCTGTTTTCTTGTCCCTTCACTCTTCGGATGCTCTCGAGTTTCAGTTCTTCTGCAGCCCTTTTCTCGGCCCGCAGCCAGCTGATATAGTTGGGGTCCATTCATTGCTGCAAAACAGCTGGTGGTCATTTCATATTCTGATAGAACACCTCTGGTGACGTTCTTACTCCCCTGTTCGCACCTTCTTCATGGGATGTGGGTTACGCGAAAGACTGTGGTGCGGTGGGTGCGAATCCATTCCTACCATATTATTTGAGGCTTCCTTGGTACTTTCGAGAATCTTTCCAGATGGATGCCGGTACGGTTCTCCCCTCTATAGTCTGCCCAGGATGAAGTTTCGGAGAATTTAAATAAATCTTTATAGAATAATACTAGAACAAACAACGAACTCGCTCCCTTTCTCCGCCATCATCCTGATGTGATCCGTACAAGCAACATTCCCCAGAACACTCAGGCGGAAGACGAGCAAAACGTCATAGCTTCCTGCTGTCATGTGACCGCAAGCTCTCAACGTCATGTGTTTTCGCCTTCTTCTAACCATGGCCTTCTTCTAACCTTCTTCAAAACATTCCAGACATGTGTTAGCACTGTTCCAAAATGTAATTAGGAGACAATCGTGTCATCTGCTATACAGTCGCAGTATAGGTCGCTTCCGACCTCCCGGCGCCTTCCGCATGTTTAACATTAGACGCGCGGATTCCTGTCCCCGATTAGAGTTTTTTTTTTTCTGTTTTTCTGATTTTTCTTCCAGCACAAAAATATTCCGTGGGGATGTCGGTGGTGTGCGGACACGGAGTCACGGACACCAGTGCCTTCCGTTTTTGTTACTCTTCCTCTCAATTTCCGCTCAACTCAGTCTTCCGCTTTACCACGCCCTTGTTTATAAAGAGTATACGACTCAATCCGCCGGGGAGTCATCTGCTCACGCGTAATAATTATCAGCGAAGTGGCAGACAGTTCGAATGTGACGCCCCAAACCTGCCACACATCGCTATCACGCCACAGGGAGAAGTCACGCGATTACGTACTACGTTATATACGATGCTGCTCTAGAGCTCAGTTGCACGTTGTAATGACTCCACCCTTGCGTGATAGCCGTCTCATATGGACCCGTTGTTGCATTTCTTGTCTTTCATATTTGATGTCCATCTGTTATAAATGCTATTTGGAACATACGTAATCATCGTTGTACTTACAAGACACTTGTTCTGTTCGGCGTAAGAGGGCCGGCTGCTCCAGACACTCTGAGGTCTGTGTTTATGTTTCTTTCCAGAATATGTTTCAGGTACTGATATGACCATACAAGCACCTACTTGCACACATACGTTATCTACAGCGAACGAAGGAAAATCATTTCAGATCCTGTGTCTTTGCTGCTGATTCTAAAACAATCAGCCATAGAAAGATAGTCCATTCATCATTTGCCCAAAACACATAATCAATCTATTTGCCAAGATACTTGCTTCTCATTCTTTCCACTGTTGCTGTCTGTCTAAAAGAGCGTATTAACGTTTGCTAGCTCTTCATCTCGCTGTGGATCGGTAATTATCTTTTTTTATATGCATCGAGAGGACGGGGATATGAAGATTTATTAAATAAAAAGGAAAGGTCAGCCAGACAGGGGTCGGCTTACTACTCAAAAATAATAATAATAATAAAAGAAGGAGGGGTGGAAGGAAAGAAAGACGAAGAAAAAAGACGGAAAAACCTCACACGCGGTTACGCGATCACAAGGCGTTGATAGTTGATAAGGTCCAAAGCGTGGAGAAAGCAGAGGAGCGCAGTGGTGACGGCCCACAGGGTCGGCTGAAGAACGGGACAAAGGAAGGTAGGCCATGGTAGAGAGCTGTAGCCAAGTTGGAGTACACGACGACAGAGGGCGTCACGGTGTAGAAGGTGTAGGATGTAGTTAGAGGAGTAGGGAGTTAGAAGAAGGTGTAGGCAGTGGGGAATATCAGCCACCACGCCGCAGCAGGGCACCATGGGTGGCCCGAACTCGGTACGAATAAGGACTCGTTACCCTTAGGTGACAGCTACGCATACTAGAGTAAGTAAATGTATCTCGTCTTGCGGTCAGCTGGTTTCGTATTTTACTATGAAGTACGAAAGAAGCTGACCGCAAGGCGGAACTACCAGTTCTCCAGAAACGTCCTTAGGGTCATCTGCAGAGGGTGACTCCGCCGCGACAGTTGACCGAAAATTCAACAGACATTCGGTATAACATGATGTTATAAAAACACACAACAACAACAACAACAACATAGATGAATGGATGACGATGATGTGGGATGTGTCCCTGCGTTGAGTTCAGGACCCTACCCCATTCCAAAGAGGTTCATATGAGAGGATGACGAGGGAAGGAAATCCCTACTATTCGTGAAGGAAGCCGGTGGCCCTCAGAAAGGAAAGAAAAGCGCCAAGTGCACGGCACTGATGTCCAGAGTTACTCCATGGGCCGAGAACTTTGCAGATGTTGAATGGCCTCTGATCGAGCATTTCAAGTTGACATTGAAAGGCCCGTCGCTCGCATACGTACTGGCTGCAGTCTTCTAAAATGTGTCGGATTGCTGCCGGGACACCACAAGTTGTACACAGCGCCGTGTTGCTGTGGCCCAGCCTATACCGGAGTGCAGGGGTGAATGCGACGCTAAGTCGTAAACGACGTACGAGAGAGGTAAAGAGGCGAGGGAAACCGCCTGGCATTTCAACTAATAGTGTTGGGTCAACAGCATACAGAAGCGACCACCGGGTGATGTCATGACACCATACCAGCAGACACTGTACCTTTCTTCGATACATAAACAAAAAAAATTACTGTGTAGTTCAGAAAAGCTGCTTTTAGCATCACAGTGACGCTGTGCGGCAACACAAGCGTGAACTCCGGAGTCGCAGCGCCTCTGAACTGAAGCAATAAATGGCGGAGACATAGAGAATTCATGACAACGCTTTAAGTAAAAGCTAATGGACGTTTTATATCTAGCGCCGCCCTGCGGGACGCGGAAGTACTTCGAGTGTTTCCTACGCTATTATTGTTGCTGAACTCGATGTAATTCCTTTCGCAGGAGGTAATGTGGATGCACTTAACGCAGTCGTTGATCACAGTTGAACAAACAACATTGAAGCGAGGTGGCAACGCCCTCACAATCTTTCCGCCTTTCCCAATAGTTTAAAAGTAATTGTCCGTGTGTTATTGCGTGACGTGAACACTTCTGATGCACCCTGGTGTTTTGTTTCTGCATTTTCTTGTTATCTCTCGCTTTAGTGGGAGTGTTTGCGACGATTTCATACTGGTCCTTAATTGCATGGTGTGGATAGGGTTGTTTCCTGCGCTCAGGATTGTGTAATGCAGTGGTTCCCAAACCGTGGGTCGCGACACGTTCCGAGGGAGGTCACGAAGCGGCGCACAAATTAAAAAAAAAAAGCCACGCCGTGCTCGCTATTCTGTGTTACCAGGAAGGAGTGGCAGTAGACCCAGAGGTCACTCGCTTGCATGCGGGGTAGCGACACTTTCGATGCATCACATAGCCTCGTTCTCACGCTTGCTTTCACTTGTGCACGAGGACAAAACTCTATGCCATGAGGTCCACCGATACTAAGGCCACAGCGTGTGCGTCTATCGCGGCATACACGGACGGGGCCCCGCCTTCACGGTGCAACGCGCAGTGGTGTCTTCTCGAATTAGAGCGGACGCCAAATCCCTAAGAAAACCGTTTCGTGTGCGTTGTTTGCGAGCGAAGCACGCAGTTGCGCAAGCATGCAGTTGGACATCATGCGACGAGGTCGTCCATATTTTTATGGGACCCCAGGCGGTGAAGTTCGGGAACCACTGGTGTAATCTATTGATCATCTCGTGCGCCAAGGTAATGAACAGGGAAATAATACGGCGTATCTATCGAGTCTTTCCCACTTGAGTCCATATACAACAGTGTGGCTTTCTAGAATGTATAAAGAAACATGGAAGTGTGCTGCATTTTTGAAAAATGTTAAAGGATATCCTAATCCCAAAGCTTTACTGTGTTTGTTTCATAAATATGATTTAATATAAGTGTTTTGACTTCACTTGACTAAAGACTCACTTAAGACTAAACAATGCTAGCTCGCTTCATACTCCCACTCTTTCACTACGTGTCACAAGCTCCAATGTCTCGGTGATCCTTCCGGCAACCCCACACCACAACCACCACCCAAGCATCTCCCAAAATGCCTATCAGAAAGGCCAAGAGAGCCTGAAACGGCAGCAGATATGGGTGTCACTGCTTCTCTGATTCTTGTGTCGACTGCTTCAAACGATCGCATTGATCGCATTCATTAACCAGATACTTCATTACTAAACGAAGCAAGCCTAAACTAAACGAAGACTAAACGAAGCATGATCCCTGACGTGATCCTTAGGAGTTACACTAATCATAGCCTTGCCTCCAGCGGCCGATCTATGGAGACGAGACGCTTTCTGTAGCATGGCCAATCACTCGTATAGTCACAGGCTTCTCTTATTTGAAATCGTCTGCGCTGGTCGGCTGCAGCAGTCGACAACGGGACTCTTCGTATTAAACGTGACTCCACGTATTAAAGGAAGTAGAGGAGGCATATTCGTTACTGTATGAAAATGTTAATACATAACGTCTGATACAATAAGTGATTCCCTCTGCGACTGAAGGAATCTTGTTTCCATGGCTATACGACCATACCAAAAATACGTCACGTTGATCAGGTTTGGCATGCCGTAGCACGCACAACGTGAGTGAGCTGTATAGTACGGAATGACGACATTAGACGTATAGTATGTAGCTGAAGTTAGTTGCATACTGTGATAAGATGCTGCCTGTCACAAGTGTGTTAGTCTGTTGAAATGTGACTCTGACTGGCAACAATGCAAGATAAAACATGGTGAGAGTGAGTGTGTGTCTCTTGCGTGGCTTTGTGTGTTGGTTAGAGGGTAGCTATAGGACGGCGTAACTGGCAGCTTCCCTTCGTGCTTGACGGCTAATGATTACAGCAAATTACCATCAGGTTTGACTAGCGCACGTGGAAGGATAACCTCTTAAAGTAGCACAGAAGTCATTTTTAACACCCTGTTTTCTTCTTTTAAGGCTGTTAAGTAGGCCAGTAAGATGCACCATAAAAATCAATTCACCCCATAGAGTCACAATTATCGCAGAAATTGAATTACGCCGCAAAAAAGCGACCGTGCGCAACGGCGGTGGAGAGGCTGTGATCTGCCTGGGACCTCGCGCTGACGCTACAGGGGCTATGCCCGCTGATTGGTCCAGAGGAATGTTGTCCGCTACTCAGCTGTCGTCTGCAACTCGGCTGTTCGGGGCTCTGAAAAAGCATTGCTCCTGGCTCGGTCATGATTCGGCCGCTCCTTCTATCCCCATTTCTCCGGGGGAACTGGCAAAACTGGTGTACGGCGGCAAAGGGACAAGGCGTTGACCCCCACTGACCAGCGAACCAGAACTAGTTGCCCCTGCAACGTCATCGGTGACGTGTCATCGTACCTCTCATCGTTAATACCCGGAGTGGCGAGTTAAGGGTGAACGCCCGGAGGCATGTTTATGTGAGTTTTTTTTTTTTTTTTTCTGGGAAACAAATTGCACACATCAAAACATTTCGCGCTATCCGGTTAAATGACACACACACGCTTTCATCGAGCGTCTTAATATGAAGTTCTTTTGGATGGCCCTCTGTATTCCTATGATCTTGTTGTCGGCATTGCAACAGTAACATCCCAATTAAGACCAAACGTTAATACTTGCACCACATTTTAGGGTTTATTCCGAAACGAGTCTTTCATACACTTAGCGTATGCGACACACATATGAATGCATAAGTTCAGCAAGTCACGATTCACCCAGAGTTCAAGCTAAAGGCACGATTTTATGCCTAAAACCATTCAAACAGTGCACCATTCCCGACTCAGGAGTCACAACAATATCCCCTAATAAATCAAGCATGAAAGCATTCGAAGCAACATTCAAAAGACTCATTTCTCCATTTGCTACCGCATCCCATTCGTGTATAGCGCGGGCCATTTTAGCCCTAATTTCCCGGGCGAAGATTTTCGGTCCGTAATGGAGAGCTATAAAACAAGCCCCATATATCACGGACTCAACCCTTTCCGATAGCCGTATATTAGCTGTGTATACGTATATCGAAGACGCAGTTCAGTCACAGCCATTCATCACCCGGGCAAATTACAGGCCAGCATTCGAATGGAATTCCTGCCTCCGTCGGCCAGAACCCTTTTCGCGGAATTTACGCTCCGTGAGAGCAAATCGCAATGCTCCATATTGGCAAACGCCAAAAACCAACAAATGTGAGTTTCGCTTTCGCCGGCATTTTATCACCATGTTACTGAGCAATATATTACAGACGGAGCTGTTATGAAAGAAACAAAAAAATCGAATAGTTAGATTGCCTATATCCGTAGCGTGCCTATACCTATATAGAGAAGAGGTATAGTTTCTCCTCGAGAGGCCGAGGTGGAGAGTTGTACAAATAGACCGGTGGACTGCAGATGGTATGTTCCGGTTAACATAATGCCGCTAATGTAAGCAAGAGTATTTTTGTTGAACGGCGAGCTTCGTGGAGGGAGCACTTCCGACCATGTTTTCGGGAATGGCATATTGTGTTAAAGCAGGGGTTGGCTCGAAACAAGTACAGTGTTAGTTTTTGTACATACCTGTCTCTACGGATATCCGTACTTATGTTTTTCCTCGGGGTAATGTTTGGCATACACCGCAGCCTTAAGCCAGTCAGCCAGAAGCTTATATAGAGTTCATGGGAAAGGAACCTGCTTTGAGCAGCGGAGCAAATTTACGTCTGTTGGTAAAAGCAACGTGGCGGAAGGAAAAAAAAAGACTAGTAAACTATACATATATAATGATATTTATCTCGTACTACGGATAATTAATCAGAAATGCTGCAGCGCAGGTAAAAAAAGTACAGGTATGTATTGGCACAATAAATATACTTCGCGCTTCATGAAGCATTGATTTTACAATTTACAAAATTTGATTACATTTGAGTTAATTTACGAAATCGCACTGCATTTACAAGGAGGTATAAAATATGGAGGAGACCGAGGGAAATGTTCCCTGTAACCTCTCAGCGTGAAAGTTGAAGTGGGACTCCGCAACAAAATCACCAGAAAGATTCTTGCATAGCAGTATCCCTTGGGGGTATCAAGAGCATATGTACATACAAAATATTGCGTTCCAAAAGTGCACAGATTTTATTCAAACGAATTATTACCAAGTGAGCGCTTCGCCTCTGTGAAGCAAGAGGGCGCTGAAAGCAACAGTGTTGACGTCATCCGGCATGGAAGAATGCAAGCTTCGTAGCAGACGACAATGCTGGGTGACGTCACAGTACGTTCCTCCGGGCGAATCCCTGTGCGCTTTATATTACCGGTTTCGGTTTGGTATTGTCATCATTTACCGCTTAATTTATCCCGCAAAGTGAATGCAAATGCTGTATTCGGTATCAAAAGGGCGGTCAGTGTTCGGTATGATGCTCACCTATTTTTTTATTTTTTTTTCGAATCCTTGCGAAGTCTTCCTTTAACGCCAAAAACCTGCTTTCTTTTCACACAGGCTGCATATGCGCACTGCATTCAAAACAAATTCTAAAAAGATATTTTTGTCGGACCACTTTACCGTTCTAATCAAAGTCTCGAAGCATTACCCCAGCTTCAGACACCGACAAAGTTTCTCGAACGCCAAACCTGCGTTCATGGACTGGTGTCGCTCCCGCTAGACACGTTTTCCTCTTTAATTAAAAGTACACGACGGCCTGTGTCATTCCACCGACGCATAGTTAAGCGCTTTTTCTTTCTGTTCCATAATCACACCAGATGGGGCCCTCCGCGCTTTGGCCATTAATTCTGCTTTATACACTCAAGTGCGGGGAAGCATATTGTTTCCTGGCTGCGACATCAGATGGCGGTAGTTGCGCTGAACGCTACTTTTCCGCAGCTGTTTTTGTAATGATCCCCCTGTTCATTGCCTCGGAGAGAGAAGTCTTGTACTTCTACGTTGTTCCTTAAAAGATGCTCGGTTAGAAACGCGAAATCTCTGCGTCAAATAACGAGGAAGTTTTGCCTGTGTAGTCGTTACGTTAAGCTTCGTATTGCGGAGCCGTTATTGTATGTAATGTGCGGTTCTAGGGGGAACAAGCAGTGTTGCTCCTTACTTGTAGCTTGCATTTTCGCATAATGTCTCCGTGTCCTGCATCATTATGGAGATTTAGGTAACTGCGAGCATAGTAAGTTTCATTTTCCTTTAACGTTTCAGGTCTTCGTAACGTGATGAGAGAAAGAATTTTAGGTGAACTACGTTGCTTCACGCGCTACGGTGCCGTATCGTGAATAGCAGCAACATCTGATAGTAGAAAAAACGACGGAAATACGTTAGCATTAAAACTTGAAAACCCTTTGGGAACTCCCCTTCACAACGCTACACCACCCCTCACACGACCCTACTCAACGCTAACGCATTCATTCGCAGCCAAACGAGCCTTTCGGGATTACTCCGATTCAGCTTGGCGGTGCTGTCTCGCAACCTCAGCCTTCTTTCGCCGCCGCTCCTTCGCACAGCTTTCATAAACCATGGCGTGCCGACGCAGACACGTCTAAACGTGTTGACCACCACACCTGCACTGCCGAGTGCCGACGTGTCGCGGCCGTGGCCGCGTCGCGCGTCACACTCTCCACGCGCCCTCTTCTTCCCTCTTTTCCTCTCCACTCACCGCGCATGCGCGCCGCACCGTGGCTACAGACAGACCACGCCGCGATTCTTGCGTAGCGAGGACTATAATGCTGACGCATTAAAAAAGACTGCAATCCCGAATTTATAGATTCCGTGATCGAAGACCATTCGGTAACCTTCTCAAAAGGATTTTCGAACTGCACTCCACGTGAAAACATGCCGGATGTGCTGCTCCCTCCTGGAACATGTGGCCCCTCGTTGTTGCCAGCCGCCATTACACCCGAGGAACGAGCAGGGGGTTCCCCGTTTCAGCTACGGTGAGTCACACGCCCGTAAAACGTATATCCCTCCACGACTCAACCCGCTACGATCTGATTGGCTGATAATGATAGGGAGTCTCAAACGGGAAGAGTCTGTGGTTCACGAAAACTCAAGTTTACAAACAAATTTAGTGCAGAAGATCTCTAACTGTACGGGAACGATACTGCCCTTGTGCATTATTTGCTAAGGCGCCCGCTTAGTGCTTCCAGGGATGCAGAACCCCACGGAAGACGCCAATATCATGGTGGTATGGCGCCAGACCCGTTGCTGGTACTACACTACTTTTGCGACCTGCTATGCCCAGCCACCCAAACGTGGAATCTCATTTCTGTCATCAAAAGAGGAGCCGGAACACGAGACCGCAGGAAATTTTTTTTAGGGTGCTCCACCCGATACGTGGCGGAGCATACAGCATCTCAGCCCTAAACGAAAAAGGAGTTAGGCACAGGCACTAGTGGAAGATGGGGAAAAGTCCATCTCTTGGGCTCATTTCGTGCAGCTGAACACCAACAGCAACGAATGAATTATGATGATAACACGGGGTTTTCACCGTTGGGGTGCAGGACCTTAAGTTGCATGTGAGACATGTGGATGAGTGATATGAGTTGAAGTGGAAATGAGCTAAATACGAGCCGCTCAACGAACAGCTCAGTTGTCCTATACAGAACAAAAAGAGGATGAAATGAATAAAAAAAAAGCACCGAAAGAAGTACCGGCAGTCATCAGGAAATTCATAAACATTTGAAGACCCCGACGCTGTTGCACAAGGTTTTAACAAGGGCCAAGTTGAATGGCTTGCTGCTGGTACTATTCGAACGAGCTTAAGCTTGTATCACAGTGCCCATTGCATGTACTTGCATTATCATCCAGTTGAAGCTAAGCACGTACAGTACACTCTGAAAATGGAACCTCAACGCATATAGTCTACTCTGCTCCAACTAGAGCCACTAAATAGGGGTACAGAGTATCGCATTCCTTTTCCGCGTATGAGCCGCCGTTCGGTGTCCGCGATTGGGCCCGATCGTGTCACGTGGTTTCTCATTCCAAGAACGCGCCGTCCATGTTGAGTCCCATCCATCCAAAACCGGTTTCCTGGGTCGCAAGCTGGCTTGTCTACGCGCTGTTCTCCGGCAGGGAAGAAGGAAATGGCGTCCCATTGCTAGGCGACGCAGCCGCGCCGGACCCAAGATGGCTGTTTCGCTCGCCGGCGTGGCTGAGTGTCGGTACTCTGCTTCCTATTTAGTGACTCTAGCTCCAACCACTGCACCGAAAGATACAGTTATTGCTTCTGATCTGAGGACAGAGCGAGGCGTTGGCATCTTTGTGGCAATTAACACACATATCGGTATTGCATCAGGAAGGCGCATTTCTCCCAATTTCAACAAATCAAGAAAGAGAACGATATAATTTTGAACGACTTCTGGTTCGGAGCGTGTTATGTGTTAGTTTGTCCCTTGACCTGACAAAATCACCTACAAATCTCTTGTCAACTTTGGTCGCACAGCCATTAAACAGCTATTGGATATCTTCAACAATATAATGCAAACAGGACATATCCCTATGAAATGGAAGGTTTCTCAGTAGTGCCTATCTTTAAATAGAACAAACCTTCAACAGACATCACGTCATGCAGCCCCATAAGCCTCACTATCTGTATGGGGAAACTCATACAGCGCATGTTTCTCAGTCGGCTGCACTGGTGCCTGGAAAGACAGAACATCACCGCAGATGAACTGACAGGTTTCCGTGAGGGTCCGAAGTTGGGGAAGTCGGTACATGACTCACGACTACTTTACTGTTGAATACACATACACTCTTAAATACCAGAGTAGGCACCCGTTCCCCTATATGCAGTTCGTCCTGTTTTGTGTGTGCCTTTTTGTCTGTGTTCGTGGCTGCGGCGGTGTGAACTTGACAGGTTTCCGTTTTTCCAGAAGCATGTTGCTCCGCAGACTCTCTAATGGATCTGGTGTCAAACATTGAACACAGCAGAGGTGTATCTTACATCATGGTAGCACACTCCAAGAAAAAAGGGTGTGAAAAGGCGGTAACTTCTATAGTTACCACCTAGGTCAACATACACTGTAAACTGAAAAACACCCTTATGGGTGTAAATGGCTTGTCCTGTAAGTGACACCTCTTTTTACACCATATGGTCTGGAACAACCTTTTTAGAGGGTGTATTCTCTGTGAAACACCATTTGAAAGAGTGCTTTCCTTGAAAATGCCGTCTTTTGCACCCTTTATACACCCTTTTAGGAGGGTGTTTAACACTTGTACACCCTCCTAAAAGGGTGCATAAAGGGTGCAAAAGAGGGCATTTTCAAGGAAAAGCACCCTTTCAAAGGGTGTTTTACGCAGAATACACCCTCTAAAAAGGGTGTTCCAGACCATATGGTGTAAAAAGAGGTGTCACTTATAGGACAAGCCATTTACACCCATAAGGGTGTTTTCCAGTTTACAGTGTAGCGTCTGATGAAGGATGTAGACGGATGGTAAAAGCAATTATCATATATCCAAATAGCTACGAAATGGCGTACGCCCCCCTTGCTCACCGAATCAGAAGCGGCAACCCTATCATTCGTAGGTAGCAGGTAGAACTTTGCAACCCTTTAGGCACAACATATGCGACAACTATTACCTCCTAAAAGGTGTAACTGCTCCACCTTCGGTGCAGTCTTTCTAGACATCAGGCGAGCCTTTGATACAGTGAGCCACCCTCACGTGCGTCAAGAACTCCTGAATGCCAATGCCGGAGGGCGCATGCACAACCGACTCCTAAGAGACAGAAGTATGGAGATGACGACAGCAGACAGGAAAACAAATCCGGCCTCGGTTGAGCAGGAAGTACCTCAAGGTGGCGCCTTCAGCCCTACACTCTTTAATGTTGTCATGTTCGAACTGACAAAGCTTCCGCCCAAACGAGTTAAAATTGCAATTCACACAGATGACTTCTGCATCTGGGTCAGTGGGAGTTAAATCAACTTTATCAAAAATACGTTAGAACGTGCCTTAGAGGTAATCGCCAGCTTCTTTGAAGAGCGCCCTATGAACCGCTCCCCAGAGACAACAGTATGCATTTCATTCACCAGAAAGAACCAGCTCCCGTGGCTCAGTGGTTAGCGTGCTGGCCATGTCATGTCGAGACTGGGAGGTACCCGGGTTCGAATCCCGGTGCCGGCTGTGCTGTCTGGGGTTTTTCCTGGGTTTTCCTCAGACGCTTTCAGACATATGTCGGCACAGTTCCCTTAGAAGTCGGCCCAGGACGCACATTCCCCCAGGGCGTGAGTCGTGACGTTGCCCACATACGTGAGGCCGACAACGGCAAGCCCTATCACCAGAAAGAAGGTGAAGTGCAATAGCATAACACCTTTCTCCCTACTGGAGCGTAATATTACTCCCCGGCAGAGAGAAGGTGTTACGCTACTCCCTTGTGGGAGTGAGGAGGCACCCTTTTGAGTGTAACTGTACTCTCCAAAAGGGTGTTATATATGTGGCAAGGAAAGGACTCAAAGTACACCCGTTTTTTTTAAGAGTGCAGTTATTCTTAGAAGAAGAAGAAGAAGAAGAAGAAGAATAAGTAGTTTGTTTTATTGTCTTTCCGTGTATTCACACCAACGACATTCCCCCAGAAGCGGGAGATGCGAAAAGCGTCATAGCTTTCTGGTGTCACGTGAGCGCGAGCGCTCAACGTCGTGTCTTCGCGTACACTGCTGAACGTGGGGAATGTCCTCCTACATAGTCACGAGCACGACCTACTAGATTATAACGACCATGTCACAATCAGAAAACCCTATGAGGAGCCTGTCCGCACGATCCGCCAGGGGCGCTACTGATCGGCACAACACGATTGGACGATGGAAATTTGAATTCTGAACGCGCAGAAGCGTGTGTACGACATGGAGGTGTACGGCTACCGTAGCAGACGACAGCGATAGCCCCTATGAAAACGCGTAGAATGATAATGATAATCAACCTCAGAATGAAACATCTGTGGAACGTCCACCGCTTGTACAGAAATACTAAGGTAAGCTGAAGTACAAAGTATTGTAGAAGTTGAGGAAGCAATAACTGGGACAATCAGAAGCGCCACCGCTACCTTCCAAAAATGCGGCGCATAGAAGGGGTGCGCCTGACATGGTCGTTATAATCTAGTAGGTCGCGGTCACGAGATATCCCGTAGCAGACGACAGGAAAACGCGCTGACGGGTGTCGTCTGCTAAATGCGCAGCGTACGCCACTCTCGATATTCCGCACCGTGTGGATGCTCAACATAACACGGGACGGAACTTTCACTTTCGGAAGTTTTCGCTTTTTCTTCCACTAGAATATTTCGTGAGGATGTCGCGCGTGTGAATACACGATTTCTGTTCTTTAGAGTGCAGAGGAACAATCCCCGTTCGGACACCACCAACGAGGACGCCGTGTTAGACGATATTTAGCCACTGTGCTCCCGTTCCCTCCCCACATCCGTCTGTGGTACCATGAATAGCCATTATGTTACGAACCGTCACGACAGAGTTTACAAAGCGAGTCCCCGGCGCGCAAACCTGCTTCCTCGGACACTGTGATGGTGTTTCCCTTATGCCGCTTGGGGACTACTGCTCGCATTAAGAATTCAACTGATGGCAACTCGTTACGACGAGGCGCTAATCACATTTTAACGGCACCAGGGGTTGCACGTCGTCTGCTGGATTTACGGCGCCTGTAAGGTGCATTTTGCGCAGAAGCTACAATGCTGCAGGAGTCTTGAGCCGAATTTTTGTATTGCTTTAGAAGCGTACTTGGCTGCAAGTATACTTAGTCTGTTCCTTTTTTGGGTTAAATGAGGGGAAAATCGGGTGCCACTTTTGAAAGAACTGATGAACTTTTCACTGACTTTCATCTTTCATCGCCACTTTTGAATCTGTAATTCGGGGTGAAATCGGCTGGTACTGGTACATTGAGTGTTATCGAGTTGTTTTGCTTTCTGTCCAGCAAGCCGCTCGCATTTAAAGTGCATATATTGGTCAAACATACATACTTCGCGATTTATAGTGACACTGAGCACCACACGTTGCAACATCAAATTTGTTTCGCATACTTTATTGTTCATTCAAATAATAGTCTACATCACACACGTATAAAGATTGCTATAGCAAAGAGTGTTGTAAACTGTAAACAGTGTTGAGAAGTGTTCAATAAGTTTCCTCATGCAACAGCGTACATGATTCGTGGTACAACATGATACCTGATCGAAATTTCGGGAGAAATCGCGTTTAACCCGAATAGGTCCGAAACTGATTCGGTATGCGGGGTGTTCAAAATTAAGCTTTCACTAGCACTTCATAAATAGGCGAACAAAAGAAAACTGGTGCTACTTTTTCTGTTCCTTGAGTAAGAAACAGGTGCTACATAATTAGCAGCACCTGTTTCTTGCACAAGTAGCGTAAAGTTATCATTCGGTTTCCTGTCATCGCTGTGTTTGCGTAGCGCTCGTGAAAGCTTAATTTTGAACACCCTGTATAACCTGGTTTAACCCGAAACCGTCAGATACTAATTATACTGAACAACGAATTCGTAATGCCGTGAGTTGGACGTTTCTACTTTGCAAATCTTCGTTCCTGCTGCAAATAATTCGCGGATTGTTTCTCAGTTATTGGATAGTATTGCTGATTCTTCATTTCCGAAAAAGAAAATGATCGCAGAGTCTCGAATTTCTTATGTTAATGTAGACTGCATCTTTTCCTTTGGGTGCAATTCCTTAACAATGTCCTCTCCCCTCTCACACCCCTCTGCTAAAATGTTATCTGGGTAACCACGACAAGCAATCCCTTGCTTTCACTTCTGCATACAAGTATGCCATGCGCTGGGATGTGGACATCAGTGGGGTCGTGTTTGTTCCGTTAAAAACTAGAGGCTGACATTCGAAGATGCCCGTTATAGTGAACGTGTTTCTCGTTATGTTCCTCATTCTATTTATAAGCACCACGCTAAGAGCATAAGCGCGCTCTATAAGCTGCACTTTGTGTGCTCCCTTTAAACGACGCAATAAAACTTGAAAACGCGACTGGCGCTAGAATGCCTGTCCGTGTGAGGCGGTAAACTGATGATAGAAAGAAATTCTACGAATTCTATCGAGCATTGTTGAAAGGTGAAAGAATGTCGTCTGCTTCAGCCAATGGTCGGCAGTCGATTTCAAACATATAGGCCATCTGCGACTACAAGTGGCTGCTCATGCGGCTCAAGGCGGCTTGTATACATAGTAACGGCCGCAGAAAGCAGCATCGTGATTGGTGGACCCCTAATGACTACGCCACATCGTTTTAAGCGATCAGCGTTATTTCTCCTGGCGGCGTTGGCCGGGCTCGTGACGTCACGCGGTCAGCACATCGGTTTTTGTTTCGGTTTTGTTTTCGTTTCCTCACCAAATCACGTAGAGCCACTGGTGGCATTGATGCTCTGAGTTACGAGAAGGCGATATTCGTTAATGGGAAAATAAAACTAAAGACGGGATACATTTGATTCGCAGCTCCAAAGATCAACATCCCAGGGACGCGTCCTAAATTATGCGGGATGAGTCGTAATTTCGATTAAGTCGAAGGATTTGCATTCGCTACGTTCGTTGCGTTCGTTGCATCGTCCCATAGCCTGGCGTTCCTCGCTTTGCGCGTCCTACCTGTTCGTATTATTTATACGTTCTTGCCCTCGTACACCTCATTCGCACACGTTGGGAATTCCTGAAGCTTTTATTCAACTGCTAAAAAAAGCAAAAGGCGCCAGAGATTACAAAATCGATTTGTATCGAACGAACGGAAAGAGGGAAGACGGTGCTACAAGTTCCAAAGAAATATTGGCTGAGCCTGATCTCATGATCTCTCTTTGAGAATGAACAATGAACTGCGTTTCGGTTCCTTACAGAAGAATTGTCGCTAAGATAAAGTTACTTTCCCTAGGGAGCGATACGGGCATTCATCGCAATACTGTTCAGCATCTCGTGTTTCATCGCGTTATGTTATGATTCGTTTATTGCGAATTCGACGACGCAAGAGCGTCGATGGTTATAACGGGTGTTTTAAAGCTACCGTAATGCGCCAGACAGGCAGTTTACGTTGACAGCGTAGTTTAATAGCTTGTTGCTTGGGACAGAGGACGCTTAATATTTTTTAATTTGATAGCAAAATTGAAGTAAAACGGCTCGGTGCGACGTCTGGTTTTTGAAATAACCCTCAGTTCGTCAAGCAACAGTGATCTATGTTCCCGGCTGACTTGCTGATCTCGATGGCTACGTAACTGATGACGGGTGGCCAACTTCTTTCGTTTTAGACCCAGTGTTGTCCGCATGAGATGTAGTTCTCCGTCGTACTTGGCAAGCAATGCGCTGTTGACAACTTTGACACAGTGTTGCCCGTAATTTCCAATTGTATTTCTCCAAAAAACTACGAGTGCAATACCGACGTATAAGATTACTGAGGGCACAGACTATCGATTGGATAAACCTTCTTCAGATTGCACCCGTGCTTTACGGTAACTTTAGTGTAATACCTTTACTCGGCCAGCCGCCGTGTAGGTCCGTCCGTGGTGGCCCGACAAACCTACCGCACATAAACGTTCCCGACACAATGCTCAAAGAGGTAGCCAATTTTTATGAAGCGGCGTCGTGATCGAGTGGTCGAGCACCTGTTCGTTGGTGACAGCTCGAACGCTACGCTGAAGCCTGGAAGGTGGTGGGTTCGCATCCTTCCACTGGCTGCGCTCTCTGAGCTTTTTCCTGGGCTTTTCCGCCAGGCTTCCTGACTGAGTGTCGACACAATTCCCTCTGAAGTCGCCCCACGACGCGTACTCACCCTCCCCGTTCCTCACTCCTTTTTTGTGTTTTCTCTTCACCGCTCCACCTCTGTACACAGCTCATAGCCACGGCTGCCTCGACGGTACAAACACGGAACAAGAAGTTTTTATTGTTTTCATGACGGATAAGCTGATAACATACAAATGGGTATGTACAACATGCGAACATAGGTAGGCACAAACCCCGCGCTTGAACAGCTGCCTCCATGTATCTTTTGCCAGCACAGAGTGTCGTTTCACGTTGCTTTAAAATCTCTGGTGATAATGATGTCTATCTGCTTCCTGGATAATGCGAAGTATTGGAAAATCAACAATAAGCGCGATATAAAGGAGCACGTAAGTGACCCCGAAACTATTTTTTGTCTTTCGCTGCGACGTGTTCTGCAACGAATAAAATGAGCTCCTGCAAAAGAACGATGAGCGCAGGTGACCTACAGAGCATGCGCAAGGCTCTGTTTCGCAAAGCTTCAAAAAAATCCTTTCATCGTGCAAAGAGCGCATCGCCGAACGAGAGGACGTCGTGACGTATCATGGGCTCTGACACGTGACCAGTGACGTACAGCGGCACAGCTCAAGCACGTATAAGCAGGGCACGAACTGAGAAGAAGAAAAAAAAAAGCACAGAGCCGTTTCTACGTCACGCGAAAATCTTGTTTCACGTCCGCGGCTGATTTCTTCGACTGTTTTTTGAAAATTTGATGGAGCAGTCACAATACACCGCACACTGTAAACTGAAAAACACCCTTATGGGTGTAAATGGCTTGTCCCATAACTCACACCACTTTTGACACCGTATGGTCTGGAACATCCTTTTTTGAGAGGGCGTATTCTGTGTAGAACACCCTTTGGAAGGGTGCTTTTCCTTCAAAACGCCGTCTTTTGCACCCTCTGTACAGTGTTTTAGGAGGGTGTTCAACAACCTTACACCCTCCAAAAAGGGTCCTTAAAGGGTGCAAAAGAATGCATTTTCAAGGAAAAACACCCTTTCAAAGGGTGTGTTACACAGAATACACCCTCTAAAATGGTTGTTCCAGACCATACGGTGTCAAAAGTGGCGTGAGTTATAGGACAAGCCATTTACTCCCATAAGGGTGTTTTTCAGTTTACAGTGCAGAGCGAAAATATTTTGCGTGGTGGCTCCTGTTGGACAGCTTCACAGATGAGGCAGGGTTTCGAGCCCTGTTAAAGACGATGTGTCAAAAGATCGCGCATCCTGGTAAACATTGAGTGCTCATGACTGTTTAAATAAGTACCACGCGTGTCGAAAGAGATGTACCTAAACTGACGACGACGACCTGTATGCTCTTTCATGCTCCTTGGCTCTATGAAATCAAGAGAGACACGGACCGCTTGCACGAACGCTAGTGAACAGCGCTTTCCTCGCTTCACTGGAGGCTTCCAGGGAACTGCTTTCGTCTTCTTGACGTTTTCCCACTTAAGATTTTTAAATTTTGTTTTTGTTGAGCCTGAGGACGATGCCCATGTCCCGCCCTCCGTTAGCCGTCCTCAATCCCCTAACATAAATCCTTGCCGTCAAACTTACATCAATCGGTTCACTTCCATTTTCCGTTCCAGTTTCAAAAGAGGAAAGAAATAGTGTATTCCTGTTCTTTGAGACTATGACCACTTTTCTATTACGACATGTGTCGCGAGAAGACGCACCTTCTTTTTCTTTTTTGTTCCGACTTGCTTCGCTTTCCAGGCTGCACCATCCTACTTAGTGAGGTACCATTTATTTTTTTCTGCTTCCGAAAAAAAGGCTTCCACAGTCAATCACCATATAGGACTTCCTGGGCTATCACAGATCACTATGGTGGCAATAGGAAGTACGCCACGGTAACATAGCGGTATTCATTGTAAAATAGGAAGTAAAAGCAAAAATCCTTCCTGCTCAAAGCTGACGTGGCGTGAGAAGTACCTCAGGAGTGTTCCATGAACAGTTCCCTTCAATGGCTGTTCACATATTTTAAACGTTATTCGAGTAGACTATTTCTTCAGAACTTCACCACTCATATCGGGCTAGCCCGCTGCCAATGCACTTTTTCTGCACTATTCCTTCGTTCCCATTTGAATCTATTCATTTCATATCCCCATCTTTCGTTTCTCGAAGAAGCTTCCTGAATTGGTCTTTCGAGGCACTGAGGAAAAAGGGAAAAAGAAAAAAAAAAAAAAGAGGCCCTTATGGATCTCAAAATCGATTCGTATTGAACGTGTGAGAAAAATGTGATACAGGCTGGGAAGAAGTTCCTGTTCATCGTCTATCTCTCTCACGCATACTGTGAAGGGGTACCTTGAAGCGAAGATATTCCCTTCTGAATCTTACAGAGTGCTACGGCCATGCATGATATAGTCGTGACGTATTGTTTGAAACATCGGTGAACTTTGGAAGAATGTAGACACGCTCTACATATGGTTGCAGTTCTTCCTGAAATCAACCGAGGACGCGTACTAACTCTCTCTGTATATCTGCATGAGTACACCTCTCATATAGCTACAGTTGCTTCGCGACACCAACACGGTATCTAAAAAGGAGAGGTACATACTACCAGTGTTGTACCCGCTACCCGAAAAAGGTAGCGCAATACCGATACGCGCTACCTGAGGAAAAAGTAACGAAATCCCGATATCGTTACACGTACCTAAAAGTAGCGAAATACCGCTACCGTTACCCGTAAAAAGTAACGCGACACTTATTGCGCTACTTTTTAGGAAAGAAACAAACAGTATCACTGATGACGTACTTCAAACGTCTTAAAATGATAAAATAAAACAATATCTCAAAATAATAAATCGACGTCCAATGGAGGTTACACGTAGGTTGCCTGAAGGCTAAAATTTTGAAAACCGTTTTTTTACAGATTTACTAAAGCCTACTCGGTATCCTGTATATCTTCTCTTCCTCTAAAGCAAATAAAGCACAAAGCAAGTCTACCGATAAGAGGCTCAACAGCTTTGTCACAAAAAGAACTCGGATTGCCCGGAACGAGATTTTAGTAAACATACCATGGTGTGCTTTTTCAAATGGGACGTTGACTTGCTTGACGCACAGATAAAGCTTTCCCACCGAGGTGCATAGTAGACATCTGAACACCACGCTACTGTTTTGTACTGTAGCAGGCCATGGTCCCTCCATTGCAGAGGACAAGAAATTGCAACTGTCAAGCACCTGAGCGTACGTGGTGCAATGTCATGTGGAACGTCATTACTCATAGCTAGCGAGGACGGCTCCAGAATGGAGTGACGTCAGTTTGCAGACAACTCCGACAATGCACCAAATCTTCATGAAGGTTCACGGCCTCTGTGCCCTCCTTTCGGCTATTTGCCCGGTCTCCCAGAATGAGTTGTGATATCGGGCAGCTTGATCGAAGGCAGGCAGAGTGGAGGTTTGATGATAGGTCGAAGTCGAGTTGTCGCGAACCCCAGCTCGGAAAGTAGCGGTAGCGCTCAAAGATTGCGCTACCGCAAATTTGTAGCGGAAGTACTTCTTTCGTTACCAGTTTAAAAAAGTAGCGCGATCTCTGCTCCGCTACCGAAAAAAGTAACGAATACGGTAGCGCCGCTACTAGTAACGGCGCTACGTACAACACTGCATACTACCATTGCCTATGCTTCACAATTTTGGACTAACGAATCGGTGATGTGCTAAGAAAGACATCTTTTCTTTTCTTTTTTGATTCCCCTTTTTGTTTTTGTCTTTCTCCTTCCTTTTCTTTTTCGTTTTCCCCTTCCCCCTTTTCTCCTTTTTTTTCGGAATAGCAAGCCGGCTCTTTGCGTGGCTAACCTTTCCCTCTTTTTTTCTTAATAAACATAACCCCCCCCCCACACACACACACACAATGGTGCGCATCGTTCGCGTGCACGCTGTACCAAACTACATCCGTTGTACACTGAACCTTAAAAAAGAAGAAAAAAAAAAGAAAGAATACAGTTTAGCGAGGAAGCCGGGAAAATATGCTCTCCCGGAACTTTTGCCTGATATTCGCGTCCTCTGTCCCAAAGAAAAGATGTTCCACTTGCGAAAGGAAGAAAATATCGGTGCACATCATAGGCAAGCGTGAAATACTTTCTATTACACCTGAAACATACGTTATTTATGTACAGCTTACCATCATTTAACGTCACTTCAAAGCTTAAGTTGTCACAGCTTATATTACTTTGTTCTTTCTTCAAGTTGTTGCAAGAACGCAGCAACGCACTAAATTGTGTAGACGAAGGACAACCACAGGTCTTGCGGAACGCTTAAATGCCAAAGAGCATCGAGTAGTGCTCCTATATAGCGCTCTTCGTAAATAGTATCACATACTCGGTACTCTTTTATTGTTATCCAATCTCGCGGATAACACGTTCGGGTTTTAACTTCAGGATTAACCGACGTACAGACCACTGTGGCATCACTGACGGTCATATTTTGTCCTCGCAATCCATTTGAGAAACTGTATTCTATGTATTGTGATAACAAAAACTGGATAATTGAATTGAATATTTATCCCACGTCGCATACCCATTAGTTATCGTAATCATTAGTCGCGTTCGATTCGTATTTTACATTTTATGTGCACTGCGTTAGCTGAAAAACAAAGAAAAAAAGAAAGCAGTATCAGCAAATTTTCTCACGCAGATATTTTTTGCTCTCTTTCCAGGATCCAGCAGAGCAGCGCCTCAGCAGCTAGGACCACGTTTCACGAATTCCTTTCCGTCCAAAGCCAAGTTCTCAAATTCTACGGGTTACTCTGTCCATTGTGGCGCGACGGGTCAACCGACACCCACGCTAACTTGGTTACTGCCGGGCGACAGAGTGGCCTCCGCGGCGGACGGGCTGCGGATAGTGTTACCCAATGGCACACTTTATTTCCCGCCCTTCTCGGCCGCCCAGTTCCGTCAGGATATTCACAGCACTACGTACCGGTGTAGGGCTTCCAATCTCTTCGGCACCGTCCTCAGCACGCACGTTAAACTGAGAGGAAGTAAGTATTCGTTTACATCGTTTCATATTGTGAAGAGGAAATGTGCAGCCCAGCAAAGGGAATGCGGGAGTTTAATGACAGAATGAGCGTGAATTTCTTCCTATTCTTCCTCTTCGTAACAATATTATTGTTGTCTCTATTATTAGTGATGCCACGAACTTTTTTTTTTGTTTTTTGCGAACTAGAGCGCGGTTCGACCAACATTTGAATTTCTTTTCAGGTTTCTTTCTTTTCAATTTCTTTTAGCATATTTTCGGGATATTTTTTTTTTTCAAACTTTCAAAATTTCTGCTTTTAACATTTTAACAGTTTTAAAATGTGAGGACTTTTAAGATTTCTAGTCAACAGTTAGAGATACTGTTATGAATACAACTTTGATAATTAACAATGGCAAGTTTGAAATCGAATGCTATAAACATACGCAACGCGCGGGACAACAGAAATATCGTTTCCTTGTGGACTTTCCGCCCCACCAGCAGAGCTCACTAGGTGGCACTCATAATAAGTACTCTTTGGGGTGCATGACAACTTGCTCCCTCTGTGTGTGAAGAGCGAGCTAGTATTCGGCAGTATTCATGCAGCCTAGTATTTTCCAGTGTTTCCTTATGGCCAGTAAGTCCATACAAACATACTAACAGTCATAAAACAGATTTACACATAACGTCAGCATTAGGCAAAAGATGACGGCTTCTCGAGTCATAATACCCCTGTCACACGGGCATTTCGATCCTTCTCGAATCCGATCTGCATCGAACTTCCCGAGCACGCTCGAGTTTTGACGCTGCTACACGGCCACTTTCAATGCGCATTGAATGGTTGACCTGTGCAAATGAATAAACGGAACTCATTAATTTCGCGTTTCCTATATAACAGCGATATTAGTGGTAATTTATCGTATACCGATGTAAGCATCATTTGTAGCTTCGCGCGCATGTCCGTCTTAAGTTACGACAGTTCACCGGGGTCGAGGATGCAAATGGCGGCCGTCGAGCTGTCTTGAAATTCTCAATCCTGTTATGGGAACTGTCTTGAGTCAAGCAGGATCAAAGTTCGATCCTGCTTGGAAGCGGCCGTGTAGCACCATCCGATCAGCAATGGGTTCAAGCAGGTTCGGTCGAGCAGGATCGAAAATGCCCGTGTGACAGGGGTATAACACGTGGTAGCGCACCCAGGAAGGAGATAGACGTGCATGCGCAATAAGGTCCCACCTGAACCTTTTCTAATTTTCCGAAGTCTTCCACACGTTCGCGACAATACTAACACTATTGCTCTATTGTTATCTTTTGGACAACGATGGCAAGGAGGCACCCTGCCTCTTTTTCCTCTGACACAGTAAGATCAAGAAGGCTTTGACCCTATTGTGCTGTCGCAATCTGGGTTTTCTGTTGTTAACATAATCTAACGCATCGGTCCTTCTCAATATTTCTACGGCTGTAAGCTGCACACGACTTTCGGAGTCTCAATGCACGACGTGGTCTCAATGCATAATAATTTTATGATATAGCTTCAAAGTCCTCTAAACGTTGGAGTCAGAGGCAACACACACACCAAAAAAGCCTTATAAAATAAAGCAAATATAGGAGTCGTCTTCGTTCAACCCATACAGTGTAACTCTCAATGTGTTCAAAATTTATCTCGTCTGGCAGCTTGGCCAAGTTTGATTAGTCTACATAAACTGTAGTAGACATGCACATTGCATAATTAATTCTATCAACGCTCCTTCTTAATCAGTTTTATAAGGCGTTTCTCAATCCGCGTGCGTCCCCCACAAAGGTACACGCGTAAGCCATAAATTGCAATCGTTCTATATTGCCAATGTTGGGCTTCGCCACAGCCATAGTTACGTTGTGGCAGAGCACGCTTTACAGGGTGATATCCCAAACAAATCACCAGTGACTTCCCCAGAAATCGACCTCTGGTGAGGAGGTATATGGCGGGTACATGCATATGGGTACATGTTTGTGGGTAGCCGACCTGTATTGAGCAATCTCAGATATTTCGGGGGGGGGGTGACCAGAGGGCCCTGGGGGAGGGGAAGAAAATCCCTGCAAATCGCATTCGCCTGTCCTTGAAGATCCTCACTGTCCCTGCCACCACACGCGAACCCAGCTTTGTGGAAGTTGAAGCGATATTTTTGGCACAGGAAAATAGATAGAACTGCGCTCAGACGCCACAATCGACATCGCAATGTGGTACACGAACATGCACTCATCCCGTTCAATAAGGTTTACGCCTAGGTATTCCAACTTGTTAGCGTAACGTTTATATTTGTGATTCAAGATAGACCAAAACCCAGGGGGACATCATGAGGAAAACTTACACACACTGGCTTGACATAACAAGGAAACAAAATGTAATATGACGTTTCGATGCCTGTTCGGGCATCATCATCATCAGAATGAAACAAGACGCAGTACGCCATCCGAGTTCTACTTATAGCTTAGTCATGTGACCTTGTAGCAATCAGGTAGTGGCCCTTTGTGACTGTTACATGCGTTATCATTACGGTGAATGTGCCAAGATTCCAAAAATTTTCTTACCCCCGCATCTATGCTCGTGTGCCACGGTCTTTGCATTGTGAAAGCCAAAAGAATGACCTGTTTTTAGCACGTGCTCGACAAGTTCTGTGCGGTGATTCACTGCCGGTGGTTTTGATATCTGTTGCTGATGTTCTCTCAGTCTCGTGGCTTTCTTTCTTCCAGTTTCTCTCACGTATACCAGGTACTGCATTGTTCACATTCCGACCTGTATACAACACCAGATTCTCCCATGTGGGGCACAGGGTCTTTGGGGTGACATAAAATATTATACAGTGTTTCGATGGGTTTAAAGGCTGTGTGTGTATGCCAAGTGGTTTTAAAATTCTTCGCACAGCTTCTGATAGGCCCCGAACACAGGGCCCCGAAACGTCATATTACATTTTTGTTTCATTCTTACATCAAGCCAGTGTGTGTAAGTTTTCCTCACGTTTATATTTGTACATTTTACATTTACAGCTAGATCCCAAATTAACTCAAGACCGATTTCGAGAGCGCGCAACGGACACCATCCGCAAAGACACCGTCAAATTTCGTTCAGTACTCACCGCTTGGGAGGCACATATCTTTACCTATACGGCAACAACAACTTCGTTACCTTTACCTATACGTTAGTTCAATGCACTTATTGTGTTCAACACGATAACATGCGCTTCTTAGTAGGAAATAGGCTGTCTATTCACCGCATTACTTTGCCACTTTTTTCTTCAACTTCTATCGGAAGACACGTCATACGATGCAAGCGTACTCTATCTAGACCTGTCTGAACACGCGCTTTCATTTTGTTCGCTCCATTTTCGTTCTCATTCCCAACCCTTCCAACTTCACACATCTTGATGAACTTTCGAGCATATACTTCATCGGAAACTCCTTTCAGATCCCTCTTTCTTTTACGCCTCCTTACTCGAAGAGCTAAGAGGGACGAATGAGTCTTTTTCTCTAAAACGATGACCCTATTTCCCGCCGCTAAACTTCCTTTAATGAGCGACTTACGCTTGTCACAACCGGGATACCCTCTCTTCTGGGCTCTGAAAAATGAGGCCTCCGGGAGCGACACAACGGGTGCCTCCGCGCTAAGAATGACAAACACGACGAGCGTGATCGAAATAAACAAAGGACTAACGAACAAGCATCCTTTGCCATATGATGCCCAAGACACACACACACACACAAAAAAAGGAGACAATTGCAGCAGCCGCAACAAAGAGCTCGGGCTAAAGAGTTGTTAACGCGAAAAACGCAAGTGGCACATTATTTGTCTTATCGTAGGCTTGGATCCGGAATGGTCCTCCAGATGTGGCCAGGATAGACAAACTGGTTCTCTCCGAGCGGCGGCGGTGGCGACGAGGACGAGGGTGGGGAGGAGAGAAAATGCTGAGAAAAGCGATTATGTTATGTTTGCTATTGCTCCCTCTTTTCTTTTTTCTTTATCTTTCGCAACTTCTCTTTTCGTCCGCGAAGGGGGTGATGGTTGTTTGCGTGCTCTTAAATGCTAGTTCCGCCCTTTCATAATTGGTGCGTGGAGTGTGAAAGGCGGCGAAAGGCCTGAGGAGGAAGCTCGTCTCTTTTTTGTTTTTGAGAGTCGGGTTGTGTTTTGTAAGGCCGTTGCGAAAGTGTTTTGCGTTTGTTTCTGACACGTAAAGCAAGTTGTGGAGAGCTCGCTTGATTGATGACCTGAAATGTTGCACATGGTTTCTTCGTTGCGTTATGCGCGTTTAAAAAAAATATATATATTTATGTTGTCTTCGTTCGTTCGTTGGGTAATTTGCATCGTAAGTAGTTACGTCGAGCTTTGGTGAAATTCTGAATCTTAATATCGTATAACGGAACCGTTCTGGCGTGGCGGCCGGCAAAGAACGTGTTAAAGTTAACCTACATTTATTTATTCTCTGTTAGTACCGCGATGCAACTGCAACCGTGAGCGGTATACGCATGTGAACAGATGTAGCGAGAACATCAGCAAGATGTGTGAGAGATGAGAGCTTATAGTATGCATCCAGGGCCGACTTCAGAGGGAAGCTGTTGTCCTGAAATATCCGTCCTGAAAATCCCATGGAAGGCCCCACACAGCAAAGCCTGGTATAATATGGTCTCTCCTGATTATCATGCCCATTTTTATCGCCGCAAACATCGTTAGATATATATCAGAATATGTTAGAGTACAGTAGACTTAACAATGACGTAGCGTATTACAAAATGCATTATGTGATTAAGTTATGCGGAAGCTTACAGAGTTACGTGTCACATTGCAATGAGCCTTCGGACGGCTACGCCATTTAAGAGTTTTAGCTGACCGTTACCGAGTACCCGTTCCACTCAGCCGGCGAGCGAGCACGTAACTGCGCATGCGCGCGACATTTGGCCGTCAGCGGGTGAGCGGCGCGGGGCTTGCGCTCCGCTGCCGCGCCGTCTGAGCGGAGCGAGACGGTCCGCATTACCGGGTGTCAAGATGGCTGCCGCCAGTGGAGAGTACCTGCCGCTGCACTCGTAGCTGCAGCTGAGGCGGATGCGTCTCAGCGGCGGCTCCGCAAGAGTTTTCGGATCGTCGAGGATCCTGTAGGGCACTCCCAAAGCTCACAAGTGAACCCGGGACAGACAGCTGCAAGCGCAAATTTATTCTTTGCAAGAAGCTTGCACCAAAGTCGACCCAGTCTTGGCTATTGGAAAGCCGACAGGCCTTTTTTAATATTCAGGTTTATTACGAAAGCAACAGTCATGGAATTTTTTTTCAAATATAATGAACACTGTAATAATAAACAGTGCTGCCTTGCTTCCACTGGAAAAAGCTTAGGAAAAATTACTTGCATTTGTTCTACTACTTCTCCTGTACAAAGACAGAGAGCGCCGTTAGCGGTGCGAAACGGGATGATCGCCCTGCTAAAACCAATTTTCTTACCCCCGCTCGCGCTCAGCGGATCACCGTAAGCGGAGCGGAATGTCCAAACGGTCAGTTAAAACTCTCTATTAACGCGGCATATACGCAGGTAATGTTTGTGTTTTAGTTGCAGCTTTGGGGTTGTATTCGTGTCTCTCTCCTACGTTAGAAGAGGGACTATTAGGTCACGTTTAAACCCCATGAGAGTAACGAGCTTAAGCATACCAGGATGCTGCTAAAAAGCCTGTCCTGGCGTAGAGGACGCATATGAATACGCCACCTGTACCGAAAAGAAAAAGAGAAGGGGGATCGAGTCACGGTCCCTCATACAAAAGTGGAACGAAAGTAAGCCAGGCTGAGGGTATTATGCCTTTCATCGATATGGATTTCTCTCAGTAGACATAATGGAACGGCTTTGGCACTGATGCTGCTCTATCAGTAGTAACGAGGAAACGAACGAGAAGGAAAGACCAGTTGATTGGGGGATTATGTGATATCGTACAGGCGAAACGAATGGTCCCTACAGTAGCGCAATGCAAGCTGGGTGGAAGGGATATATACGTCACGACGGTCTACGGGAGATAACGATGTGATACATCTTGTATAACAGTCCCTGGTGCAGCAAGAAGATCGTTGATCGCGTCACAAGGACACGTGATGTCCGGGATCAGTATTCTGGTTTTCGACGGTTACGAACATAATTAATTAATTCCGTAATTCTGTAATTCCGTACATATCGATAGCGAATAAAAGTGTCTGGGATAGATGGACCCCTTTCTCGGTCTAGAAGGGAAGAAAAGGAAAATACCAGGCTTGCATGAGGAGATGTTCTTAGTTGTGATGCACAACAATTTCTTACTGGATGACATCAAAAAAGAATTTTCGGGATTACGTCCTCTATGCTTGCCCGAAGAATGCCGTTATTCCTACATTGTATTGGACTTGTCGTACAGAAACGTGAACATAAGCATGAAATTATCAAAATGTGCTTTAAGCACCCTTGCCATACCAGTTTCTATGTAACTGTAGAACGCACATACGCGAGACTGCATGTTGTGAAGCGGAAGGAGCGTGTTGCTATGTCGGATGGTAGCATGATAACCTACTTGGATTTTTCCCATTCACGCATGCTGTTGACCCATTATACCCACGAACCAATCAACACGTCATCCCCAACCCTTTAAATACCATGCCAATGGTGAAGACTGTGCCCTGGGGAAGAAACAGTCTCGCAGTATTCGACAGCTCTTGTCCTGTGGCCCTTCCTTCCTGAACCCCACTGGTTCGCCGTGTTTTCTACTTTGCTTTGTATATTATAACATGTTATGGCCTTTGTGGCATGCATGAGATTTTGTCTTTTGCCAATACGGCATGATCCTTCCGTTGCTTTGTGTCGTCCCGTTTATTTGGAAAGACAAACTCATGATTTTTTTTTCATGGTATATATGTAGTACAGGTATTTGGAATTCTTGCATCGATTTTTAGTGTAAATATCACTGCCGATAAAAGTCGATTCTTCTATACCAAATACACAACCACACACGCATCGGATGATCACGTGATGCGCCATTCACGGGCACTATGGCGGTGAACTGCACCATTGCTTTTCTCCCAAGAAAGAAAAAATAGAAGAAAGAAATGGGGAGGTAAGTCAGGACTAAATCAGGCTGGTTACCCCAGCACATTTAAGTAGAGCAAAACGAAGAAAAAAAGGGTAAAGAGGAATGGCGATAAGAAGAAGAGGAAAGAGAAGAGAAAGAAAACGAAAAGCCACAACCGGGGTTGCGGAATGGGGCCATCAATTCCATTCCAATTCCATTCCGAGGAATTGAGATTTGTGATAATTCCATTCCCTTCAATTCCTCGGAATGAAAAAGGTATATGGCCACTTCCCACTCCTGGAATGGGTTTGGCAAACCCATTCCATTCCTATATGATTCCATCAATAAAAGAAAAGGGACCGGTAACCGTACTCGCTAGCCCAACAGCCGCCGGGGCGCCCACACCCACGCGAAAAACTGCCTACTTCCACATTCCCATTCCAATTCTAGAACAGTTACCGCCATTCCATTCCAATTCCATTCCTGTGAAAAACTGCCTACTTCCATTCCCATTCCAATTCTAGGACAGTTACCGCCATTCCATTCCATCCCAATTCCATTCCTGTGAAAAACTGCCTACTTCCATTCACATTCCAATTCTAGGACAGTTACCGCCATTCCATTCCAATTCCATTCCTGTGAAAAACTGCCTACTTCCATTCCCATCCCAATTCTAGGACAGTTTCCGCCATTCCATTCCATTCCAATTCCATTCCTGCGAAAAACTGCCTGCTTCCATTCCCATTCCAATTCTAGGACAGTTACCGCCATTCCATTCCAATTCCATTCCTGTGAAAAACTGCCTACTTCCATTCCCATTCCAATTCTAGGACAGTTACCGCCATTCCATTCCATCCCAATTCCATTCCTGTGAAAAACTGCCTACTTCCATTCACATTCCAATTCTAGGACAGTTACCGCCATTCCATTCCAATTCCATTCCTGTGAAAAACTGCCTACTTCCATTCCCATCCCAATTCTAGGACAGTTTCCGCCATTCCATTCCATTCCAATTCCATTCCTGCGAAAAACTGCCTGCTTCCATTCCCATTCCAATTCTAGGACAGTTACCGCCATTCCATTCCAATTCCATTCCTGTGAAAAACTGCCTACTTCCATTCCCATTCCAATTCTAGGACAGTTACCGCCATTCCATTCCATCCCAATTCCATTCCTGTGAAAAACTGCCTACTTCCATTCACATTCCAATTCTAGGACAGTTACCGCCATTCCATTCCAATTCCATTCCTGTGAAAAACTGCCTACTTCCATTCCCATCCCAATTCTAGGACAGTTTCCGCCATTCCATTCCATTCCAATTCCATTCCTGCGAAAAACTGCCTGCTTCCATTCCCATTCCAATTCTAGGACAGTTACCGCCATTACATTCCATTCCAATTCCGGGCTCTGATAAATCTGGAATAATTCCGGAATCATTCCAGTGACAACTCCGCAACCGTGGCAGAGACGCAAACATTGTGTGAACCACAACATAGTGCCCCGCTTGTCGATCACAATCAGCGCAATAGTCCCATAGTTCTACTGTATGGATGTCATAGTTTCAAGACACTGATCAACTTGGTTGACTCAAGGAACCGCAGCAGAGCCTTCAATGCGAACGCTTGGTGATGTCCCGGTCAAGGACCTAAAATTTCCACGACGTCGAAAGGGAGAGCACGCACGCGCGAGGCGCACGCGACTTTAGACACGTTGGTGGTGGTGGTGGTGGTGGTGGTGGTGGTGGTGGTGGTGGTGGTGGTGAAACGTCTTGCAGTAGTCGGTGACGCTCAAGCATGCAACGCCACTACTATCTAAGGAGGGCATCGTGCGTTCTGGGCTGACTTCACACGGAAGCTGTCCAGATATTTGTCTTAAAGGAGTACAAAGGGCAATCAAAAAAAAAAAAAAATTCAAACTAAGACGTCTGATGAAAGTGTGTGTGTCATTTTACCTAAGAGCGCGAAAGGTTTTGATGTGTGCAATTTGTTTCCCAGAAAAAAACTCACATAAACATAGCTCCGCGCGTTCACCCTTAACTCGTCACTCTAGGTATAACGAGGATGAGGAGGTATGATGGCCACGTCACCGATGACGTTGTAAAGAAGATTCGTTCTGGTTCGTTGGTCAGTGGGGTTCAGCGCCTTGCCCCTTTGCCGCCGTAAACCAGTTTTGCCAGTTCTCCCGGAGAATAGACGAGTTCAGAAAATCCCAGTGCTCTTTGCGCACGCTCTCAGGCACTAGGCATCCTAGGCACTTGCACTGCATCCTAGACACTTGCTGAGCGGGGGAACGAAGAATAATCCTTCACATTTCGCTTCGTTGACCTTGACACGTCGTGGACAATGGACCGGTAGGAAAGAAATCGGAACAGTTTGGAGGCCAGCTGTTTCTTTCGTACTAGTAAACTCCCACAGTTCAATGCGACGCTAAGCACTCTGGGATTTTCTGAACTCGTTTATTGGGGACAGAAGGAGCGGCCGAATCATTGCCGAGCCAGGAGAAAGGCTTTTTCAGAACCCCGAACAGCCGAGTAGCAGACGACAGCGGAGTAGCAGACAACATTTCTCTGGACCAATCAGCGAGCGTTCTCCTTATAGCGTCAGCGCGAGGTTCCAGACAGATCACAGGCTGGTACTGCTCTTCGGCACCGTTGCGCACGGTCGCTTTTTGCGGCGTATTTTAAACTCAATTTCTGCGATAATTATAACTCTGTGGTGCGAATTACTTCGCATGGTGCATCTTACTGGCCTACTTAACAGCTTTACAGGATGAAAACAGGGTGTTAGAAGTGGCTTCTGTGCTACTTTAAAGTGTTTATAAAGTGTGGTGCAATTGTAAATGTGGTGCAGGTAACCGTCTTTTACGTTTATCTGGGATAACGGGGGATGGCCTGTCTCAACCCCCTAAAAACAGGCTTTCGGTATTTAGGTGGCAGTGGCAAAACTCACTGACGCAGCCCCAATACCGCTTTTGTGGTGAAGTGCTGTAGATATTGCTTTGCTTTCATTAGCCGCAAGAGCAGAGACCAGACAGATTGTGACGACGTTACGAAACACGTCTACGTATTTAACGCATCAACACAACGAATCATGAAATTTGTTCCATACGAGCCTTGTTTCAAAACAGTCATAAAGATTATAGACCCCTTACATATTCATGTTAAAGTCATCTTTTGTGATCCATCTCATCATTCTTTCACCGTTTGTTAGTCATCTTTTTTTCTTTTTTTTTCATCTCTGTCTTTAATCTACCTCATCCTTCTTTCATCATTTGTTAGTTTATCCTTTATTTCCTAATTCATTTTCTTTTCTTGTTATTTATTTCCTAATTTTATTTGTTTATTTATTTCTTATTCCTTCTTACTTCTTCCTTAATTCTTTTCTTTTTATTTATTGCTTATTTCTTAATTTACTTTATTTCTTATTTCTTTCTTTCCGGAATAGCAAGCCGACGTCCCGTTTGGCTGACTTTTCCCCCATTCTTTTTTTCCTTTTCGTCTAATAAATATATCACCCCCCCCCCCTTACATATGCAATGCTGAGCCTCTTAACTTCCAGGAATGCGAATACCATATTGCGAAAATGCTTCTCTGTTACGGCAGATAAAGAAGGTACGTAATAGGAATGCAGGAATGGAAAGAGCAACGCAAAACAAAATAAAAAGATAACGGGTACGACATACAAAAACCACGCAAAGAAAGGCAAGCTTCGTCGTTCCGACGAAACCAATCTGTGCGAAAAAGTTGTTTTCCCAACATCTCTTCGTGCACAAGATGAAAATGAACAATCGTTCGCTAAATCGAAGAGGGCGCCGCATACATTGCCGGCGGTTCAGATTAGAGCTGGCATTTATCTCTTCGAAGAAGCTTTGGAAACGCCTTTTTTTTTCCCTCGCTAATTCGCAATGCAAACGAAGCTACGTGAAATTCGTTTGGCCCCGAACTTTTCTCCCATATATTATCGGCGTTTGTGTGCTTTCCTCGTTTATCAAACCAGAAGGTGTGGGTTCGAGTCCTACAGCTGGCTAACCTTTTCCGTGACTTTCATCTTTCATCGTTAATTTCTTAGGCAACTTGAGGCCTTGTATGTGATTGTCCCTTCTATGTTGTTCCAGCCTCAGAACATCAGTTCTCTCATGTTCAGTATTTTGCCGCTTGCGTCGATCCCTGTCGTATGAATGTGTGTATGAATGTGCAAAAAATGTAAGAGTGAAAGGAGGATGAGTGAGAGAGAGTGACTGGTTTGTCCCTTCAGATGACGCACCCTAGAAGCACTGACAAGCGTGTTAGCTTAGCTCAATTGGTAGAGCCCTGAACCGGTAATCCAAAAGATGTGCTGGTATCCTACAGCTGGCTAACCTTTTCCGTGACTTTCATCTTTCATCGTAGGCAACTTGAGGCCTTGTATGTGATTGTCCCTTCTATGTTGTTCCAGCCTCAGAACATCAGTTCTCTCATGTTCAGTATTTGCCGCTTGCGTCGATCCCTGTCGTATGAATGTGTGTACGAGTGTGCAAAAAATGTAAGAGTGAAAGGAGGATGAGTGAGAGAGAGTGACTGGTTTGTCCCTTCAGATGACGCACCCTGGAAGTCGCTGAGAAGGCGTGTTAGCTTAGCTCAATTGGTAGAGCCCTGGACCGATAATGCAGGAAATGTGGGTTCGAGTCCTACAGCTGGCTAACCTTTTCAGTGACTTTCATCTTTCATCATAAGTAAAATTCGTTCGCTTCTACTTTGAAAGCTGATGACAATTGACTTCAGCAGTGACATCTAGAGTGCAACGTAATGCCACAGATATTTAACGAAGTGGGTCATCTTTTTCAGCTGTACAGCAGTACTACGAGGTACTAGTGTACGACGAGTTCACAATAGCCGGAAACACAGTGGTGCTCAGGTGTCACGTGCCATCGTTCGTCAAGGACGACGTCACTGTCGTCGCTTGGGAGCAGAAGCTCAACGGCAAGATCAACGTCCTCAACAACGGTAAGGATTTTACTGGTTACTTAATGGGCGTCACTGATTGTCCTAAGAGTTAAGCCCTGACAAGCAGTGCAAGTTAGCAAGGTCGTTTTTTTATGTGGCCTGAGCTACGGCCTCCTTTTGAATGGCATTCTAGTGCAATGCTCTTTTATGCAAGGTCCGAATAACGCCTGCTGGACAAATGATGTCTAGATAGAGGGTATCACAAAATATACATATTGCGATGGTTCAGGCAAACACAGCAGATATGCCACACGTGTCATTAAACGTACCAGCGAACTGCTTAAATAAGATAAGAGCGGGATAAGAGCTTCCCTTTCTAGCTACGAATGTTTCCCTGCGTTGATCAAAAACAAGGAGACAGCCTTTGCTGGAGCGCAAATCTGCCATTTTCTTTTATAGTCTAAGCAAGGCTTTTCAATGGAGTGTCGCTACTCTTCACGCAGCAGGTCAGGTATCACGTAGGGAGAATTCGGTGTCAACCCGTATTAGCCCCGCATTAGTATTTAGACCCGTATTAGTTTTCATTCTGCAAGAACAGAGCTCAAAGCAAATTTGTCTCGGATGACACTTAACGGATGAAAGATGAGGTGGCAAGACCCTCGGAGCGGAAGTTTAGGGGGGGGGGGGCGGAGTCCCAGGAGCCAGACTCGGGGGGAGGGAGATGGCGACGGCCCCCACCATCCAACGCCCCTTGTTTGGGCGGGTTGGGCAGAGCATCGTGTTACTGCAACCCAAATTGTGAGGTTCCTAAGGACCTTTGACTAGCTGCCTAAAACGTCAGCGTAGACGCACGTGCGTAATTCATAGTTGCCTCTACCTAATGACGATTGCCGCAAGCAATTTATTGGTCTTCTCAGCGGGATAAGCATTAGCGAAAGTATTTTTTCTCTTTATAATCAATCAATCAATTAATCAATCAGTCGAAAGCTCGTTATAAAGAGGGCGAGAGCCCCAAACTGCTACAAACATATTTCTAACGACACCTCTGTTAGGAAATGATAATTATCGTTTGAGGGGAAAAAAAACCCATAAAAGGGTGCTCGTCATCAATCATGAAACTTTGTTCACGGCTGAGCAGTTCCTCCTGGAAAATAAAGACGTCGAAGTGACTGCCTTCACTGATAATCAGTCAGTGCTTCCACCTGGCGGCTCTCGCCTTGAGCAAACGAAGACTTTGCTTCCTCTGGGGGGGCTGAGTGTAGAAAGGCATTAGTGCGACAGGAAAATATACATGAAAAGCTTCAATCGGAAGATGGATGACACGCGCGAATGCTATAATGTAATGTCGATAATTGGAACAATGTTGGGTATTTGTGGGTCTGTTCATGCTGGTGTTGCGTAACGGCTCCAAGCGGCATGTTGAATAAATGTTGGACATACACAGTAAATTCAAAAACACCCTTTCTGGGTAAAAAAGGTGTTTTTAAGCAAATACACCTTTTTTAATTCCACAAAGATAACCAAAGGCCGCAAAAAGGGTGCTAAAAAAGGTGTATGAGAAAATACACTCTTTATTACACCAAGTGCTGTATCAAAAAGGGTGTTCTTATGCGTTTACACCTGTCTTTACACCCTTCAAGTAACACTGGTGTCGAAAAACGTGTTTACGTTATATACACCCTTTCTATACACTGGTGTTGAAAACGGTGTTTTCATTCGTGAGAGAAAAATTACATTGGCTTGACAGCTCCGCTCACTAGGTAATCACATTATAGACGATAGCTTGAGTTGAAAACACAATATTTGACAGGGAGGGATGTCAGGAAGCTCGCTGATATCTTGACTCGTTACAGGCGTACGTGTTAATTGCAAAGACACATGTTCGTCACCGTTACAGACGAGTTTTATCGCACTAAGCTTAGCGAATATACTCCAACGAACTGCATTTCAGTATATGATCAATCTGGTACGCCAATTTAGGCTACCGAGAGTGCTCGGGCTCATTACGGGCATCGTCTGAAGATGGCAGCATCGTAACGCCGCTCATTTCACGAGCACGGACGGCGTTACGATGTTGCGATCTTCACCTCTTCCCTTACATATGTCCAACTGTTTTGTTTTCATTTTATTTGAATTGTTCTTTTTTTTTTGCTCACTCACAGTGTTGCTAGGACGATGAGGGTTGCCAGTGACGCACTGCGCTCCAGTTTAGGTTCTGTGTGGAACCACGGCTGGAACTGTGCCGTCGCTAGGGTGGTTGTTGCCATACAAGCAAAAACGTCGGACCGCATGGCTCGGCATGCTGCCGCGGGAGCTTACACCCTTTCGAAAGGGTGTAAGAGTGTTTAACACCCTCCTAAAAGGGTGTTTATACAGGTGTTTTTTGCACAATACACCTTTTTGAAAGGGTGTTACAGTTGATGCGGTGTAAAAAAGGGTGCCAGCCATAGGACAAAAAGGTGTAAGCGGTTTATACCCAAAAGGGTGTTTTTGAATTTACTGTGTAGATGTAAAATGCAAGCGAGCTGGTGTATACTCGACGTTGGCAACATGTCCGTGAAATTGGGTGGAAGGACAAAAGTCGTTCGTTTTTGTGTTTGTTTGTCTTTTTGTCTTTCCCCCAAGCTCAGGGACATGTTGGCAACGTCGAATAAAGAATAATAATTCGGGGCTTTACGTCTTGAGACAACTGCGCATCGAATAAACGTCTCCCACGTTGTCACTGTGTTAGTTAGTTAGGGTCGGTACAAACCATAGTAGTGTACAGACGAGCATCCGCCGTTTATGTGGCACTGGCCATTTCTAACAAAAGCGTCCGGATGGCGGAGGATGCGGTTAAATGAAGCTCGACAGCACCCGAGCCGTCAGTTGTCAACGAAACGTGCGTTAATTTCAATTTTCAATTTCAATTTTATTTCCTTGCGGTTGGGAGAGCAGCAAAAAGCCAATGAGGCTTGACACCGTCTCCTCCCCCAAGTTCACTATTTACAGCAACAATACAGTAACGATCATAGCAGAAACCAATATTGTAACAATAGCCGAATGAGAGTGAGAAAAAAGTGAGAAAAATGGAAAGAAGAAATATAATGCCTATAATACAAACAAATCAACTAACAGTTCAAAATTGACTCAATTAACAGTTAGACACCCAACATAAAGCGACAGAGCATTCCTTTTGACATCAACAATGGGTCCGGCGACGTACCAACAAGCTGATTAAAAATAAATGGTGACATACACGTCAATGACTGCTTGCCGTAGTTTGTTCGAATTTAAGAGGACATAGGAAACAGTAAATCGTCAAGTGCGTGAAAGTCAGCTCCTGTGGGTTCTTAGTGACGACACTGACTGGAAAAACATTATTTTTGCTAAAAAAAAACTGCCAGAGTCGTTCTCAGTAGGCTTTGCACATTCTCAAGGGTAACAATACTATAAGTTCCTCGCGCTAGTCGGGTGTCCGCTGCTCATGAGTGGGTTTCGAATCTCGAATACCCCCGTCACCACCGCGCTCCATCAAATGGCTGTTCTGAAAGCACTGGTAAGTTTGTTTGTTTTTTCTTTATAAGGTAAGGTAAGAAGCTAGCTTGATAACCGTTTTGTAACTTTCTCTTCTTTAAGTTCTACTGCGCACTTGCGATACTACCGTATTTTCACGCGTATTAGCCGCGGCTTATGCGCGATTTTTTTTCTCACGGGCGCCCTGCGGCTTATCCACCGGTGCGGCTTATCTGATGACTATTTTTTCCTGGTATTTTCCACATACGCCGATTTTAACGAAAGGGCCGACAGTGTCTCTGGAACAGCACTGCCCTGCCGATGCACGAACAGTGCGTAACAGGGACGGGTCCACATTCGAGTAGATTGATCTTCCTGGTGCATTCCCCCAAGCAGCTTTAAGGAAAGTGGTGACAGTGATTCACGTCTTCTGGAAGATCACCGACCCATCAGTCCACGAAAAACACCCGACAAGGGCACAATCCGATCTTGGTAGAGCTCCAGAACTGATCTCCTCTGTTGGACACTGTGCCGATCCCGGAGTATGGACCACAGGGTTTAAAGACTTCTCTATGGTCTCCTTTGTCGCACAAATCAGTCGTCTCGTATTGCCCCGCGGCTTATCTGCGGGTGCGGCTTATCTGCCAGAAAATTTTCAAAACGTCCCAAAAAACGCGTCCTGCGGCTTATCTGCGGTGCGGCTTATACGCGTGAAATTACGGTACTTCATTATTTTCTCCTAGTAAACAGTAGGAGCACTGTGGCAACGAGTTCGACCTTGTCGCTAGTCATGTCTCTTTTTCCTTTCTTATCATCAGGACTGTCATAATCCCTATAGCTTCCGTAAAAACCAGCTACACTCTAGTAAATAAACGAATGAAGGGAGAAATATGTATTAACGAAGAATAAGCTAAGTTCGTATATGGCCCTACCTAAATCAGCAAACCACCTCCCTTTATCCCGTAAGTCACGTTCATACCATTCGCGTAAAGTGCTAACCCTATATGCAAAATCCCTATAATTACACCGACCTTTTCATCTGGGAATCTCTAATCTGCATACACGACTCACTCTCCAACCCCGCACTCCTTCCCTTTCTTTACTTCGCTTCAAACATTCACTTTTCAAAACCTTGAAAACCACTCATTCCATTTCTTCCTTCTCTCAACTTCCATTCCGTCTCCAGTTAATTTCGGCTGACCATCTTCATTTTTCCCGAACTGCACACTAGGGCAAGTTTGTAAAGCAAACACTCGCCTCTCCGCTTTCAAAACTGTAATGACTTTCCTTCTAATATGTGCTCCGTGTGGACCTTCCGTATTAAACGAACGACAGTTTTTCGTGCTTCCTCCGCGCAAGGAAGAAAGCGACGTAAAAATTCGAAACATAGAAAATCAGGGAAGAGTTGCCGCCGAGGAGAGAGAGTGCGTTTCCGAAGGGGAAAGCGCGAAAGGGAAAATTGGCAATTTGCAAGACGAGCTGCGCGCTCCAAATTATTATGCGCGAGTGGTTGGGAAGACGAGAGGGAAATATATAAATGGCTCTCGGAGGCGAATGTCAAGTCGTCAGCGAATCCTTTGCGGGTCTCCCTCGCTCGGCGTAAAAGAGATTAACCGCCACTCCGGATTCTATTGATTAGTGCGAAGATCGCTGTCAAGTATGTCATCGACAGAGGAATGTACCAAAATGACGAGGAACCTGTGGAGCACGGCTCGGGCAGGTTAACAAGTGGGGCATGGTCGCGAAATCCTGTCGTCTTTGCTGATATTATAAAGACAAGTACTGGATTTACGTCCCCAGACAAGTGTGGTCAGTGGTGGATTCATTTGGCCTCCTCTGAGGGTTCGTTAAAGAGAGACTTCGCAAGGATTCGAAAAAAAAAAAAAATGGTGAGCATCATACCGAACCCGGATCGCTCCCTTGATACCGAATACAACATTCGCACTCATTTTGTGGGAGTAATTAATCCGTAAATGATGAAAATACCAAACCAAAACCAACCTGAAAAGCGCACAGCAGGTTCGCCCGGAGGAAGATACTGTGACATCACCCAGCATTGTCGTCTGCTAGGAAGCGTGCATTCTTGCATGCCGAATGACGTCAAAAGCGTTGCTTTCCGCGCCCTCTTGCTTCACAGAGGCGAAGCGCTCACTTCGTAATAATTCGCTCGAATAAATTCTGCGCACTTTGGGAACGCGATATTTATATATATATAAATATAAAATATATATAAATATAAAATATATATGTGTGTTCGTGACACCTCAGAGGTTACTGCTATGTCACAATCTTTCTGGTGATTTTGTGATTTTTTGATTTCCCACTTTAAAGGTAAAATCAGCAGAGGTGCAATTTCAGAAGATCTATCTATACGATAGCCTGTGTCCTCAGTGATCTAAAGTCAGAATTTTCGTCCCCGCGTTGAACTCAGTGTTCTTTTAGAAAATTACAATAAAAAATTACGGCAAACACTGTGTCGAAGTATTCACCAGATGCGCATCGCTCGTCAGGTATGGCGGAAAACTAGATTGCACGCGCACAACACTGGGTCTGATCCAAAAGAAGTTGGCTACGTGTCGGCTACGTAGCCATCAGGAGCAGCAAGTCAGTTGGGAACATACATCACTGTTGCTTGACCAATTGATGATTATTTGACACCAGACGTCACCCCGAGTCGTTTCATTTCAATTTTGCTAGTAAATTAAAAATATTAAGCGTTCTCTATCACGTTTCTGACTTGTTGCACTGTTGTTGTTGGTGGTGGTGGTGTTTACAAGAAACAAGCTGTTGAGCTGCGCCGTCAACAGAAACTGCCTGCCCGCTGCTTTACGTTACCTTCAACTTCAGACACAAACGGAGGAGATGTGACACGTCTGTTTGTATTTCTTCGTGCGCATACTTCCCCATACTCAGGGAAACGTTGCCGGTGACGAGACCAAGTGAGTGATTTGTAGTATAGTCGGCCCCTGGGTTATAGGAGCCAACGTCTGCATATTTTTCTTCATACACCTAACCTTCTAAATTCGAAAAAAAAAAAGCAATACAACGCAAGTCTATGAGCCGAACGCAGCTCTGACCAAGCGCCACCGCTGGATCGATTGAAATATGAAAGCTTTTTCTCTCAGTCACGACGAAGAAAAAATACTGCTTCGCTCCTGTGTATTATGCATTCGGAACACGTTAGAATTCCGCCCTAAGAAAGCGTGTATCGTTTTCGGAAATGCCGGAAGTGTTGGCGGCTACGTTTTCTTTCTGCACCTCAAATTTGAAAAGCAGAGGCCGTTAACGCTCACTGTGCGCACCATAGGGTATTTATAACGCAAACATAGCCTCATCATTTTTTGCTGGCCGAGAAAGATGGGGCATTATTGAAAATTTAATAATGGAGACAAATCAAAGCAGTTGAATTCCAGGCGAATGCTGAGAGGTTTCATTTATTCAGTATATTAAAACGTGTAACGTAAACACTTGCGGTTTCGAAACAGTCTGGTGCTGGTGTGTTGGGCGAATGAAATGATGTAAGAGGGTACATACTCTGCTAGGATTTCCTTATTTTAACTGCGCATAACGAGGGATCAAAGAGAGATAACAGAAGCAAATCACATCAAGGAAAGCCGCGTTGGACGCGTCAGCTTCCACGTCTACCCACGTACGTCGCGTCGCCGAAACCCCTTCTCTACCTCGGCGCGAGATGAAGCGAAGAAACGAGAAAAAGGCGCGCGACGCAGATTGGTAATTTTGGAGAGTCACGTTGGCTGTGACGTCGTGACGCACGTGCCTCGCGTCACGTGCCTCAGGGAAGAAAATGGCAGCGCCACGCGCGTACCAGCTTCTCGTCGTCAGAAGCAGCAGCGGAGACGGTATTACATGTGTACGCGGAGGTGAGTAGCGGCGTTATGGGCCGTCCTACGAGCAAGTGTGTGTACCGAAGAACATCCTGCTGCGGACTAGAATCCGACAGGGCGAGCCATGCGCGTAGCGATAGGCGAGCTCAAATGAACAGCTCTGTCGCTGCCGTTGATTTGATGCCGCTGTAAGTTGCATCATATCTGCAGGGTTTTTTATGTCTTTTTTTTTTAAACACGTAGCCGAGTTCCGAACCACGAGAACATCTCCGCAGCTGAGTAGATGTTTGAGTGACGTAGCGGGAAATAAATTCAGGATTTAAGGGGCGTTTGTGTCAAGTAGATCTGTTCTTGTTCATTATCACCAAAACCACGTAGCGAAAGTAGCTCGCATCGGCGCACCCACTAATTAAAACTTAAAAGTAAAATAATCAAGACCTAGATAGGTCTTTTTCGTTACTATTTTGACCATTTTCTTATCGCATGTGCCTACCGGGACAAGTGATAAAAGAAAAGAGTGCAGCTCCAGTGCGTGCATGCGACCTCTCCTCCAACTAGATAGATAGTGGTCGTGGTACTATGTTCAGTGGTTCGTCCGAACAATTTCATATGTCGTCGTCACGCTTCAGGTTGCCCAAAACGCATCACAGGTCACTGCTCGCGCGTTGCACGTAAGCATGGTACTGCACTGTTAAAACAGGACTTCACCACATAGCACGCTCCTAACCAACCATCATACCGAATGATATCATTCTGTGTCATGATTTGTTCAAAACAGGGGGGAGGCGCCTATCTGGGACAAGATAATCTGTCCCAGATAGGCGCCTCCTCTCATTTTCAACAAATCATTGCACAGAATGATATCATTCGGAATGATGGTTGGCTAGGAGCGTGCTATGTGGTGAAGTTCTGTTTTAACAGTGTGGGTGCATCAACTGCAAATATTTTCCCCAATATCACTCGCCTCAGCATCAGAACGTACTGAAAATTCTAGTGCATAGGGAATGTTCGTGCGCGTCCGCACGTTGCAGTGCTCTAGGCCGCTGAACCGGGGACACGAAACAAAATACGACTTGGAGATGCTACTTTCACACATATCCGCTCGCACTGTTGACTAACAATACTGATATTGGTAGGGAAATGCACATCGCGTAATAAGTATGGCCACAAGAGCGACGCCGCAGTGACTGGTCCGTGACTTAACTCTGCCCACCTGAGGGCGCTTTAAAGGGACGATCATATCCATTCAAGTCTATTTCTAAACCATAGTGTAATTTTATTCCTCACGAACCACTGACCATGGTATCGAAATACTGATGTAGTTTCACTGTTATTCGACGGAATACATTACAAGAGCAGACGCTTGCTCAAATAGGTTCGATAAGTGACGTCATAATCGGTGCAAGTACGCACGTGGCGGTCGCCGGTGAGTCACATTCTGAAACATTCCACAAAGTCAAGTCCAAGTGGTGTTGTCATTCTTCACCACCCGGACTTGACCTTGTGGAATGTTCCAGAATGTGACTCACCGACGACCGCCACGTGGCGTACTTGCACCGATTGTGACGTCACTTACCGAACCTATTTAAGCAATGTGCAACCCATGCACCCCTTTTGTCCTGACGAAGACAGTGCGACTGTCGTAACGCCGACAGTTCTTTTAAACGTTTCATAGTATATTGTAATCTTTGTGTTAGATTACCCACTAAATAAACTAGTTTTTGTTAACTTTCCTGCAATCTGTCGTCCACGTCTTATTATTTTACTTTATATATGCATATATACCCCCACCACGACCTACTAGATTATAACGACCATGTCACAATCAGAAAACCCTATGAGGAGCCTGTCCACACGATCCGCCAGGGGCGCTACTGATCGGCACAACACGATTGGACGATGGAAATTTGAATTCTGAACGCGCAGAAGCGTGTGTACGACTACCGTAGCAGACGACAGCAATAGCCCCTATGAAAACGCGTAGAATGATGATGATAATCAACCTCAGAATGAAACATCTGTGGGACGTCCACCCCTTGTACAGAAATACTAAGGTAAGCTGAAGTACAAAGTATTGTAGAAGTTGAGGAAGCAATAACTGGGACGATCAGAAGCGCCACCGCTACCTTCCAAAAATGCGGCGCATAGAAGGGGTGCGCCTGACATGGTCGTTATAATCTAGTAGGTCGTGACACCCACACAACCGCTACCGCTGAAATACGCGTTACGCAATCGTAACCGTCCTGTCATTTTTGATATCTAAGCACTTTTCGGACGAGAAAAATAGCCAAGTATTGTCAGCCGATGCCCAACATTGTGGTATCGGTTTCATAGATGGGTTTCCGGATGCGACAGTCCTTTTAACGGACGCAGAAATCACACGCACACACGTCTGAGCGAAGGACGGCATGTCGAACCAATGTATGCCACAAAGTTGCTTGCGTCCTCCACTGATATTGAACACGTAACCATGCGATCAATTTGGACACGTTGTCAACCGACACGCAGATGACTGTTGCTTTGTTGGTTAGGTAACGCTGCAATTGGAGCCTATGTAAAGATTCATCTTACCTTCTGCTGTCGTAGGTCTCCTATGTATGAGCGAGGAAAATTCAGAAGCCAAAAGAGTAACTGCACCGCACCCACACTGAGCGGCAGACTGCGCCGGAGGCGTATCACCGTCTGGTCGAGATAAGGAACGAACGTACCACCGCGATAAAAAAATTGCGAAGTCATTTTTTGAACCGCGCGGCGGGACCACAATTCCATTGACGCTCGAGCGACTGCGCTGAAAAAAAAAACCTGTGTTTTGTTGCGCCGCATTTATTCGGCTGAACCGTCTCGCAGACGTCCCAACAGAATATGTCCTTTTCGTCAATAACCTGGAAGCGTTCTGCTTATTGATTGTGTTTCACGTACGACTCATTTCGTTTCTTCGCATTAAGGTTTAGCTGAGGTTGTTTTTATGTGGAGCACATAAAGGCCGTTTCTCTGTTGCCTTAAGCGACGATCTAGCGTACCTGCCAAGATGAGTGCATTGATGTCTTCGGCCGCTGATGTACTTCTACGCGTTATAGCGCGAAACACCGGATATAACAACGTCGAAAAGTGGGAAGTTCAGCGATACCGTGAAGGTGGAGTGTAGCAAAATCCTGAGGTCGAGAGCCGCCCATATTGCGAACAGTCCTCTCTGTCTCGCAGCCTCTTATATTTTTTTCGGTATAGTACTTTGTTATCTTTGACCGTTATAAACTTTTTAAAATTGTTTCTCATCCCGTAGGTGGCAGATACAGCGTATTCCCAAGCGGCGAGCTGCACGTCCGCCACGTCACCCAGGCAGATGGTATGGGGGACTACCGGTGTCGCACCAGACACAGGCTCACAGGAGAGACCAAGCTCAGCTCGTTTGGACGCCTCGTAGTTACAGGTACCGTGTCACCACGTCATGTGAAACTGAAAGAGAAAGCACGATGTCTATAGCGCGTTCACTTGAGTACAGCCTAATGAATGGGTGCCAAACTGATTTCTGTCTGTATGTCTCTTTCTATATCGTGTCTTTTAAGTCTAACCCCACCACGGTCTAGATGGATGGGTGCCGCGAGAAGGGGATTGTAAACACAAGACTACCGTTTCAATTTCCTGTTACTACGGTAATGTTGCGTCCACGCGTGAATTACCTTCTTCTAAGTCAGGGATGAAACTAGAAGTGGTGTATAATATGGTCAGTAAGGAACGGATTAAAATGATGAAGCGAGCTGGTGTACCGTAGACCCAAGTACCATTTCACTGAGATTGAAGGACGATGAGGTTGTCCCTATCATACTGCACCTGCGTCCTCAAACCCAAGGGAATATTACATTGAACGTAAAAGCAGAATGCAGGCAAACTGGCGTAGATGCCAATAAGATAACACTTCCTTGGGTTTGAGGGAAAACCAAGACACAAGTACTGTGTACTAGAGCACTGCACCGGATCGGGCATCCCCAAAAAGCCAGACGCCGGCTCGGTCCGGCCCGTGGGCCGGGCAAATTCTCCTGTGGCAAGGCTCGTGTTTCACATTACGGGCCCGAGCCGGCTCGGGCACGTACACTGCCGGTCCTACATCGGGTTCGAACCTGTGTAACCCCACTTTTTACTAGTCACGGTCAACTTTTACAGCCCGCTTCACTGGGCCGGGGTGGGCCGGGCCTGTAAACATGGAAATTATTCGGGCTTGAGCCAGGAGTCGTCGGGACGCGCCTGGGCGGGTAAATCCAAGAAAGTCCGGGCACGGGTCGAGCCTTTGCCCTAGAATGCGGCCCGTACTGTGTACTTCGTGTTGTATCTTGTGCCCCTTAAACTTAAGGACATGTCACAGGATTCAAATATCATTTCGTTCTACTGTGAGTGCCTAACCGAAGACTACGAGGCAGTACAGTGCAGAAGAACAAGCCTTCGTCTGTGATGTTGAGCTGGAAATTGTTGTTCTAAGTCAACCTGTTTTCACTGCTACATCACGCGTTCAATCTATCGCTCAAGTTGAGACAGTTCCCACCAGGGCGCTTAACTACCAGCTTATTCGCAATGGCAGTTAAATGTCATTTGGATCTGTTGCCTGTCTTGTTGTCTGTCCATGGCTCCACCGACCTGTCTTTCTACTCTTCCACAGATCTCAAGGTGAACGTTCTGCCTCGAATCAGCAATATTCACACGACAGTAACAGCACAGGAACTTGACACCGTCCAGATGCCCTGCGCCGCCCAAGGCTATCCTGCACCAAAGTACACGTACGTGTTTTTTCAAGCTACCGTGTTATAATACAACGGGGTAGAGCAAAATGCCCAACCACTGAGCTGGGAAAGATCACAAACTTTGGCGACCTCATTAATGTTTCTTCTTCTTGTGGCAGCAGATATGAGTTCCGAGAGCCACCGTATTTCTCGGTAATACCTCTCGTGAATTTAAATGGGCCGTTGGCGATTGGAACATCCCTGCAAAGAGAGCGACACCCTTAACTTACCATTTCATTCCTGAGGAGGTGGAAAATTTCACCGCACAAAAACATTCTAAGAGAAATATGACCCGTGCTGTAAGTGCGCTGCCCTCTTTAGGTCCTGAACAACCGGATATATTTGTTTATATAGCTTAGGTGCTTGCTAACCATATTCCTCACGATGAAGTACCCCCAGCGTGGATCAGGAAAACTCCCCTTCAGGGAGATAATGTACAATTTGAGTAATATTCCTGAAGTCACTGTTTTGTATTTCGAATGTCTTCCTTTTCTTTTCTTTTCTTTTTGCAATGGAAACCCATTTTAGATGTATATATAGTTCCCTAGTAGGCCACTAGGGATATGAATGTTTTGTAGAAGCTATGAACCAACGAAACCGCAGCGAAGCGGTGATGTTGCAAGTCATCGTTGCTGCATGTTTCGAGGGGACATTTATTTATTATTTCCGACCGAACGAACGGCTGTGAAGCTTGAAGAAATGGAGTTGTGTTAAGAAGCCCGCGTCAGTTCATACGAGCGATATATGTATAGTTACACGGAAGGAATTCTATGGATGAAGGCAGAATAATACTATTTCCTAGCAGAATAATACTATTTCCTAGCAGAATAAGCATGCCTTCCTGACCAAAGACGGTGTTATTAAGCACGCATACAACTTTTTTATCAAAAGGTTGTTAGAAGCCGCTTTGCACTTGTCACGTGCACTTTACAGCGACATTCCGTACCCAAGCCTAAGCTAAACAAATGCTGGTGCATGCTTAGTTTCATTAAAGTAGTTTCATGCTTAGGGTTACCGCGCAAAATATTTCACAAATTAAATTCGGGTCCAATTGTTTGTAATTAAATTATATAGCCAGTGCTTCTGCCGGGACGACTACCGGGACGACACTGTCTGTTTAATCCGGTTTCTGTCCTGCCAAGCATTCGAGCCACCGATTCGAGACAAAACTTGCTGCTTGCGTTTTGTCGTATCTGAAAGCAGTCGTCAGTTTCCATTATCTCGGCCAATGTGCCTCTGACGTCCGCCAAGATGCGGTGGCCCATGCTTACGTCACCGTGAATATAAAAACCCCCATGTGAACATGCCGTTCGCTTTTCTCGTTTACCTAAGAAAATACGACATTCTGGCGAACGAAACTTTGTATTTTGCATCTAGACCTTACTTATAGTCGCACACACACAGCAATAACAAATTCAGTTAACGGCTCCAGACTGCCCCTTTAAACTGTACTGAGGTTTAAACAGGCATACCGTACTATATACCGCCTTGTGGTGTACCTGGGAATAAAGTTATCGAAATCCCCGTTTCAAAGTAAACTACCGCGAATAAGTGTTATCTGACTACAAAGTGCACAATCGAGCGCGGAAAACTGCCAAAGACGAAGTGAGACTAACTTGGACTTAAAAAATGCAAACACCGAACTTAGAGTAACCTAATAATAAACCAACCAAGATGATGCGCTCCTTCGTGTCCGCCCTGCTAAGCCTATAACAGCTGCTAAAATGTGGCTGTCGTTCGCTTAATACGGCTTGGGCAGATACCGAAAACACGTGAATTGGAGTGGTTAAATAGTGATGCCAGTTTTTAAAACGCGGCATATCATCTTACGAGGCAATCGAGCATTCTCCTTGATCATCCTTGTTCTGCGATCGTGAATTTCGATGAAAGATGAAAGTCACTGAAAAGGTTAGCCAGCTGTAGGGATTTGATTTCTTAGGCAACCGTTGGGCAATCGTTGATTTCTTAGGCAACTTGAGGCTTTGTTTGTATCTGTCCCTTCTATGTTGTTCCAGCCTCAGAACATCAGTTTCTGTCTTGTGAATTTCGAGATCTGGGATTTCGCGACTGGGAATATCGGGATATAGGAATATGAATATCGGAATATGGAAATATCGAGGTTCTCCTCCTTCATGCACGTTTCAGAGTTGAGGAAAGACTCGTATAGTATAACATGTGCCATTGGACCTTTATGTCATGCTGTTTTGTATCGCGCGTGTAGACTCCACTCGTGCAACGGCCCCATATCGTTCACTATAGAGTCACTTCATAAGCTTATTAAGCGAAGCTCATATAGTGGTTCTATCATCCACTAAGCACCGTCGTGAGCTCCCAGCGTCTGGCGTTACGCCTCGTTAAGCGCATTACCACACTTTCTTAAGCATGCACCGTTCTAAGTGCACAAACACAGCCACAGATATTACCGTGCAAGTATTTGGCTTTCATGAGCTTCCCCGGATGTAATCGCTGAAGCGCTCTCTTGCGGAGCGGTGCTCTTATGACTTATGTAGTACGTGAGTGGCCACGATCACTGGTCTCCGTTCACTGCTCAGAGCAACGCAGACAGGAAGGCTCTCAAGTTTACTTTCCATATGTGCATGCACATCTGGGAACTGTGCACCAGGGGCTAAGTACACATTTGCGAAATCATGTAGATCGCGAATATAGTGCGTTCTTTGAGTGCTGGTTGTGCAAGGCCAAAGACACGTGTGTGTAGGTGCGTGTTGCCTAGATTCCCGCTTGGATACCCCCCAAGCAGCACAACGTACTGAAAGTCGAGTGCAATAGGGGTGGCCGGTATGTGTCTTATCAATGTTCTTTAGTTTCACAAGTCTGTTCAAGGCCTTCCACCTACCCGTCCACCCCTATTGCACTCGACTTTCGGTACATTGTGCTGCTTGGGCCCTATACAGTTAAGGGGGCATTGAAGTAAAAACATTTTTCTCCTCGTGGAATGGAAGCTCGCGTGACGTAGTGGATGGTTCGAATGATAGCCTTCCACGCCGAGACTGGGAGGTGACACGGAATCCTGTCACCGGCTGTGCTATCTGAGGGTTTCCCTGGGTTTTCCGAAGACTTTCCAGACGAATGTCGGCACAGTTCCCCTTCAAGTCGGCAAAGGACGCATACTAACCCCCCCCCTGTCCCCCACTCCTTCCTGCTGTCCTCTCTCCACGTCTGTACGGCGCTCAGAGCCACAGTTGCCTCGCGGCACTAATACGGAATTAATCAAATGAAAGACGTCGTTAGCTTGATAGCAGTAGAAAAAGGTATGGGATGCATCCATTACGTCATTCGCGATTTAAGAGCGAAAGAAAGCGCAGTCTGCGGTTTCCCTCTTATTTACTTTTCAAGGGGCGCGGCAATGCGGGGTGGCCTCCCATTGGTCTCCTCGAACGACTTTCCGCGACGATTGGACGCCCCATCCGCAGCGCCGTGTCAACACCACCGAGATAGGGAAAGTCTGCTTACTCGTCGGCGTGACGTAAAAACTAAGAGTCAGCGAATCAGGATCGTGTTCTCAACGGCGCTAGCCAATCACCAGCCAGCTTTCAGCAGTCGTAGCCATGGAGACGAACCACCGTCGTCTGCAAGCAATGATTGAACTTTAAAATAAAGCGCAAGACGGTCCCGTATCTTTCTCAAGACTGATTTTCTGGAAAGCGTGTGGCACTTTTTGTCTACACATTCATGTCTACAGGTTCCAAGTGAGCTCTTGAATTCGCAGAACGGCGATTCGTAGTAGCAGACGAATTCTGACCTTATCCGTGTATTCACACGAGCGACATTCCCCCGAAAGTGGAAGATTCGAAAAGCGTCATAGGTTTCTGCTGTCACGTGAGCGCGAGCGCTCACGTACGCTGCTAACCGTGGGGAATATCCTGCTACACAGCCACAAGATATTCCGTAGCAGACGACAGGAAAACACGCTGACCGTGCCGTCTGCTAAGTGTCGTCTGCTAAATGCGCAGCACGCCACTCCCTATATTCCGCACCATGTGAATGCTCAACTTATCACGGGACTGAACTTCGGCTTTGTGAGCAATGTTTTCGCTTTTTCTTCCACTAGAATATTCCATGAGGAGGTCGCTCGTGTGAACACACGGTATATGTCCACGCAGCGAAGGAGGGAGAGGAGGCAATAAGCAGGCCTTCTGTAACTAGGTGGCGTTGGCCGTGTCTTGAGAAGGAGAGAAAAGTGCAAGTAGGCGTTTCTCGTGTTCTTTTCTTTGTTCTTTTTTAACTGAGGGCCGGTGTTGACGAAAAGTCGGCGGGTGCTGGTAGTTGGACTCGGACCTACACCTCTCTTGCCGTTCATAGAGTTACTAGTGACTCTAGTCGGTCTGGTGCTCTGCTATTACACTGCGCCGACATCGCGCTCTCGTCAACATACCCAAGCCCTCGTTGATGAAGACACTCATCAGATCATTCAGGTCATTACTTGAGAGCTGACGAGACACAACTGTTGAGACTCAGACTCTGCAATTTACGTTTTTCCTTCGCTGTTAAATTACGGCCGATGCAACGGATGAATCCAGTTCCTTTTGCATTGTTGTCAAGGTAACGCCAGCTTTCGTTCCGCCGAGGTATAACTTTCTCTACTTCACTGCCCCTTTAAACCTGATCGACGGAAGAAGAGGTTCTTTGTACGCAAAGTCCAACGGGTTGATCACGTACCGAACAAGCTGACCAACTGAGATACTACAGGGGACATTGAATGTTATTTTCGAATTTTCAGCTCGATATTTTGTGTGTCACTTCGTTTGCGTTACCTTTGCGTTTGTCGTCTGCTTCAGTAACGTGTCCTGCACTAACTATCGACCACTGCAGTAACGGAGTCACCCTCTGTGGGGTCCCTGACGCTCATGAATAGCACGTCCATGAAAAATTAGGACGTGAGACGGCATTTAGAGGATACAGTCACTTACGACATGTCTTCTGGATATCGATAAAAATATGCTGCGCTTCACATCATAAAACTGAAGTTGTAAAACCTGGTATCTCGGTTTTCGTTTTTTCCTTTTCTGGTCTTTCCTATTTTATTTCTTCTAAAGCGTGTGCGTTACATATAGCCAAAATCTTATGCATATCACGTTTTACAAGTACGGGTAAGACGTGACAGAGCGAAACTATTTAGGAATATAATTTAGGTTTAAAACCGTTTATGAGGTTCTCGTGTGTGATGCAGAAATTATTGTACGGTCCTCGTGAAACCCATTTGCGCATTTCTGAATGAAGCGATATGCAAACAAACAGAAACTCATATGGACACATCAAACTTCTGAGGCTTCTGTACAAGACTGACAGTGACAAAATGCACACAATCACCTCAAAGCGATAAAACCCCGGTGCAGGGGACACAAAGAGACAGAAAGGGGTATGGTAAGCTGGCGGAACACTTAAGAACCTGTTCCGGGTGCGAGCCGCTGTTCAAAAACACAAAAGTGTTGTTTAAAAGTCATAAGTTAGGTGTTCTTCTTTATAAGGAAGCCTTGTTGATAAAACAGGCTGGAGATAGTTGCATTAGCGTGCCTTCCGTGTTGGTAACGGATACAATCCAGCAATTCATTGATAACTGACGCGAATTCTGTTCCGGGGGGGGGGGGGGGGGGGCGTTTACTTGGTGCCTTGTTTGCGTGATAGCTTTGATAATTTTGTGATTACAGCATGACGGCCTTGGCTGCCACTAGGGGTCGGGTGTGCAGTTGGTATATTTAAGATGTGTCCCTCCCGTACGAAACTTCCTGAATAACCTGAATCAGACCTGATTCCGGGCACTATCCGGGTGGTTCCGGCGGAATCCGGCACTGTTCAGGCACTATCAGGACATTCCGGCGTAGGTCCAGCCGGATTCCGGACGGCGCTTTCCTGAATCCGCCTGAATATCGCCTGAACCAAACCGGAAGGACGTGCCTGATACTTGGTCGTCAACCGGGATTCCTTTGACAATCTTTGAAAATATTTCAAGTGTGGCAATAGATATTACGTAACATGATTGCAGAGATCCTCGATCACGTTGCCCTCAAAGTCTGGAATTATTAAATTACACGTAGCGTATCTACGACCGTTATCGACAGAATCCCGCAAAACATTTTTTCCCGGTTATAGCAGCAGCAGAAACGGAAATACATTCAAGGCGAGCAAATACTCGGGATCCCTTAACACAATACACCCAGGAACATTTTTCTGGAGCCACGTGCTGTGTGTACATTATTTCGAGATTCTGTGCATGGCCAGACGAACCAGTGATGAGATGATATGATTGCACGACGATCAGGTGAAGTAGCGCGGGACTATGTTTGACGTAAAACCACGAATTAGTATTAATTGTTATTGCTGAGATAACTTTCTGGGCAGGGAAAAGGGACACCAGTGAATACCGGAAATGTATAGTATGATATGATTGATAACTAATCCGTAAACAGGTTGACAAAAAGCAATAAAGCTTAATATATCATGCTTATTTATTTTTTTTAACTTGATAATACGGATGTGTTGCAAAAGTTCCGTTTGGCTTCGAAACCACCAAACCACATGTACATTGCAGTCCCTCTGGACAAAAGTGTACGAGGAGCTAAACTGGTTTCGACTTTTTAGGTCAGCGGGAAATTCCAGAGCTCAATGGGGAGCATACACTGACCCTTCCCCTTCTGCGCCGCTGCTCCCCTCGGGCTGATAGGGAACATACTTATTCTTGGAATATTGTCAGTAGGTCACCTGACCTCCGTAGTCATTTGAAGTGCTAGGCCCAGACAGGATTCATTCGCCATCGTCGGCATCAAGACGTCCTCGTGTGAGACAACGCTTTTTTTTTGTGTGTGTGTGTGTGTGTGTGCGTGCTCCACATAGAAAGCTACAACAGTGAAACGTGTACAGGTAGGGGAGTTAGAGTACGCTGACAAGCAAGAAGAATATTTGATGAATATTTCTGGTAAGTGGCCGCTTCTTACTGCGTGTGTTTTGTGTGTGCGCTTTTTCCTTCATCACTTCGTCTTTCTTTCTTGCAGACGACACGACTGCACTCCAGGATGAAATTGACGTTTTAATAGAAGAATGCAACAGGAATTTGCTTGCGCTTCCTGAGAAGGCGGTTGTGTGTGTGTTGTGCGTTCTGTGTTCCATGCCATGTCGTCCATTGATAGGAACCAACTCGATCGCATCAGCGCTCTCTTGGATTACCACAAGACAAGCCTTCTCCTCCCAAAACGGTAAGTTGTCTTGCTATAAGTATTCGTGCCGCGATTCCGCTTAGTGACTTCTTTCTCTGTCTTCATATGTGTGCCTTATTTGCAGAAGTCACTCAGGCACACAGCGTAGGACGAGAGGAATGGAAGGCGTCGCCCCGGCTCTACTGAAATCTAGTGGGACCAAATTAAGTGAATTGAAAGGCAAACGAAACCATGGAAATAAAGTTGTCGACTGAATCCTACACTTTGTGTTCCATTCATGCATGTAGTATGTAAAGGCACGACAAGGGCGCATGGTCAAGTAGCCCGATTTCAGGTTTCACACTAATCCTGCATGCATCTCTTCCTGGTCTAGTCACACTTTTGTTGTTTTCAAATAGATCCACTCGAGTAAAGGTTTATAGCAAGCGAATCCATGCACCACCATGGATTCAGCATTTCTTCTGAAATTATTCAGGCGCTCTCCGTTTTCGTTCAGGAATCATCCTGTATTCTATCAGGCGCGTATCCGGGCATGATCAGATAAATGGCGAGTTTGTTCCGGTTACATTCAGTTTCGAGTTCAGGACCCATTCAGTCCCGGAATAATTTACCGGAATAGATCCTGATAGCCCATTCCTGAATAATTCCTGATCGTCATTCCCGCCCAATTTTGGGTTCAGTCCGGAATCAGGTCTGATCGAAGAAACCTGATTGGTTTCGGATTCAGGAATTTTCGTACGGGCTGCCATTAAAGTTGTTTGTCAGTCAGTGCTTCGTCTGTGTTGTCTCTTTGTGTCCCCTGCACCGAGGTTTTATCGCTTTTAGATGTACCACCAAACAGCCCGGTTTTTATCGCTTTTACACAATCACTTCATGTCATCTCGCTTTCGCCAGACTTTCGCAAGAAAGCGCCTAATTAAAGCATTAATTAATGAATTTAGGTAATTAGACATCTTGTAGTTACATAATCACTTCGAGAGAATGTCCCACCTAGCCGCATAACTCGACTGCAAAAACCACGTTTATGCTGCACGCAGAACTTTTAAAAGAACCTGGTGTAGCAAAAAAAAAAAAAAAAATAATAATAATAAAACAAAAGCCCGGTATGTGTGTCTGTTGCAACTCCATTAGCACTCATCCGAGTGAACACACCACTGCCCAATGTTCACGACACACGAAACAACAACTCCGTACACTCCAGCGCCATCTCTGGCGATATACGGTGATTCACATGCTAAGCAAGCCACATTCTGCATCCACTCGCATTCTGATGGCGGACACAGCTTCCCGCACACGGTGCAATGCGTGCAACTCCAAAGCAATCCCTGTGTGCGAGCGTCAATACACGCTCCATTGACTATTTGCGCCAAGCCTTTTCGAATTGCAAATTCTTTCCGAGAGTGTAGAAGATGCTCTGCCAATATATATGTGGCCATCCCCATATGGGTTTGTAACAAAGAAAACAGCTCAAGGGATCCGAGACTTTTCGCAAGATCAGCGCGATTTTTTCCTGCGTCGGGTGATTCTCGCTTCTTGCGGCTTTCACGCTTTGAGGCTTCTGTCACCCAAGCTGATTTCACACGCCAATTCTTTCACGGCGATAGCTCAAGTCGTATTCTCTTCCTCCAGAAAAGTTTTCCTGGTGCTTGTTCTCTTTTTTGTTCTGCGCTGGCCGAAAAACGCGTTGCACATTCGAACCGTAGACTGCATCTCCGCAAGAGAAGCAAAAACTGGCTCAGCGGTGCTTGAGCACTTTCTCTTTCTCTCTATTTCTTCTTGTTGAACCAGAACCGTTGCAGAATGGGACTCAGTGGTACCTTGCCGTGAGGCTCTCATTTAGTTTCTGTTCCTTTTCTTTCTTTCTTTTTTTTCAGATAATACGTAGTTACTTACTTTACCCACTTAGTTTATAGAACACATGAACGCGACCACCCTAAGATATAAGCCTTCAATGTTTTACTTTGCAAGACAGTTCTTATAGCATGAGCGACGCCATATAGCGTTTATTAGATTAGTTTTGCGTCCATAAGATCATAGGCTGAAATTTTATACCTGCCAGTATAGGCTATACGATGTACCTAGTGATGTATCTAAATGGAAACTGACTTACACAACTGAGTTGCTGTCGTCCGGCGATGTTTGAACTTTCACTTCGCGACCTGGCGATCTGTGAGATGGCGCACATCTTAGCAATGCAAAAACATCTTCGGCTTTCCCACCTCACAATGTCATATTTGCTTCGCTAAGTTTACATTCAATTTAAACATCGCAATTATAATCTGATTATTATCGCTAACAAAAGTAAGTGCAATTAGAGCCAGTGTTGATACGAGCGGCAATGCGCATGGAGTATTATATCACACACATATACATGCAACGTATGCGCAGATAAAGTATGCCCACATTTGCGCGTGTAACGCGTTGCCCTAGGACGAACTTCTGGTACCGGCCTCGGTGGCTCAGTCGGTAGCGTGTTCGCCTTCTGATCCCGAGATCGCAGGTTCGAACCCGGCCGAGGACGCCAGCAACTTGGTGGCAGGGTACAAGTTGCTTAGACACGCCGTCTTCCGCGAGGGACGTTAAATACGGGGTGCCGTGTGATGAGCTTTCATCGCACGTTAAAGAACCCTCAGGTGGGCAAAAGCAATCCACAGACCGACCGCTGTGGCGTCGCTCATGATCGCAGTTGTCTCGCGACGTAAACCTCCAATTATATAGAACTTCTGGTGCAGTTCCGAAAAAAAACCGACAAAAATCGTATGTATGTACGACTTAATGGAGCCGTTCCTGGATTCACCGTACGAAAACTGCGTAGTCGCATTCAAGGGGTATCCGCCTGAATACACTTGTGTGTACGCGTATATAGTCTTAGTTTTAACGTAAACAAAATGTTGAATTGGCAAATAGTCTAATTCGCGTGAAGTTTCGCGGGTGATTGTCATAGTACATGTAATAAGTATCTTCATAAGTCTCTTTTGTCTTATATATTTTAATATAATTTGTAGAAGTTGTGCAGTCCAAGACTAAATAAAAGCAGTAAAAGAGTATGGGGTAGATTACGGAATTATAAAGTTGTCTTCTGAGCAAGATAGGCAACAAATCATTATCGCGGTTAAGGGCACCATATTCTTGTTTTTCTTTTCTTTTTCTTTTTTTCTCTGTTTCAGCAGAAAACAGTTTTGATGCGCTTATTGCACGATTGATTCTGATTGAAACCAGACGCCTAAACATCTAATTTGTTGCACTTCAATCACTTCGGTGCCTGTATGTAAATGTAGACCACCAGATACTATTGGCTTGTTCTTAGGTCGGAAGGTAATAAACTTGGTTTTCTTAACATTGAGGGATAGTCTGTTAGCATTTAACCAAACGGACAATCCATGAAGGTATTTGTTTAGATTAACATTTACATGTTCTAAGGACATGTGACTGAAAAATATGTGTGTATCATCTGCTTATAAAACTGTTGTTTGCATACGGAGTTAAGGAAATATCATTTCTGTTTATGAGAAACAAAACCAGTCTCAATATTGATCCTTGTGGGACACCATACTTGACTAACTGTTTCAAAGATTTGACGCCAGGAGAGAAATCTATTGAACCCTGGAAGTCAAATAACTGCGGAATAAATCATAAGTTGTACCTCGAATACTATAAACAGAAGGTTTGCGAAATAGGGTATGATGTCACATACACCCCACCCCCTGTCAGGTGCGCTTCGAAAACAGTACAAAATTGTCCAAATGCCAGGGCTGTTTATATTTATTGACACTCAAAATGCACACTGGCAGGTATAACAGGTTAAAAACAATCTAAAACTGATGTTTCGGAATCTATACGAGTTCCACGCTCAGAGCGAAAAGACCTGTCGTGGAATGTGAACGCATTATTTATTGAACAAGGGAGCGAAGCAGCCTGGAAGCGGACCCGGATTTTTATACATCCCTTTTTCTCTTTCTTGATATGCCACGACTTCAAATACTTCCTGGCCCCCCGACGACCTTCGTTCATTAAAATGCTTCGCGTATCGAAATCTAGCCTGTGGCCCGTGCACCACACATGTTCGTATAGTTCTGATTGCTTATCCATAGCCTTACTGATATCACGTTTGCGTTCCTTCATCCTCGGAGAAACCTTTCTCCCCGTTTCCCCGATATAAAATTTAGTGCAATCTCGACATGAAACCCGGTACGGCTTTTCGGGTATCTGAGAACAAACCAATACAGGCGGTATAGCTACTCGATGTTCTTAACATTTTCATTTTTTAGCCCGAGTAATGCGAGTTCTGTAGACATTCCCTTTTGAAAAGCAAATTGAGTGTTCTGAAATTAAGTTACGGTGTCCCAGAAATGAACGTAATCTTTTGTAAATTATTTTCTCGTCGACGTTGGAGAAAAGTGGTAGAATAGAAATCGATCTGTAGTTCACCACACCTTTGCTTAATATTATGACTGGTGGTTTTTAGGTCATCTGGAAAGACACCTTTTTGAGATATATAAAATAATTAAATGGCATAACGGGTCGGAGAGTAAAGAGTGAGAGAGTAAAGACTTGAGTCGTTGCACTTCAAATCCATCAATCCATAAATCCATTGGCTGCGCTGCGCTACGTCACAAAAAAGGAAGGTAAAGAGAGAGAAAAAAACATGAAAGAAGCACCAATGGTGAGGATAAAAAAACACGCCCGGTGTACCCAAAAGCCCTCAATCCCAATAACTCACATTCTCGTGAAGACATACACCACCAGTAGTGTCCCCAGAAATCGACCTCTGGGGAGTACCGAGCCTCGAAGATGGGGGAGGTGTATATGTTTTTGGATACATGTTTATAGGTATATGCATTGGTAGCCGAACTGCACTGGACAATCTCACAAACTTCAGGGGGAAGAGGGCAAAATCTGGACACCAATGATAGCGTTCTGGACTACCTAACGCAGACTTAACTTCCGTCCAGTAAACAGGACGAGTCTATGTCATCGCAGGATGAGACTCTCTGAGTGTTAAAGAGTTATTTAGATAATTACTGGCTAATGAATGTGCTCAAGTGAACGAAATTATGAGGCCACGCTTAAGATGGTTTTAATCGTCATGTTACTGGACCCAATATAATTTCGTCAGTTAAATGTTTAGGTATACATCAGGAAAAAGCGAATTCTTAATGAAACAACAACATCTGTAAAAGAGTTAACTGGCAACAGTGCGACAGTTAGACGTGTCCTGCTTTTATTGTTCATCGTCCCTATAGTCCCGTAGTGTAAAGTCGCTAAAGTCAGTAACTGGCAACTTTTCGCAGTTGCTGTCCTCGCATCCTTTATTTCGCCATGGAGAGACTTTCAACGTTGTGCTTGTCCTAAACGTGGTCATCCTAACTGTGTTCTGGACTGTGCAATTTGCGTCGTTAATAGAATATCCCGGAACAAGCGTCATAGACTTACCGTGCTAGGAGGCGCATAATAGGTGTACATGCACTATTTGTATAATATGTGCATCCAATTTCATGGTGTGCTTTAGATGTAGTACGTTCATCTACCAAGAACTCAGGTAGCAGTTGCTTTTGACGTGCGTGCTTTCTAGCATCTGTGGATACCTATATAAAAGCATTCCTCTCACTCTGGGGAACTTCGCCTGAGTCGATCTACCGGTCGCAAGCTACTAGTCTTGTTGTTACGAACCCAGTACACGCACTATTTAAAATGTAGAAAACAACAGTATTTATGAAGCGCCCGTCGAACCTTACCGCCATTTCTACCGAGGCCATTCACCACGTTAGTCCGCGGACTTCGCCTATAAGTGTGCCCTTACAAGTACCGGACTACTCCCAAATACACTTAGGAAGGCGGATTCCCCTAACTTGCCGAATGTGAGCGTGTATCAAAGACACATCATATCTTGCTGTCCCGCCAACGATACCACACGCATGGATAGCATCCCTAAGCAGCCTTAGCAGTCCTCTTGACGTGACGATGGAAACATAAGTCCTTGACCTGTAATCCAACACCTCCAAGTCCTGCAGGCTTTTGTGCGTTTTTCTACAGTCACCATGTTCGTAGATTTACTGCAACCATGAATGAACCATGAACTATTTCTGCTGTTACCGTGTCCACTGCTGTTCTCTTTTCTTTTTTTTCTTCGTGTTTTTTTTTTATAGATAGATTTTCTTTCCTGTTCGAGTTACGAGAACTGGAGTAGCCGGCTATCGTCATTCATGGATATCTTCATGAGGACATATCCTGCATTTTATTGTATGTTTTCGTCCACCAAACCAACCCAGTCCAAAACAAACAACGCGTTAAGGATGATGACAAAATGATTAACTTCTTAATCCCCATTTTTTTCTTTCAATCATCATCATCATCATCAACAACTTCTTAAAGGGACGGTATCGTACCCCCTGCCCCTTTCATAAAGTGCACCATTCGATTGCCCTTTGTTGAAAATGGAATACTGCTAATTTACCCGACAAAACACGCCGCAGTTATTAAATAACCGAATTAAATTGATAAATATTGCAGAGCACGCCACGATCTATGTTGGCAACAATAGAAACGGCCACGTCGCCCTGCGGGTAAGTCCGTGATAGCATACAGAAATCGTCTGCTTTTGCGCGTACTAGTGCATCGGCGTGAGCAGACGTCTTTCAGACGTTACTGGGCACCGCGGCAACTCTCGTACATTTTGTTTCAGTTCTCAGGTAAGAAACGCGCATTCTAAGTAGTGACAAGCATGGTGGTTCAGAACAACTATGTTCATCCTCAGAAACAAGTTAAAAGTCGCAGAACAACCCCATCCACAATCACAAATCTGAAGTCGCTGGCCATCGGCGCGCGCGGTCGCATTACAGCTCCGACCAAAAATATATTACGCGCGCTTCCATTACACTCCCCGTTGTACACTGAGCCTATGGGACATGCAACAAAATCGCTTCCCTCGGTACGCCCGCTCGCGATATTTGGGCCAAAATAATGTCATTCCCTACAGTAGCAGTTTGGGAATTCATTGCAATCCACAAATTCGACAAGCTTACTGCAGTTTTCCAGATCCCTGCGAATGAAAATAATAAGCTTTTGTCGTTTGCTAGCATGTTCTGCACGCAGGCGCCGATTACATTTCTTCCTTGGAGCGCAGGAGGAAAACAAAGCGAAGAAAACAATTTTGCGACGGTGCAGCCAACCATCCACGGAAGCGAACGTTAACTAGATCGCATGAGGCCTCCTTAAAGTAGCACAGAAGAAAAAACACCCAGTTTTCTTCCTATAAAACTGTTAAGTAGGCCAGTAAGATGCACCATGCGAAGTAATTTACACCACGGAGTCATAATTATCGCAGAAATTGGATTTAAAATACGCCGCAAAAAGTGACCGTGCGCAACGGTGGTGAAGAGCAGTACCAGCCTGTGATCTGCCTGGAACCTCGCGCTGACGCTATAAGGAGAACGCTCGCTGATTGGCCTAGAAAAATGTTGTCTGCTACTCCGCTGTCGTCTGCTACTCGGCTGTTCGGGGTTCTGATAAAGCCTTTCTCCTTGCTCGGTAATGCTTCGGCCGCTCTTTCTCTCCCCAATTCTCCGGGAAAACTGGCAAAACAGGTTTACAGCTGCAAAGGGACAAGGCGCTGACCCCCACTGACCGACAAACCAGAACGAGTCTCCTTATGCCGTCATCGGTGACGTGCCATCATACCTCCTCATCCTCGTTATAGCTGGAGTGGCGAGTTAAGGGTGAAGGGGCGGAGCTATGTTTATGTGAGTTTTTTTCTGGGAAACAAATTGCACACATCAAAACCTTTCGCGCTATTCGGTATAATGGCACACACACTTTCATCAGATGTCTTAATCTGAATTTTTTTTGGATGGCCCTCTGTACTCCTTTAAGAGATGTAGGTGCATATAATACTCAGTCCTTTTGTAGCGCAGACCAAGCGTTTGGGCTGGTTGGTTCATATTGGATTAAAAACAATTAAAAACCCCCAGTGCTGGGTAGGACGAGGACAGAGGATAAAAGGGCAAGGACCGGCACTGAACTACAACCAAGTGAAGTTTATTTTTCGAGCAAACCAGTGGCACCCCTCTCACCCCCGCAAAAACCGACCAACGCAGAGATGCGTCAACGTCAGGTTGCAGGAGCATGCCAGGCCGAGCTCCCAATATTCAACTTTAAAAGATCACGTAAAAGATTGCGATGGTTGCAAAAAAACAGCCCCCAGATTATCGCGGAACGTAAATTCTTTTTCACGAGCACGGAAGAGGGAAGCTTCTTTATCAGGAGGCTAGGTTTATTCGAGAGGAAGGGGATAATTGTGTTAGTATGGCATCCATCGATTTCACAAAGAAAATCGAAGAATTTATCAACGCACGAAACAACAGATAGGCAAGCAGATTTGGAAGAACTTGTTTCTGGTGTATAGCGCTCTCTTTTGGTCGGTTTTTGCGGGGTGCCGCTGGTTTGTTCGAAAAATAAACTTCACTTGGTTGCGGTTCAGTGCCGGTCCTTGTCCTTTTATCCCCTGTCCTCGTCCTACCCAGCACTGGCGGTTTTTAATTGTTTTTAATCCTCACAGTCCTGTACACATGTTTCACAACTCCTGACCAGGCCTCCACGCCTTCCGAGTTTCGCAATGAGGGTCTAGTACGACTTTATTATGTACTTTAAGTGTTCCTGCAACTTGAACGGATCATCATCCTTGCAACTTCGCCCAACGCCTTGCGCTTCGAGGAAAATCTCACTCCAGGGAGCAATACCAGAATATTAAATATTAAAGCTCCAGGGAAATCATCGCCGGATACAGGATTTGCGCGTCGTTTCAGCTTTAAGTTGTACGGTTTCCTATTTTGCTTCGTCTCTTTTGGCGCGTTCGTGTAAGACCCATACGCTTGCAGTTTGAGCCGTTATGTCTGACTTTATTGACTTACCGAAACGCCGATTATAAATATTTAATGGAACACCCGTCCTTGATGGAATGAAAAGTAGCGTGGGTGAGGGACCTCCGATATAGTTCCCGCGAACCGCCTATAAAATCGGATTTATGAAAAGTTTGTCAGCGCTATGTGCGGACTTAGCTTAGATCCTCGACAAAAAAAGAGACTAGGCTTAACAAATTATATGAATTATCGACGGAAAAAGTTTCCAGTGTAGCAAAGTGCACCAGCTATGGAGTTGCTCCTATTGCAGGGTAAAAAAACGGGCGACTTGCAGAGGACGACAGTGTCTGGGATAAACTATGACTCGTGTGGTATGTTGGTCGTACACTGTAAACTTTTTCACACCTTTAAAGGTGTGCGCTATGAACATTCAAGCTGGTTGCGTAACATTGCATCTCCAGGATGATATTTTACAAAATTTGGAAAGCATTGCTAAAGATCAAGTGTCAGTGCAAATCTTGCTTTCATTATGTCTTGGATATCGTAGGTACGAGCTAATGCATATAGGCATCGCTATCGATAATCGAGCACGCGCAAGTGTCTACAATACTGTTGAACAACGTTGAGATGTTGCAAGACTGAATTTTTGGAGGACAGAAAACACTCGAGTAAAGCAAATTTGTGCGAAACCGTGCTCCATTATGATGTTACCAAAAATACCCCTAAAAAGGCGTGCGCCATGCACGTTGTTACACCTTTAAAGGTGTGAAAAGATTTAGAGTGTAGAGAGTGAGCATACTAATAATGATAATAATAATAATTTATTTCCACATAACATAACATGTGGTACTGACAGTGATATCCCAGATTTTCATCTATGGGGGGATTAGTGTCCCATAGGAGAGGGGGGGGGGGTAACGCCCATATCTGCTGCTTGTGTGGCGCTTTTGTCCTGTCTGACCTGTATTTTAGAGAGAGGAGGAGTATTAAAAGATCTCGATTTGGAGGCATTAGGAGGGTGCGAGAGGGGGGGGGTGCTGGGCAACCCCCCGGCATACTGAGACACTGAGAGCGCTACAAGCACTGCTTTATTGAGCAAGGACACGAAGCCCCATAGGCACGCAGTCAGAACAATAGTATAGATAAACTAAATTAGGAGCTGTTCGGATAGACGGGAAATAGGAATCCGTGCGACACACATCAACAAGAAGCTGTGCCGGTGTCGCGTATATATATATATATAGTGTATAACAGAGCTATGGTTTATTTAGTAGCCGAGCCCTGCAACTTTCACGCAGGCAGGAACGACGACGTCAGCGCAAATCCGGTGCAGTAGATGAGCCCCATATTCGTGTTGTCGCGGAGGAACGAAGCAGGGGACTTGACATTGATGGATGATGGAGGCTTTCTGACCCCCAGAGCCTTCATCTTTTGTTTTCGCCTGGTGGCATTCCCGATAAACGAAAACCTCCTGATGAGGGTCCAACGCAATGCCTTCTTCACGTCGCGTGAGCTCAAGGACAGGAAGAGACCGGACCACATATCACATGGCGAAGCGAGAGGTTCGGCTTCGATGGGCTCGCGGGTGTTTTCGGAATTGTGTTCTACCATGATGGATAGACCCCAGTAGAGGAAACGGGAAAACTGCGCGAGGGAGAAGTCTGTCGCAAATATACGATTTTAAAAAGATGCGCGCGCCACCAAGCGCGCCGCGCAAAGCAGCATGGGAACTGTGAGGGACACTGCTCTGTCGTCTGCTTCGGTTATGGTTTACCCTGGCTGACGCTGCTGCTGCGCACACTGGGAATGTTATTGTTCTTCCTCTACCTCCGCCTCTGGCCGTCTCATAATGCTTTAAGGCGCTCTAAGTTCCCATGAGCCCTTGCGTGCCACAGGTGGCGCTTGCTTTCCTAAAAAGCTCTATTCGAAATGAGAAAAAGTTAGCGGGTTAAAATCGTGGCCTCTCGGGGAAATGCTGTTGTTACGGGACGCCCTCCAGTGCTGTCGTCTGCTACTCATTTCCGGATGTAAGTTTCTGTTCGCGCTCAGGGTTGCCTTCAAACGTACCAAAATGGTCCAAATAGAAGGGAGGGGAGATATGTAAAGCGAAAATAAGCGGCGACGTTGGTCCACGTTATGAGGACCTGCTACTCCGCATTCATTTGTTATGGCTGCAGGCAGCAGCCACCGAAACACACGCGTCAGTGGGACACTGTTGATGTCACAGTGAAGTAGTCACAGCCACTAAGAGTCGCGGTCACCGCAGTCCAAGACGAGAAATCCAGCCCGTGCCTGTCAGTCTATAGTAAAATGCTGGGATGCAGAACTTCCTGATTTAATGGGCCGGTGGCCGGTCCAAATAGTTGCGAGGACTCTAAATTCATTTGGTTCTTAATTCTTCTTTTTATTCACTTTTGCATCTAAAACACGTCGCGACATTTTCCCCTTGCGTGCTGATAGTTGACTGCTTCATCTTTGTGTAGATTTGTTCAATTGATTGCATTGTACAACTGAAGCCACTCGAATAACAGATATCACTAAAACTACATAGATATTTGAATGAACAGGCTGTTTGCTTTTAGTCGAAACAGACTCCTTATAAGACAAAGATATGCGGGTAGCACAGATGCCGTTTTTGCGGGTGAGTTACAGACCTGGCGGACATAAACGGCTTAAGCTCCAATTCTGCTATCTCAGATTTTCCCAGAAAGCCTCTAATTGAAAAGTTAATTGACCAGTTTTAAGCAATTGGTCCTTGAGTATTTACGTATTTACATACTCTCTTCAGGAAAATGTCCACCTAGCCGGAAACCCACCTGCAAAGATGGCATATACATGTTGTTCTCATAGATTGTTTAGCAAAAAAATCCGCACTGAATTTAAAAAAGCACACCTAACTGCAGATCATTGCATTTGCCGTGCCCTCCATTTCTATTGTACCGTTTCCTCTAAGTTTTTTTCTAGCGCAAATCACACAAACCCTTCTGAGAGATACACATCACATTAATAAACTTTAAACGCGTAATAAACACATTTGTTTCCAGCGAAGGCGAAACATTGCACGCGACGATTGCACTTTCATCTGATTGATTGATTGATTGAAAGAAAGAAAAAAATGGGGATTGTAGCCCTCATCACGAAGGCCGGCTGCCCCAGATCACCTAAAGAAAGGAATTCCAGGCACATCCACCATCACCCACTGGAGATGTCGCGAAGCGGCGACGAACGCCACAGACAGGTCATAGCCCATCTAACAGCTTGGTGTCCCTTAAAAACTGTGTAACGGCTCGCAAAGCTGGCAGTTGAGTGCTCATTGGCCATGGGCCCAGCACCTTCTGCACTCCGAAGGGTCCTGCTTCCGTCCCATCAGTACCGGTCATCCTGCTTCTACATCACTTTGAAGTCCTCAACTCCCCTTTCTCCCACCTTCGTTTCCTTTTTTTTTTTTTTGGCTATAGTCGTGACGATGCCCACTCGAGTGCGGCCAACAACGGCAAGCTACCTCGACACCCCCCCCCCCCCCCCCCCCCCCCCCCCGAAGGGTCGATTGTCAACTCGGCCTAACGCGGCTACAAGTCTGTCACGACACTCAGAGTATCTTGGGCACGTAACTATAATATGTTCGACGTCTTCGATTGAGCCACAGACTGGACAATTAGGAGAGTCCGCCTTCCCAAGCCTGTACAGGAGCCTTTCACTGTATGGTACATTGAGCCGGAGCCTGTGAAACAATGACGTAATCTGCACTTTCATCTCCCAGCATCGTCCGTATTCGGACTTCAGTTGGTCATTTACTTTTTATTTTTTTCTCCGTTCCTCTCGAATGCATGGAATTGAAGAGCTGGATACCTCCCCGAAGAGCACAGCTCGCATAAGCGAATCCGAAATCGACGCGCATTAACTCCATACCATCGCTCACGGCCAATAAACATTACCGTCAGTGGAAATGTTCGCCGCTGGAGACGCGGGCATTTGTCTACATCGAATAGTTGTCTGGAATGAACTCCGTTCTGGGACTCATAGCCCCGCGCGAATGGCACATTCGCAATTTGAACGGAACTCTAAAAGAGAGAAAAGACAAGCTGAGTGGTTTCAAATACGTAGCTTTTATTGTTTTTGCAAATAGGTTTTTTGTAGAGTTTTCGCACAATACACTTTTAAAAAAAGGGTGTACTTTAAAGGAGTACAGAGGGCCATCCAAAAAAATTTCAGATTAAGACATCTGATGAAAGTGTGTGTGTCATTATACCGAATAGCGCGAAAGGTATTGATGTGTGCAATTTGTTTCCCAGAAAAAAACTCACATAAACATAGCTCCGCGCCTTCACCCTTAACTCGCCACTCCAGCTATAACGAGGATGAGGAGGTATGATGGCACGTCACCGATGACGGCATAAGGAGACTCGTTCTGGTTTGCTGGTCAGTGGGGGTCAGCGCATTGTCCCTTTGCCGCCGTAAACCTGTTTTGCCAGTTTTCCCGGAGAATTGGGGATAGAAGGAGCGGCCGAAGCATTACCGAACAAGGAGAAAGGCTTTATCAGAACCCCGAACAGCCGAGTAGCAGACGACAGCGGAGTAGCAGACAACATTTCTCTAGGCCAATCAGCGAGCGTTCTCCTTATAGCGTCAGCGCGAGGTTCCAGGCAGATCACAGGCTGGTACTGCTCTTCACCACCGTTGCGCACGGTCGCTTTTTGCGGCGTATTTTAAATTCAATTTTTGCGATAATTATGACTCTGTGGTGTAAATTACTTCGCATGGTGCATCTTACTGGCAAACTTTTTTACAGTTTTATAGGAAGAAAACTGGGTGTTAAAAACGACTTCTGTGCTACTTTAACTCCTTTTTTTTGCCACATATATAACACCCTTTTGGAGAGTACAATCACGCTCAAAAGGGTGTCTCCTCACTCCCTCAAGGGGGTAGCATAACACCTTTCTTCCTACTGGAGGGTAATATTACTCCCCGGCAGGGAGAAGGTGTTATGCTACTCCCTTGAAGGAGTGAAGAGACACCCTTTTGAGCGTAACTCTACTCTCCAAAAGGGTGTTATATATGTGGCAAGGAAAGGAGTTAAACTACACCCTTTTTTTTAAGAGTGTAGGCAGTCGACGCGTTTTTTGTAATGACGAAAGGTAACTTTTCTTGTGGCTATATATACACAGCAGGTAACATATTTTGTTCTGTTGAAGCAACATCCATATATTTTACTTATTGTACCTCTGTTCAGTCGTGACGATGTATGTGTTTAACGTTATGGAAATGTAACTTCGGGGGTGGCAGGATATGTTAAGTAGAATACGCGGAGAAGTTGAACGCAACAATGATGATCTCTTGCGCAGTATTTTATTTGATACCTTTCAGTGTGTAACAAGGGTGCTTTTGTAATTAAACACCTGTCTCTAATCCGCAGTCTCAATTTAGACGTGTAATAGCAGTGTTCAAAAAGGTTTTTGCGAAAGATCCATCTGAAATAGTGTCCTATATATGGAATACACCCCCCTGAATTGCGCTTTCTATGGAATATGCCCTTTGAAATGGTGCTTTTTGTAGAATACACCGTTTACACTCTTAGAAATGAACTTCACCGCATAGCACGCTCCTAGCCAGCCATCATCTCGAATGATATCGTTATCTGCCCCGATTTGTTGAAAACGGGAGGTTTACGCCTTTTTTGTGACAATTATGAACAGCATAAGTGTCACAGAAGAGGCGTATGCCTCCCGTTTACAACAAATCAGGGCAGATAACGATATCATTCGGGATGATGGTTGGCTAGAAGCGTGCTATGCGGTGAAATTCATTTTTAAGAGTGTAGGACACACCTTCTGCATGGCATTTACAACCCAAAGGTGTAAAAAAATTACTGTGTACTGCGAAGTACATGCGTTGCTGGAGGCAGAAGCTATAGAATACACGTGTCCCTGTTACGATCACTGTGTGCAGCAATGTGTGGGAGGTAAACATTGCTTCCAACACCGTGTGTCGGAGATTTCCGGCGCACGTCCAAAGTACCCCGGGTGGTCGAAATTATCCGCAGTCTTACCCTGCGGCACGTGCAGCATGTAGTCACAAAAGTATATGTGGACGGACTCCCCTTACGAGTAAATCGACTCCCAATTACTATTGGGTGCGTTTTCTTATTCAACCCGAGTAGCCAGGGGTCGGGTAACGACGTCAGAACCTTTATCATCACGCGACTTCAGAGTAGCCACCTTTGATCGTAATTTTCGAACGGCTAGAGTTACTCTGCGCTCAAAATGGCGGACTGGCCTGACGTGCGAGACGATGTGGAAGTGGTGGCATAATGTCTGTTAAAGAACTTACCGCAGATGAGTGCACTCCGGCAGATTTTGAAAATGTTCCGGACAGTTTTTAACCAGTCCTACATTTCGAAATTGAACGCCACCCATATTGTCTGTCAACAGGACGGTTGGTAGCAGAAGACGCATTGTCGTCTGCTAGCTTGTGTGTGACGTCAGAACGACGGCTACCCTTCTTCCGAGCAGAGTAAAGTAGAGTTGTTACTCCCTGCTCATAAAAAATGGCAAGGCTTACGAAACCGCGTTAAGACCGCATGACGGTGCCATAGAAGGCGGGAACGTGGCCATGCTGAGAAGGGGAACATATCCGTACATCACAGAAAGAGAGCCAGAGAACGAGATCCCACCGCATCTCCGTAGAAAGCGTACTAGCGCTTACACACGATTTCTGCTGCTCATGGGCAGCACACTGAAGAATGATGTACTCGTACTCAATGTCCACTAGTGAGCCCCACGTGAAGCAGTTCGTAGACATTAACCACCTTTTAGCGCTACAAGTGAGCTAAAGTAGCCGGTTTCACTCTTGTGGTTTCATGGTCGCCATATTATTTTAAAAACACAAATCCTAACCCAACCGTAGACATTCTGTACATCCTGTGAGGTGTAAAATCACTTCGTCGTGTATGTGAAGTTAGTTTGTTTTGGAGTGGCTCTGTTTATAGAAAACGCAGGTGCGTGTAACATGAAATCAAGCAAATTCAAGATTTTGAAAACGAAAATATTTGGACACTCAAAATGCCACCCTGTGTTAAACGTCATGTCTTCAGGCTCCTACCAAATTTGTGGTATGGGAGCCTACATGGCAAACTAGACATCCCAGCTTTCCTTGGATGTATGTGCTGTTGAGCAACTTATCATAGATGTCTTGTGTACGTCGGATATTGGCATGTGGATCGTTTGTTTCCTCAGTCAGATTCCTGCGTCCCGGCAAGTCATCAGACAATTCGTGATACGTCTTGGTCAGATGGTTTAGGAGATTGGAGGGCAGCTGCAGATAGAAGAACACAAAATGTAGTTACGCGTACCTCGGCAGGGTGCACAGTGCAATCCGACGCCTATGGATCTGCGCGGACAGCCACTATGTGAAGAAGGCTTTGTCCTATATTTCTCTGTAAGTGCTCAAACGTCGCCATACCAGCACTGGGCAGCTGTTTCGGCCTTTTTGGGCCTCTTCAGCATTGCGCAGGCAGGCGAGGTTTGAGGGCGGTGGTGTCAGAAGGGCACGTGGAACGTGATATTCTCCCGTCAGGGTGAGAGACTCACCTACTCCTATATTTTCACTACTCCTATATTTGTTTGACTTCTTGTTTGTTTGTGTTTACATTCCCACCATCACGATCAGGATCGCCATCGCCACTCCAATCATCGTCATCTCTTATCATCGTCATCTCTCATCATCGTCATAACTCATATTAGACCCCCTAGCTATGGGGTAGCGTTCCATTCCTAGAGTGGAAAAACCTCCCCACTTCATTGCCAAAATATAGTTGTTGTTGTTGTCTGTAGAAAGGTCCCACAAACAAAACCCCTGTTCGCTTGCGTTCGTGTTGTCGCATACCATATTGTTCAAACCAGGATGGTAGCCAGGAAAATATTTCGGGGGGTGGGGGAGGGGATCTATGGGGACTTTACATGCGAGAGGAGGATTTCCCCATGTTTCCCTCTCCCAAATGCACTACCAAAGGTACAGTTTCGGGGCTTTGAACCCCCTAACCCCCTTGGCTACGCCCCTGGTACAAACCACTGTTATTTTAGAGAACATGCTTATAGAAGCCTACTAAGTAAGTTTCCTTGTTGATCCTCCAGGTGGCAGCGACTGTCGAGAGATGATGGCACACCCGTTCATGTAGGAAACAACGGGAGAGTGGAGCCATTGGACGGGTCACTTATCATTCGAAAGATTACCTCGGAGGACAGTGGACGATATTTATGCACTGTCAGCAACGGAGTTGGCGAAGAAACAGCTCACATCACCCTCCAAGTGCACGGTAAGTAATACCTCAATAAACTTTCTGTAACGTCTGAGTAGTGTGTGGGGCGGGAACGCTCCGCCCCAACTATCGCAGGATAAATGTGAAGGACGGTTATTTGCATAGACGTACACCTGCATTGGGAGTTTTACAGCTGAGAGAGTAATAGACGCTTACGTCGGAAATAGACATCGCGAACAACGAAACTCATGTTCTGCTTGAAGTAGTTCTCTGACGAGCATATATCTGCAGCCATCGGGCGGGCTGCGGCAGACGTGGGCTCCAGACGGTAAACACGTTCGTTGCCGCTGGACCCAACATGTGAGGGAGTCCACTGCAGTAAACTTCCAGTACCAGACGGCGATACTTGAGCACGCAAACGCAGCGCTTCTGATGCAGCGTGCCAGCACGTTGATGGCCCTGATATGGATATCAGCGGATGCATGTACTATTGCAAGGATCTTCGCAATCGTGGAGGTTTTCCTTGCTAGGATATGTCGAGGTCTGGAACGCAATATGCGCGCAGATGGCACTTCTGCTGCAGTGGTCACAGGCGTCGTCAGTGAAGACGAGCTTCTGCTGGGAGTAATCGTGTCGCAAATAAGGTTCTCCGCAACCGCTCGGGCTTCGAGGCTGGATACCGTCCTCTTCTTGAGACCGGGGATGGAAGCGGATGCACGCGGTACATGCTCACGACACGGCGGGCATACGGATCGCTAGCCATGCTAGCTAGAAAAAAGCAGCTCAGCTCCCGTGGTATACTGGTTAGGATGATCGCTTTCCACGCCGGGTACTGGAAGGTGACGCGGGTTAGAATTTCCGCACCGGCTGTGCTCCCTAGCGTTTTCCTTGGGATTCCAGCAGACTTTCCAGTCGAATGTCAGCACAGTTCCCCGTCAAGTCGGCCCAGGACGCATACTAACCCCCCATGTACAATCCCACTCCTTCCTGCTGTCCTCTCTCCATCTGTATACGCTGCTCGTAGCCACAGTTGCTTCGCGGCGCTAACACGGAGTAAAAGGAAGACAGATAGAAATTGTGAAGAAGGACGCGGTTTCGGGGTAATACGGCTGATTGACGAAGAGCAAAGCTCGGTGCTGTCCTGTGGATCTGTCATGGAACTGCACCAGTTTTCTGACACTGCGATTTTATGTATTGGCCGAAGTTCTGTGCGTTCCGGATGAATGAAGACTGGTTGCTTCCTGGACTTGAGGTATGTTTGGTTGACGCTAGCGGAGCTGGGAATCCCGAGGGCTGTTCTAATACCTGCCCGATAAGGGCTGCTGTGTGGGTGACACAGGTGACAGGTGACACATGACAGACACGTGACACAGGACAGCTGATTCGTTCTACTTGGAGCTCGTGAGCCCGGCGCAGGGAAGTGACACGATCTTGGTTCGGTGCTAACAGTGTGTCTTGGCAAGACATCAGTGTCCCGCGGTGACTGCGCCACCTGTGGAGGCCGCAGTGCAAGCCAGCAAGTACATATAGAAAGGGAAAATAGCCGAAGTTCTGTGGCTACATGTTTATAATTAGATCTTGCACTCCCAGCCGAGGATACAGCTGTTTCGCTCTACTTAAAGCTCGTCAGCACGGCGCATGGAAGTGCCACGATCTTGGATCGGTGCTAACAGTGTGTCTAGACATCAGTGTCCCGCGATGACGGCGCCACCTGTGGAGGCCGCAGTGCAAGCCAGCAAGTACATATACAAAGGAAAGATAGCCGAAGCTCTGTGGCTGCACGTTGAGCATACGCTTATAATTTAATCAGACACGGTGTTCGAGTGAGTATGAGTGAGGGAAATGTAAGAGTGAAAGGGGGATGAGTGTGAGAGAGTTGTTGATGTGTCCCTTCAGATGACGCGCCCTTGGAAGTCGCTGGGGGAGGTGTGTTAGCTTAGCTCAATTGGTAGAGCCCTGGACCGGTAATTCAGAAGATGTTGGTTCGAGTGCTACAGCTGGCTAACTTTTTCAGTGACTTCCATGTTTCACAGTGTTCGAGACATACTGATCGAAATATACTGTTAGCGCCGATCCAAGATAGTATGACTTCCCTGTGCCGGGCTGACGAGCTTCGAGTAGAGCGAAACAGCTGTCCTTGGCTGGGAGTGCACGATCAAACTGTAAACATATGCTCAACGTGCAGCCACAGAGCTTCGGCTATTTTGCCTTTGTATATATATATATATATATATATCGCTTAACAAATCCAACACACCACCAGGTGACATCATCACCGACACACCGAATCAATTATGACGTCAAACAATCCCACCATCACATGTGCCGGTTTCCCCACATACCGAACATATAAACACCCGTCTTCCATGTGCTTTTTATCGCTTCTACAACATCCCCAAACCAGCCGCCAAACGACATGTACAGCACTCGGTCGCCCCTTTTGGTATATGCGCACTCTGATGGCGAAAATATTTCACGCTCTACTGGCAGTGTTTCTCTTCTTCTTTTTTTTCTTCTTTTTTTTTCGACCCTGTCCCGATATTGCAAATACGCCTTCCTTCCTTCCTTACGGCGTGCATTCCATATCGGGCGAAAAGCCGTCGATGCTGCCGTCAATTGAAAATGATTCGCATAAGGAATAAAACTGGGCTGCTGCTGCTGCCGTTTCATTCCCCCGTTCCTTTTTCTTTTCTTTGTCGGAATTATATTTCCTACTATACTGCCAGGGAGGGATGACCGTGCATACATATTGGTGTAATCTCTTTCTCGGTGTCACTTCTTTTTTATTCTTCTTCTTTCTTTTGTTTTGCTCGGCGAAAATAATTTCGTCGGAACGATAAGCTGAAAGACAAATATACTAGTAATAATAAATATTGAAGGGTGCTCGCGTCGAAGGTACTGATTAAACTTTCTCCGCATTTGCATGCCGTCGGGGAGTAGAGGGAAAGATATTTTTATTTATTCATTTATTTATTTTGTGACAAATTCAATAAGGTTGATAAAAGAGGTCAGCACGTAGTACTTTGTGCTCCTTGCCGCACGTGTGTCGAAAATTGGTGGTGTCTTTTCGAGAGTGAGGGGGTGAACTATACGTGTTTCATGTTTCCTCGCTTTATTGATTCAAATGCCGTTAGCTGAAATGGTACAGGTAAAAAGGTACAGGTTCGTCTTCTTTTTAAGTGTTGAGAGAGGTCAGCCAATATTTGGCTTAATGCTCTCGAAGAATGTAGAGGGTTGGATCAAGGTCCACTTGGCAGAAGTAACAACAAAATTAAAAAACACTGAAGCCTTCCTTTAATGGTTACAAGCTTTCATGCAGTGGACTGCATTTCGTCAGGTGCCAATCGTTCCTCTTCAAAGAAAAAAATAAATAAACTTCACCCGGACAAAAAAAGAAAAAGGTTCGTAGCTGTTTTTCTTTCTTTTTTTTTTCTTCTTTTTTTGCGTCGTTCAATTGCAATGTTGTAACGTTCAAAAACAATTACAGTCGCAAAATTTTCTATTACATATTTTCACCAGCAACGTTGTGTTTGTATGGGCATTAAGCATTGTTAATGTAAAGATAAAAGCACTTGGAAGTATGGCACGACCATTTATTTGCGTAGATCCGTAGCTGCGAATAAATACTTCGTAAACGTATAGTGGAGTAAAAGTAAGGGAAAGAGCTGTAAAATGTGTGTGTCCCATAGAAGAACAGCCTCCGTTTCAAATGTTGGTGGAGGCTGCGGATTCGTTTTTTAAACGTTACACAGAGTAGATATCATCTGTTGCAGTAACAGCGTATGGGGCCGGGCTTCTACTAAGGAAGGCCTCGGAAAGCGAAGCTCTTAAACATGCTCGAAAACGAAATCGTTCTGTGTGTCCCCGCAGCGAGGCGAGGAAAATCGGCTTCCACACGATTGCCTGTGTTGGGATAAAGAGCCTGAGGAAAGCCTTCCTTCTTTTCCAGGCAAATATTCGTGAGTTTGCACTTTGCTCGCACGCTTCATTTCATCGTGTGTTCCCTTACACTGAGAGGGGGTTCAATAGAGCGCGGCTGAGGTAAGCACTTTGTGGAACTGGTGTACTCGTTTAAGTCTCCTGCCCTAGGAAGATCAAGAACAGCTATCGTCGAATGACAGTCTCGGGTCCGCTTCCATTTTCAGCTTAGCATTGCGAACGTCTGAGGAGGATTACGCCACGATTTTGTTTTGTTTTCACGCCGAGCCGAAGCACAGGCTGACGGAAGTTGACAATGTGAAGAGGAGAGGGTCCGTAAGGTAAACGCAGTATTTTGGAAGGTTCTCTTCGGGAACATGTAGTGGAGTGGAAAGCAAGAGTATCATTAAATGTTTGACGGTTCGCCGGAAGCGGAAGTTAGCGGAAGTGGCTTCCTTCCCAGTTGTGTGCGGGAATTGGAGTGAAGTGTGCAGTGGCGGAGGTCTTCGACGTGGAGCTTAGAACACCACGTGCAACATAATCTGGGGAGTTATGTTCGAAAAGAAGTCTAGCTCGTTCTTCAGACGCTTAAATAATATACGAAAGAAAGGTCGATCAACATACGAATTTCTCGAGTATATGCCCTCACTACTAGCAATGACCGGTAATAGACCATTTTAGAAAAGCAAGCGCCACCTGTGGTACGCAAGGGCTCATGGGAACTTAAAGCGCCTTCAAGCATTACGATACGGCCAGAGGCGAAGGCAGAAGAAGAACAACAACATTCCCGGTGTGCACAGCCACAGCGTCAGCCGATATGAACCATATCCGAAGCAGACGACGGAGCAGTGTCCCTCAAAGTTCCCATGCTGCCTTGCGCCACGCGCTTGATGGCGCGCGCATCTTTTTAAAATCGTCCATTACGTACTAGTAATGACTGCACGTAGGAGATTGTCTAGCGCGAAAAATTAACGTAATTCTGGCTATAGCCTGAGATACACATAACACTGAGAAGAGACACAATGAACCACTATCACATGACCACACGGCGTCTGCACGTCTCTCCTCCGGAACTCTCCCCCGCCACTGGACGGTTGAAAACAAACCCACCATTTTGGCCTGGTCGCTGCATCGATGTCCGCCCTTTGCTCAATTAGGATGCTCCATTTCCGGACCATTTCATACTTTTTCTGTTGGTTTCGGTATGGCGGTGTGCTGCTAGGGGAATGCCGCGTCTGGACCGACTTCATTGAGAACCATGCAGACGTTTATCCCAGAAAGCCAGAAGAAAATCTAACTTACTGGGATACGTGCCAGTGTCCGCAACCCCACTCTGCGCAGAAGGCGTTCCTGGATCGGCATTCTCATCCTTTCCCCGTTCACATGACGTCAATCTTATTTATTCGCTTACGAACTCCGTGAAGTAATTGAGTGGTTTCCGAGCCCGTCCGGACCGAAGCCCTCTCGCGCTCTGCCGGCATCGCATCGCATCGCATCGCATCGCACCGAACCGTACCGGACCGGACCGGAGAAAGGCGGCCTGCCTGCCAGAGAGGGCGGCAAGGTTCCCTAGAAAGGAAAAGCACACGGAAGAAAAACAAAACACACGCAGTACACATGGAGAGGTGGTGGTGATGGTGATAGGGCTCGCTGTTGTCGGCCTCGCTGTTGTCGGCCTCATAGATGTGGGCAACGTCACGACTGACGCCCTGGGGATATGTGCGTCCTGGGCCGACTTCTAAGGGAACTGTGCCGACATATGTCTGAAAGCGTCTGAGGAAAACCCAGGGAAAGCCCCAGACAGCCCACATACCTCTGAAACCGTCAGAAAAAACCCCAGATAGCACAGCCGGCACCGGGATTCGAACCCGGGTACCTCCCAGTCTGGACGTGACATGGCCAGCACACTATCCACTGAGCCACACCAGCTGGTGGATACACGCGGAGAGGTCTCGTGCAGGGTAGTACAACGTTCACATGCTTTGATATTTGTCATGGGTTTTAGGTTGGTGCTATAGGTCTAGGGTCATGGTTGCCCAACTCTATAATTGCGCCGGTACTAGGGGTTTCACCTTTGATGTTCGCCTATGACGTCACTTTCCTTCATGAAGTCCAGTGGAAATATCTTCGTATTCCGGTGCATTAACGCTGGTTCGGTGAAATACATTAGCGATTCCAGTGAGGAAGCGTACCCACATGCGGTACACATGTGCGAAAACCGCCTGCGGGCTGCCGCTGGGCGGCAAGAAATTGTGCCTGCCGCCCAGTAGCCGCTCCCGCGCCTGCGGTTTCCGCAGCTCTTAAGATATCAACGCTGTCAACGTGCTGCAGTCTGCGTGGGTGTCCGGAAGAAAACCAGAGCGTGACGTGATTTCCTTTGACCCCCTGGTTATGGAAGATGCGCGGCATGCCGCTAAAAATCGCGCATTGCGCGGTCGCGGAAATGTGGAACGTGGAGGCGACTTCCCCCGCACCGCGGCAAGAATTTTCCGCTCCGCATACGCGTTACCGCGCGCGTTTGCCGCATGTGGGTACGCGGCCCAAGGAAACTGAGTGGGCGGAGTCTTACCCATTACAAGAACGTGTATTGTTTCGCGTGCCATCGCTGAAACCAAAAACGAATCATTCACAGAGGTTAAGATGTGGTGTAACCCCGTGTTATGCGAAGCTCATGTCATCTCACGCGCGTTTGTTTCCAGCCATTCTCCAAATGGCGCTACCTGTGCTGACACTATTCCGTCGAGATTCATTCACGTTTTTTCTCGATTCAGCCCCACTGGAGGTGAAGCTCATCCCCGATGTACTGACGGCGCACGTCGGCTCGTCGGCGACACTGAACTGTTCCGTCACCGGTCGTCCAGTCATCAACGTGCACTGGTTGAAAGATGGTCGCCCACTCATGGGAGACCACATGAGGGTCCTCTTTCTTGAACAGCACCGCGTGGTCCTCATCAAGAATGTCGAAGCTAGCGACGCGGGGATGTACCAGTGTTTTGTATCGAACGCCGACGACGAGGCGCAGGGCCAAACTCAAGTCGTACTTGGAGGTAAATTAGGTCAAAACCGCCGTATATGAATATTTTCACGTCTTCTTTCATCGGATGTGTAAAGATGTGTCATGCTTTGTGGTGAATATTGTTTACGTACGAGTAGATTTGGAGGTACGGTACAAAAGACAGAGCGCTCAAAGTGATGACGCGACCTTTATTCGTTTAAAGGTAACCTGTTCTTGTAAGAATGCAAAGAATGTAATCATCAAACGGTATACCGACAATCCTTAGTACGCATGATACAACCACGACCATCTCTATAATCTAATAATATTATAGAGATGGTCGTGGATACAACTAAAATATTTCTTGTATTGTTGACTCTATGAGATGAGCCACATAATATTCTGTATATTATCACTACTTCAGCCGCATAAGAACGAGAAAAGATTTTCGAGCAAACCCCTCCTCCTTTGAGAACTTCTTACAAAAATGCTGGTGATCAGGACTGAAACTACGGAGTGCGATTGGTCGTATGTCACGATGATGAGCTGCCGCCAATGGGGTTTAAGAGGCAATGAGGAGGCTGACAGAGTGTAGCGACGGCTGCCCGTGAGTCGCTGACAGTCGTGCCCATTGTGCTGCTGAGAGGTGACAGAAGGACCCTACTAACTGCGTGGTTTCAATCCTTGGCTCTGCAGCAATGGCGCCGGGACATCGCGGCTCAATCTCTCATGCATTCGGTAGACCCAAATTTGTCGTTTTCTTTCTCTGCCCGTTTATTACGCCGTTTTACGTCCCTTCTGCGTAGACTCAGTGTGGCTTTCACCCCACAATTCAAGTGCATGATCAGATACACAAGCCTCCATCCCGCCTGCGGTGTCGAGGCGAACAACGAGCACATTGTTATGGAATGTGCACTCTACTGCCTTCAAAGGCGGATACTGTGTGATGAGCTTGCCCGTATCAGCAAGAGGCCGCTCAATTTAGATGCACTCATTAGCCCCGATGAAGATCCTGTGCTCCATCGTCGGGTTCTTCACCTGTTCATGGACTTCCTGTCGTCCACTGGGTTGCTCCAGACACTTTAATTCGTTCTCGTATTTTCATCCTTCCTTCCTTCATCATCATATAACGTTCCACGTGCAATGGGATGACAGCACCACCGCGGTGAAACACCCCATATCACCATCACCAACTATTGTTGTGCCACTAACTGGAAAGAGCAGAGTTAGAAACTGAGCGTGTGGGTATTTTCGATGGTGCTTTGTAACCAATGCACCATCCTTACGAGAATTTTGAGAGTGCCAGAACTTCACCGTGCTGGACATGGGCGAGAAAGGTCGGGATAAGAACAAATCTACGGAGGGCACACTCTGAGAAATAAATTGTGGAGCTATGTACATACAGCTTCTCACTGTGGTCCTCTATTGGCTATCACTCTCCGTTTCAGTCCCCTAACCGTGAAATTTATTCCCCAGCGAAACTTCCCCTCATGTAGTCCGAAAGGGAATAATGGTCACGGCAACGCGTCTAGCCCTCAAAAAGACTATAATTCCTTTTTCTGTTTTTATTTATTTTTTTCTGAGAGTGCACCTTTTAGAAAAAAAAAAATATCTTGCGAGATGTCGCGAGTATACTTGTAGCGAATGCCAGTAACTGCTGTACATTATTGTCCTTCGTCATCGCAGATTCGGCACCTGTCCTGCTTGAGTCATTCCGCGAGCACACGCACCAAGTGGGAGACCACCTGCAGCTGAAATGTGAAGCGACGGGTTCCCCTGAGCCTAGAATCAGCTGGAGCGTCGATGACATTCCCGTCACGCGCGCCTCTTCCAACAGGATTGTCATCAACGAGGTAAGCCCATCCCATTGCTTTTCTTCGCGGAGAGGGAGGTCTTCTGGGACGCAGACAATCTCTTCGTTGTCATTCTTTATTTCGCCTTCGCGTCGGACAGGACCGTAGACGTCTTACTCGTAAACAGAAAGGAAAGCTTTGCGCTACGTTTGCAGAGATACATGAAACAGCATCGTGTAGAATCCGCAGGACAAACAGGTTATATTCAGATGTCATGTTTTGTAAACTGTGGATAGGGATCTTCACCGCATAACATATTCATGTCGAACTTTTAATGGTAACTTTCTTTGGTTAGCTGCATTGCGCTGTTCGCAGTGGTGTTATACACTGCCTACTTTGCTTACCGTTCCCTTCCGAATTCAGGTTAGCACCAAGGCATTGGTAGATCGATTTCTCTATGTTTAGCGTGAGCGTCTCCAAATATCAATACAGTCAAACCCCTTTATAGCGAACACCTTTTTAACGAAAATACCACTACAGCAAATTTTTTTGCGGTCCCGCTGGAGCCCTGTAGGTCCAATAATGGACATCCATTTTAACGAAAATACCTTTACTGCGAATTTTTTTTTTCTGTCCCCTGAGTTTCGTTGTAAAGGAGTTTGACCGTACAAACAATAAACGCTTTTTAGCAAGTTGCGTTTATGCGTTACACTGGTCGTAACGTCTTTGCGCATCAACATGCTTTGGACTACTACTACTACTACTAAATTATGACTATGGCCTGGGGTGAACATGCTTTGGAGATCTCTTTAGTAGTAAGCAAAGTATGTAACTATCAGTGTGTAACTTCGCGCAGGCAACAAGGGGTGAAGGCCACCTCTCCAGCAGTATCACCGTCAGCCGAATGAAGCTGGAGGATGGAGGCCTATGGCAGTGCGAGGCGGTAAATACGGCGGGTCGCGCCGCCTCTGCCGCACGTGTGAACGTGCAAGGTCCTCTCGCTGTTCGTCCGTTTCCCAGCAACCGTACAGCTGTAGCCATGGACACACTCCAGTTGCACTGTCGGGTCCTCGGTTACCCCATAGAGGCTGTGCTATGGGAAAAAGGTACGTCGCTTTCGGTCCCCTGTTGAGGCGGACAATGGGAGTATGTTTGAGAAATTGAAAAAAATGGGTGATCGACACTGATGCAATGAATGTAAGTGACCTGACTGTAGAAAACTGGACTTCTAGTGGTCAGGCCAGCAATGCGTTGGCTTTTGTCAATATGTCGGATGTTCGCTTTGAATCTATTCTCAGAATTTGCCTTTTGTATCGCAACATACCGTTTAATACGGAGGACGGTACGCGTTATGGTCTGTTGTTGCTCTCAGGAGTTTTCGACTACAGTCAACCCTCGATTTATGAACCTTCGATTTATGAATTCCCTCGTTTTATGAACACGAACACGGGGAACCAAACTTTTTCCATTCATTTTTCCCTCGTTTTATGAACCTCGATATTCGAATGATGAACGGAATTTCTGGGAACCATCTAGGAGTTGCCCAGCGTTGTTGCCCCCAATTTATGAACGGATCGTTCCGAGGTCAACAGAAACCTTCAAAGGGATAATTCCGTGGTCTTATGAATGACGCCTGAACGGACAAAACGTTTTCCAGGTATTGCACCCTCGGTTCTTAACCCCTCGAAATCCGAACAACAAACGGGTTTTCCGGGGTCGCACAAGGTGCGACCAAGTGTTCCTCACCTCAGTTGATGAATAAGGTGGCCGCTGTCACCCGGAGATTAATAAACAGAGGTTGAAAATCCCGGAGGAAATCCGAGACCAGTCCAGTGCGAATGTGGTGACATCTCTTATTTCCAAGATTCTCCACAGCGGAAGGTATGGTCCAAAGCAAAATTAAACAATTTAGTATTGCATAATAAACAGAGTGTGAATGCGCTAACGTCTGTTCTTTGTGAGATTGATACAGCAGAAGGCATGGTCAAAAACAAAATTTCACAATATATGGCATTATAAACACAATCCCAACTCGGAAATACTGTTGCATTTGCTCGATAGTGCTCAGTTAACTGAATTTTCGATTTATGAATCCCTCGATTTATGAACGATTTTTCGGGGAACCGAGGGTGTTCATAAATCGAGGGTTGACTGTATTGTTTTCTTATAGTAAGTACATCCTAGGGTGTCATTTCGCGCTTGCGTCTTCTGCTCCTCCTCCTCCTCTTTCCTCATATGTTTTCGCTCCCCTCTCTGGCTATCATGTTGTACGGACATGTCCAAACTTTTACGTTGTTAAGCTCCATTTTCAGTTCAGTCTCCTATAATTTTGTGAAGGCGAACTGTCACAGGTGAAATAGAAACTATTTGCTGAATGTATAATCATAAATACGTCTCACATGACTGCTAATACTGTTTTAAAATTAATGTAGTAATATATGGTAAGGTGTACCGTATTTTCACGCGTATTAGCCGCGGCTTATGCGCGATTTTTTTTTCTCACGGACGCCCTGCGGCTTATCCACCGGTGCGGCTTATCTGATGACTATTTTTTCCTGGTATTTTCCCCATACGCCGATTTTAACGAAAGGGCCGACAGTGCCTCTGGAACAGCACTGCCCTGCAGATGCACGAACAGTGCGTAACAGGGACGGGTCCACATTCGAGTAGAGTGATCTTCCTGGTTCATTCCCCCAAGCAGCTTTAAGGAAAGTGGTGACAGTGATTCACGTCTTCTGGAAGATCACTGACCCATCAGTCCACGAAAAACCCCCCACAAGGGCACAATCCAATCTTGGTAGAACTCCAGAACTGACCTCCTCTGTTGTACACTGTGCCGATCCCGGAGTATGGACCACAGGGTTTATGGCCTTCTCTGTGGTCTCCTTTGTCGCACAAATCAGTCGTCTCGTATTGCCCGCGGCTTATCTGCGGGTGCGGCTTATCTGCCAGAAAATTTTCGTCGTCCCAAAAAACGCGTCCTGCGGCTTATCTGCGGTGCGGCTTATACGCGTGAAATTACGGTAAGTGAGAAAAATATGGAGACGTTAGCCTCCTATAACCGTTCACTAAAGCTGCCCACTAAGGAAAAGGGACTTAGTTAGCTCTCCGATCCAGATTCTGTCCACGCTCCTGTATACACAGTTATACCAAGGGCTCCAGGAACATAATGAAAGCAGCAGGTGCTTGATTAAAAAATATCGACTCGAATAGGATTATAAACTCCCGGAAAAGACGGTTTCGTTCCTCAGTTTTGAAGCAAACCGTCTGCTTAAAACGCGCTGACATGGACGCAAATAGTTTGTTTTGAGAACTCAATTAATAGGAAAGCGACACAGCAAACAAACAAACAATAGTCCTTCTGGGTAGTTGGCTGTGTAGTCGTCTAACTTTATTTCTCTTGTAGACCACATGCATTGTCGCAAAAAAGTGACGATGTATCGCGAGGTTTAACATATCTGAGGACACCGAAATTTTATCAAGATAAACAAGCTGCCGCTCAAGTCTTCTGCGGCCGGTAATGTGATACGCATCCTAATTCCGAAAGATAATATTAATTGAGTCACAAGTCATCCTAGATGGAAGTCACATATACAGGGTGTCCCAGAAAACGTGTCATTGAATTATAATAAAAAAAACTACGCCACCTTGAATCATGCGGTCAACGGCATTTGTTCTTATTAGGTTTTTGCCACCACCTGATGTGAATGTCATGTACTCCAAGTTTAATTATGTAAATATTTGCGAACTGAACTCGGAAATTTGCCAAGTAAAGGTCACTTTTTTACCCCACCAATACGAAGAGCGTGCGGAATTCACTCAAATTCACGATAATTCACAGTGATATTTTCGAGCTATCCCATCCAAAAACAAAAAGCCGAATATCATGCTTTTCGCAGCAACGGACCATAGCGCGCGATGACTGTTTGAGCGCAATCGCTCGCAGTGCAACGAAATGAGGTTCCGAAGCCAGCCCACAGAGTGATAGTAGAAAAAGTAACAGTTCCTAAAATTGGGAGAGGGAAAGCATTATCTCAGCGAAAGTCGGACGTGATAAGCCGTGCTTGTTTTATCTCTTTCTGCGATGTCGAGGAGGGCTGGGTTTCCAACCTCCTTTCGTCGGACTGGCAAAGATTGCGCTGAAAAATTCATCGTGCGCTATTCTGTGAGACCTCCGTAGAGCACGATGTTCGGCTATTTTTTCCGATGGGATAGCTCCTGAATATCCCTGTCAATTATCATCAATTTGACTAAATTAGACACGCTCTTCACATTGGTGGGGTAAAAAAGTGACCTTTACTAGGCAAATTTTCGACTTAAGCTCGCAAAAATTTGCATAATTAAACTTACGTTACACGCCATTCACATGAGGAGGTGGCAAAAACCCAGTAAGAACAAATGCCATTGACCGCATGACTCTAGGTGGTGTAGTTTTTTCATTATAATTCAATGACACCTTTTCTGGGACACCCTGTATACACTTTTCCTTTCTGTTTGTTTTCTTGGAACGTAGGGCCAACTGTAAGTTTCGGCGCCACTTCAGCCTTCGGTCCCCTTTTCATCTCCGCTCGAACAGTTTTGCCTCCCTCTTCCTTAACTGCCGCGCGAGGGAGCCCGCAGAAAGTCCCGACTTCCCCCACGTTCGTACAAGAAGCCAGCCGGGGCGTCACAAATTGCGAGCGAATGTTTAACAACCGCAGTCGCGCCGGGGAACAAGTCCAGTTCCACCGCAAGTCCCTTTGCTCCAATTCAAACCCCAAACGGGTCGATATACGTCTCGTTTAAAACTATACAAAGCGGCATAAAGTCTCTTTCCCTACGAGGATTTTCTTTTTCTTTTTTTTTTTTTCATTCATTCATTTTCCAGTCTGTGTTTCATCGGAATTCGAAGAAACCCGTTAAAAGTTTTCCTCCTCGCTTCGATCATCGTGACTCGTGCGATTTGTTAGGCGCTCGATAAATTCTCCACTTTCTTAATTGCTGACTTGCCGGCGATATTAGTTGCACCATTAGGCCCGCGAGCGACCTTTTTTTTTTTTTTTTTTTTTTTTTTGTTGACGCTGCAAAGTTGCGTTTCGACGCTCCATTACATTTGCGTTAGGCGGTTGCCACTCCTTTTCAAGGAGTGTCGCATCAGCGAAGGGTCGGGTAACGCAGTCAGGTACGAAATGCGGTGCACGCGTGAATCCGTCCGTGAATGCATTTAGCTCGGCCTAAATTGTTTAAATGCTTTGATCGGAGGGTGAAAAAAAAAAATATGTTTGGTTTAGTTGGGAAGGAAACAGTCACGTGTAAAGGGTCAGATACGTTCTCAGAAAAACAAAAAGAAAAGAAGAGAGTAATTTTACTCCCTTTGGAGACGATATTTTGTTACCACAACCATTATTAGTTCGAACTTAGCGACAAGATACGACAGACGAACAAGAGACAGGTGAACGTCTGACTTTTATAGCGTCCTCGATAAACTGCACCGGTGCGACGTGGTGCAGCTTGCCATCCTCGATAAACTGCACTGGTGCGCACTGAACGTCCTCGATGAAAGGAGTGCACCCGTTCAGTGCAGCACTGGGTTGCCCCGAACCGACACCGAGAAAATAGGCCGAGCGCCAGAGTGCAATCCCAAGTAGCACCGCGATTGCCGGAAGCACGGAGGAAGGCGGACGCATGACCTACTACTATACTAGAGACCTGGACATCCGCAATGCTCCCAGCACCGGGGTAGTAGTTCTGGTAATCGCCGCTTGGCTATGGGATTTGGCGCTAGCTCGCACTATTCGTTACCACGTGACTTGTCGAAACCGCGGCAATGTATGGTGGGCTGTGTTGACAACGACGAAGCAGTATAAGAAAGAGCGCGTGCTTAGCAACAGCCTGTGTATCCGTGTGTAGCAGACTAAAGACGGTGGCAAGGATGGATAGAGTGATTCCCCCTCCCCAATAATGCTATGTGGCGTTTGCAGCGGTCACTAACGTAACTAACCCATGATCCGTCTCTCCCATAGGGGATCGCCAGCTGTCCAGGTCTCTAGTATAGAGTAGTAGGTCGTGGGCGGAAGCGGCAGGTAGCCAAGTGTAGCCGGGGAAGTAGCAGCAGACAGCCATCGTCAGTATGGCATTCGATCGGTGCCGCTCGCTACGGGTCGCGCAGCGTACGAGCCACAACGAGCACAGATCTCTATAGGTGGCGCACTAGTATCCACCAGATCCACCAGTGCAGTGCAGTGCAGTGCAGTTTCATGTTCCATAGTGCCTCCGCCCAGGGCACCGCCAGTGTATAGCGCCGCGCTGGACCTTTTTCACAATGGCCTATGCGCATGCGTATGACCTTGAGGCGCCGGAGAGGATTATCTCCGTCTTCACTAGATGGCGCACTATGGGGACGACAGAAGCTGGACAGAACTGGAGACCAGTGGGGAGTACGCACAAATGGCGCGACCTGGTTGTCCCCACTCCGGGCCGGTTTTGGTCCTTTCTGCTATCCACGTGGATTTGTTTTGACGCGCGCCGAGCATGGTTCGGAGGAGAACCGCTAGGGTACGACGCGTATGTGAAAATGGTCCATTCCGGTCCAACGTTTATCGCTACTGCACAAGAAACAATCCACATCGCGATCAAACAACGCCCCCCAGCACCCAGTTGATAACACATCGTTCAGCCAAACCGTACACCCTTGTCAATAAACATTTTTTGTTGGTGCGAAAGCAACGCAGTGGGCGTGCTGACACATTTGCCACCTATCTTATCTATCCGATAAGACTCCACCACCTGCATGTGATGGTAATCTGTTACGTACTCTCCATGTTAGCTATCGGGTGGAACATCGGGATAAGCATATATCGTGCCGCACGGGTGTGGTGTACTCGGCCCATCTCTCCTGTGGAAGAGCTTACATACACTCTTAAAAATGAACTTCACCTCATAGCACGCTCCTAGCCAACGATATTCTCGAATGATATCGTTATCTGCCCAGATTTGTTGAAAACGGGGGGCGTACGCCTTTTTTGTGACAGTTACGAACTGCATAGGTGTCACAAAAGGCGTACGCCTCCCGTTTTCAGCAAATCACGGCAGATAACGATATCATTCGAGGTGATGGTTGGCTTGGAGCGTGCTATGCGGTGAAGTTCATTTCTAAGAGTGTAGGTGAGACGGGACGCTGTATAAATGAAGGTCTCCGGGAGCATAAGTATAAAATAGCGAGCCTTGCTCAGGATTCAAAGTTGGCTTTGCGTATCGGGGATTGTGGGTGTGCGCCTTTGTTTGGTTCGACGAAGATTTTGTGCAGCCTCACTCAGCAGATCGCTATCACAGGCAGGTGGTGGAGTCTTACCAGATAGATAAGATAAGTGGCAAAGTGTCAGCACCGTCACTCTGTTGCTTTCACACCAACAAAAAATGTTTATTGACAAGGGTGTACGGTTTGGATGAAGGATACGTTATCAACTGGGTGGTGGGGGGCGTTGTTTGATCGCGATGTGTTTGTGTTGTTTCCCAAGCAGCACAATGTACTGAAAGTCGAGTGCAATAGGGGTGGACGGTATGTGTCTTATCAATGTTCTTTAGCTTCACGGGTGCGTTCAAGGCCTTCCACCTACCCGTCCACCCCTATTGCACTCTACTTTCAGTACATTTTGCTGCCTGGGTTCTTGTGTAGTAGCAATAAACGTTGGTTGAAAGTTCGACGTTCACCTGTATATCTTGTTCGTCTGTTGTACCACTTCGTCGCTGAGTAGTCATAGTCGTCATAGTCAGGTACCAACCTGCCCTATTTGTGGCTTATTGGTAGTTCTTTGCGAACTAAATGCACCGAAGTTTAGGGAGCATTTCAATGTAGAAGGACTTAAAAAAGGGAGTAATTGAGTCTAAAGGACGAGATACAGCAATTGCTTCCCAATCTACTCCTCTTTTCCCTTCTTGGAGTGTATTCCAGTTCACAGATTTTTGGCTACTTAGGGAAAAGGGGAAAGAAATGGTTGCAGAGAAAGACGAAATGGTACTGGATGAGTTAGATTTATGTCTGCTGCTAGTATAGTATCCGACGGGAAAGCTCAAGGTAAGAAAGGAAGAAGGGCTGGTTGGCCTTTGCCTCTATCCTCCTCTGTTCCGTCTCCGTCTGTTGACCGCTTATGGCTGCAGTTTCTTCATGGTGTTGCCATACGTTCAGCGAAAGAACGTTTGCTGAACGACTTATTTAAAAACAGTGATACGATAGAGAAACGAAAGTACTGCGGAGAAAACATGTGCGCCTAAGAATCTTTATTAATGATCGTCGCATTGATTTGTTGTCTTTTTCAGACGGCCGCAAGTTGCCATTTCACCACAGACAGCGCGTCTTCCCGAACGGAACGCTGCACATCCTCACAACGGCTGTTTCAGACGCAGGAGAGTACACATGCATCGCAAAGAATGCCCAGGGACAGTCTGCCAGGGCTAAGCTGTCTCTCTCCGTCAAAGGTAGCTATACCATTACTGCTAGTAACGCCGCTACCCTATTCTCTACTTCCTTCTGTAGCGGAGTAGCGATCCCGCTACATTTTAAATTGGTAACGGGAAAAAGTATTTCCGCTACAAATATGAGTAGCGGCGGACTCTTTCTCCGCTACCGCGACTTTTCATAACATGGAGGACGTGGAACAGAGAAAAAAGAGAGATTCACGACGAAGCGGGATTCTTTTTCTTGTTATTCCTTTTAGTTACTTGTTAGTCAGGCAGGCAGACTGATGTGACCATCTTCCTCATCCACAGAATAAGCTAAGGGAATTCGAATATTTATGTATATTTTTTGTGTTATTCTGTGCAATTTTTTACTTTTTTTGCTCACATATTTGCGAAACACGAACAGGTATGAATACTGCATTATATGGACTACGAAGCTAGTTTCTGACATAGAACCAGTTACAAAACTAGTGTGAGTGTGTGGGTAGCACATTTCAAACTGTGTTTGGAACTCTGTTGTTCGGAGCTGATACACAAAGCATCGTGAACAGGAATACGAACAAGTATATGCAACGCAATGAAATATCGGAGTAGGCATAGCACTCCAAATATATACCGCTGATTTTGCTTTAAGGCGTTTGTGCCGCAGGTGTAGCATTTTTGGCAAAATATAATTACCGTCGCTTACACAGGTTGACGAACGCGATCTAGTTATTTTCTCACATTCTACAAATGAATAAATAACAATATTGTTCGGGAATCAGTGTGTGCCAAGATGCCTAATAATGCTCTTTGCACACTTGCATGGCAGAATACACAGGCGATTAACTTTATAGCAATGGATTGTTTGCAGCGTTTGACATGTTTTGGAAAAAGTTACGTGATATTCTTTTTTGCTGTAAATGCTTCACTACGGAGGTAATTTCACATGGGTAGACTCTTCCTGAGAACGTCATATACTTCCGGAAACAGCGCATTAGACATAGTAAGAGCAGGATTGTAAGAGGAGCCGTCGCGTGAGTGGAGGTAGGCAACAACAGTAATACCCCTGCCACACGTGCACTCTTCAATGATCTTTGAAACCAATCGTCATTGAACACGCGCGTGGCGCCATCTAGGGCGTAACGTGTCAACCTATCAGGGAGCATCGGATCCAATGCTTTTTGCGAAGTTGACACGTTACACGCTTGGTGGTGCCACACGCGTGTTCAGTGATCATTGAAACCAATCGTCATTGAACACGCGCGTGGCGCCATCTATGGCGTAACGTGTCAACCTATCAGGGAGCATCGAATCCAATGCTTTTTGCGAAGTTGACACGTTACACGCTTGGTGGGGCCGCACGAGTGTTCAATGATCATTGAAAGCTGCCCGTGTGGCAGGGGTATGCTCCTGTGAAACCTAAGCTTTGGTGCAGTATGTTAACAGCACTCGGAAGGTTGTCCAGTTTTCTTGGGGGCGTACGTCGGCCCTAGCGAAAGCATGAACAAACATTATGCCATTCGTTTGACCTTTTTACCACCTCGTAGCTCCTTATTGATGACTTGATGACTGGTCGCTTATGATAGCAGTTGCGCACTTGATCGCAGAGAAAACTGATCAATCTGTCGACAGTAGACGTAAAAAAATATAGAAAAAGGAAGACGTAAGTAGAAAAGTAAAAGAAAAGTAAGTAGAAGAAAGAAAGAAGTAGACGGGAAAACTGAAGGCTGGGAAGGCTTCGCGAATATCTTGAACAAAATACTGTTATGTGTTCGAAACACTCTGCCGGGTACATTATTAAACGTACATATCCACTATGTGCATTAAATTATATCTTATACCCCCGTCAGACGGACTAAATTAGTGTCATTTCCAACTAGTGACACTCGCGCTTAGTGCCATTCGTGTGCTGTCACGCGACATCTTTTAGTGACACTCGACAGAAAGTGCACTAACGATTTAGTGAGTTCCCCAAACTCGCTTCACTTCTCTACGACCGACCGAGCGTGTAACCTTGACGGCAGGCTTTGTGGTTACAGGTAAAAATAATCAGAAAAAGCCAGGGGCCCCCGACACCACAATATTCTTAATCAAGTATTTTCAATGGCGTGTTCATTTTATTTTAATACAGTGACATTGTGCAAAAAAAAAGGTCAAGGAAACGGACAAAAAAAAACAGGTCCTTACGCTCGTTAACAGCTTGTGAGAACTTCGCGGTCTCGGTATGTCTCGGCGTTCCGGCGGCGGCCATTTTTGTTGTGGCATATGTTTGAGGCGAATTTGTTTAATGTTAGAAGACGATTTGCAGGAGGTGTCTCTAAATAAACGAAAAACACTCTGTGGAAGGTATTGTGGCGCACGCCTAAAAATTTAGCCGCCGTTTATTGTTATCTAGTGTATATCGTAATCTAACCGGCGCGCGCGGTGGCATTACAGCTCCGACCAAAAATATATTACGCGCGCTTCCATTACACTCCCCGTTGCACACTGATCATGCTTCGAAATGAAGTGTCGCTGACGACGTACATGGGGAAGGAGTGCGTGCTGATTTAAAAACCGCATTAAATACTCGCGGAAAGAAAACACGTGACTTAGCTTCCACGTATCCGATTATGCGCCACATTATCGAAGACCCCACAGTCAATGCTCGGACTACATTGTCCGCTCGCGGAGGTATATGCCTCAGTGTCCCCATTTCGAGAGCAAAGGGGCTGACTCAACCCAAGGTGCTTCTGCAAGTTACAATTACCATGACAACAAACGACGTACCCGCAGGCCGACGTCATACGTGACGTATGCATGAGAGAAGCGCACGTTTCGTCGTCTGCTATTACGGCACGTTTCGACAAATTCCTCGAAAACGACTTGGTTATTCCGAATGAAACTTTGACGGTTGTATGTGTACAGTATTCGTGAAGCTAAGTTTTGGCTAAGTTTCGGAATCGCCCTGGCTGTACGAGAGCGTCCCTTTAAGCCGTGTAGCAAGCACGTAGTGAAAGTGACATCCGCTTGGTTGGAGGGCACTTCACAGAAATGACACGAAATTAGCCCGTGTAACAGGGGTATAAAACAGGTCCCCCAAGGTCGCCATTTTCCCATGTATTTGTTCCTATCCCGATGCGTGCAATGCCGGAGGCCGCCCTTAGATACCCCATTGTTACCAGACGTTGGCTTGCGTGGATTGTAGCGCGCTAAAGATCCAGTTGAGGCACAATCCAAGCCAGGCCAAGTCACCAAAGGAGAAATGGACGACTGCAGCGCCTGCATGGAGGAAAGAAACACAGGAGCGGCCGTTTCGAGCAGATTTCCGTGGGACCCCCCTGGCGGTCGCTCCTGTCAAAACCGCCATTCCTTCCTGTCCACCACGTGATCCTCTCTAAAGTTTCGATTTGGCAACGCTTTGTTGCTCGCGCTGCTTTTCGTGCTTTTATGCTCTTCCTAAGTCATTTACTCTTAAAATGTGAACATCGCTGCAAAGACAACGTAGTGTTAACGTATTCCTACCGCTGTTGCGGCTGTGGTTCAACAGAAAACAGCTCTGCCACGGGAATACGTTTCATTCGTAAGCACGTACTTGACTGGTTGTTTCGTACCCCTGTCTGTAAGAGAGTCATCTTGAATCGTTCCTTTGCAAGCTGTGGCTGTGCTACAGCTAGATTCAATTGATTTGCTTCATCGTTGCACAAATTTCATTACTGGCAAGCAACAAACACACAAAACGTGGCCACGTCGCCATGCAAACATCGCTGCCACGAATGATGTTTCTAGTCCTACGTGGTTGTCCTGCAGACGCTGACCGGTCTTGTAGTAGAAGGGTAAACCAAGAGTAAACCTCCGAACACACACAAATAAAGCTGGACGTGCGGCGTTCATCACAATGCACATATCTGAACTGCAAGACAATCACGACTCCCGTCGTCTGCTGTGACAGCTGGCCTGCGCATGCTCTTGGGGTCACGTGAGCGGTCACATGGTAGACAGGAGCATCCCAGAAAGCATTGCGAAGCTGGCACGCTCGTCCCGATGGCAAAAAGTTGGAAGGGCCGCTCCTGTGTTTCCTTCCTCCATGAGCGCCTGGTACGACAGGTACGCTATGTGATGCACGCAGCCGTGCACTAGATCCTTCCGATCGCTCAACACGTTTAAAAACGAACCGAAAAGTGAAACACGACAGAGAAAGTTGTTATACGCGTTTTATTTGGACATATAAAGACTAGATTCATTCGCAGAAACAACAAAAACATTTTGCCGCTAAACTTAGCGCGCTGAAGTGATCCGGAACGGCAACAGTGGGGTATCAACTGGCGGCCTTCTTCGTTGCACGCTTTTCCGAGGTGAGTTTGGGGGACCTGGTATAAAATGCGCATCATCTCTATAGGTCAAGATCAATGTTAAATAATATATCTTGGCTCTAAGTAGTGGTATATTATGCTGCATGCTGGCTAACATAAATGTTGCACCGCCTTTAGACATATTCATCATCAAGATGCAACCGGTACGGTGCTGCCTAGAGAAGGGCATGGTATCAGAAAAGTAGCGACATACTCCTAGTATTTACGTAATTTTACCTGGTATAGTGGCAGCGGTATCGCGTTACTTTTTCAAATTTGTCGCGACGCTAGTACCGCGCTACTTTTTTGTGCAGTAGCGGGTACAACGCTGCTGCGTACTAACGTGTCTCACGAACTTCACTAGTGAAGTGGGGCGTGTCGTAATGGTGTTTTAAAAGTGGTGTAAAAGCAACAAAGTTACAACAGTTACAGTTAGACTGCACAAACAGTAACTGAGTGAGTTACATTTTAAGAAAAGAAAGTGGAATAAATGTAACCAAATAATAAGTGTAACAAATGTATATAAAATAAGTGTACATATAACTGTAATAATAAGAACTTTTATAATATATGTATACGTATAAGTGTAATGCTGAAAAAAAAATGTGTTCAGACGACCGCGAAATCATATAGGTAGTTAAAAAAAAAATAGAGGCAGACAACGAAGGTGTAGGAAGTAAGGAAAAAGGGGTAGTTATTCATTTACAGGTGGAAAGCTAAGGAGGTACGTCGACGTTGCGGCGGAAGCTCGGAAGGCGGAGCTTCCGCCGCAATGTCGACGTACCCCCTTAACTTCCCACCTGTAAATGAATAACTACCCCTTTTTCCTTACTTCCTACACCTTCGTTGTCTTGCCTCAAATTTTTTTTTCAACTAACTTATAAGTGTAATAATATATAACTATGACATAATAACTGTATAAATGTAAAAAATGTAAATACATGTAACTAGGCGGCGGGAATCACTATGAGATGAAAAAATTCGTGAAATTCCCGGTTGGGAAAAAACGACGTATTTGAAGCCTCGACAAAACGATGCTAGAGAACTGACGCGCGGAAAACATTGGCAATACCTAAGTAACTTTGTTACAGCAACATTCTACAGTTACTTTAAACAAAAGCGGTAACTACTTACGGTTACAAGATACTCTTGCGGAGAAGTAACTAATTATAGTTACCAGTTAACTTTGTTACTACCCTATAGACTGTACTGAGCCTACCGTACCGCCTATACACTGCAATACCCCCAGCAGTCACCTAAGCCCTCTGTCTCCTTTGAAGCATGCACCAACTGATCCCTTTATTGCGACATCTTCTCATCCTCCACCGCCGTGACTGCTCAAGTGTTCTTTCTTATTGCAAACACATCCTGTTTGGGCCCGCACGAATCACAAAAGGACGATTGCTTTGGAGCGTCATTCTAATTGCGTTCCCCTATGTCAACACACATCCGAAACTGTGTCGAAATGAGTTTCGCTGCCGTGTTTCCATAGCACAGACGGTGGATTAGCCTTGGGGCCTTTTTCAAGTTGGTCGCCGGAGTTCCTACTCGAAGGACCGTTCGGTAGACTGCACATCGCGGTACGGGTAGCATTCGACAATCCTATAGGGGTAACGTGTAGGATTAGGTGTAGAAAGTTAAGTTCAGTGAGCGATAATGTTCCTCCATCTGCCTCTTTACTGCTTGTTTAACTTACCTTTACTTTTATTCACATTTCGCGTTCGTGCTGAATATGTCTTGCACTCCAGGGGGGGGGGGGGGCGTGCTTAGTGTTTGACTGCTGATACGGCAGTCACACAGTGCTTTTGAACGGCCAGTGAACCAGACACGCGTCGAAAAACCGCCGACACTGCAAAAAGCGTGTGCATCTCTACCATTTGACTTGCCATCCCCCACGGGGAGAATATCATCACCTATGCGATTTTCAATGAACATTGATTTCAATACCCACTGAAGAGCGCCGTGTGACTGCGATATTAAGCTTCATTGTTTTTGAAACTTCAGTGAGGGTATATGTATTGGGGCTTTCATCAGGATTTTCAAACACGCAGAAAGACTTTTGTAAGAAGCAAAAGGATTTGCAATTCGCGATGTGGAGCCACGCCGCGATACAATGTTTGTGCTTTTTTCCGAGAGGAAATGTGTACGCCTTATATGGCCCTTGGCGGTGCTGCTTTTACAATATGGCGCCGCGCAGCACGGCATATCGCAGCTTTTGCGGCTTTCTGGGCGAAAAACACAACTCGGGAAGAGAACTGTCACGTCCGCGCAGCGAAAGCCCCAAGATGACGGCGCCCACGGCTCTCCGCACGGCACGCTGCGCACCACGTGACTCCTCAAAGCCAATGGCCACCGTCGGCGGCGAGGTGGATGGGGGAAAAGCGCAGGTCCCCCAAACTCACCTCGGAAAAGCGTGCAACGAAGAAGGCCGCCACTAGATACCCCACTGTTGCCGTTCCGGATCACTTCAGCGCGCTAAGTTTAGCGACAAAATTTTGTTGTTGTTTGTGCGAATGAATCTAGTCTTTATATGTCCAAATAAAACGCGTATAACAACTTTCTCTGTCGTGTTTCACTTTTTGGTCCCGTTTTTAAACGTGTTGAGCGATCGGAAGCATCTAGTGCACGGCTGCGTGCATCACATAGCGTACCTGTCGTACCAGGCGCCGCAGGCGCTGCAGCCGTCCATTTTTCCTTCGGTGACTTGGCCTGGCTTGGATTGTGCTTCAACTGGATCTTTAACGCGCTACAATCCACGCACGCTAACGTCTGGTAACAATGGGGTATCTAAGGGCGGCCTCCGGCATTGCACGCATCGGGATACGAACGAATACATGGGAAAATGGCGACCTTGGGGGACCTGGAAAAGCGTGTCGCTATACTGTAAGCGAGCACGGTGGATGAGGCGGCCACAAACGGCTTAGATTGTGACTGTGTTCTGGACAAGTGGCATGTGGCTTCCACTGCTCACTTAACATGTTTTACATTACCTCTGGTGAAAGCCACGCTAACTAGCGTACATTTCCAGTCACATGTAATCGAGTCATTTCAGTCGTCCATCATATCACTACTATCACAACATACTGCATGGCTCCCTGCGAGACACAACTTCGTTATAGCGTAATAACTCAATCAATCCCTTGGGCATTTCTCCATCTCTGCAAGATAGCCCGAGCAGCCCTCGAAACAAACGCGGTTTACCTCGGGTGCTTCTTTCATCTATATTTACCGAACCTGTTTGCGGTTCTTTGCAGTGCCTCCGCTGATCGAACGGTTCGCCTTCGACGAACACTTGTACGAAGGCATGAGGACCCGAATCTACTGCAATATCGCCCGCGGGGATCCACCCGTCAGCATCGCCTGGTTTCGAGATGGTCACCCCGTGCGCGGTTCTGCGGATCTTCAAGTGAGAGTTCTCGACGCGTTCTCCGTTGCCCTAGTCATCGAATCTCTCAGCCCAAGGCACAACGGGAATTACACTTGCGTGGCGTCGAATCCAGCGGCGACGGTGAACTACACGGCAGAGCTTCGTGTGCACGGTAAGTTTAATATGAAGGATTCTCTTGTTGCCCGTAAAATGTGTGGTCTGGTCGATACCTTACGGAATTTGAGTAGAGCCTAAACACCAATGATAGCCACTAACTACCTCTGCAGTAGTTTAACTATAACTACTAACTACTTCGCGATGGAGTAGTTTAACTAGTAGTTCAACTACTTTTCAGGGGAGGTAGTTAGAACTAATTGTTTAACTACTGCGATGTATTTTAACTGCATCTATAACTACTTAACGTTGTCCATCAACACCAAGCCCATTCTATAGTGTTCTTGGAGACCTAATAATGAATCACAAGGAGTGATAAAAGTGAAGATTTAGTACTCATGCGCGGCACAATTGCTCTGCACCTCCGTTCTCATCTAACAAGTACCTCAAGGTAAAAGTCGGAAGCACAACCGTGCCGTAAAGCTTGCGGCTAAATCGGAAGTAGTTGGCGCCTGCAGTAACCTAACTACTGCAGTTAACTACTCGAAATAGTAGTTTAACTAGCGGTTGCCACTATATTTCTGCAAGTAGTTGATAACTACTTTTTAACTACAATCAGGTAGCTTAACTAGTATAACTACATGTGGTCAACTACTGGCCATCACTGGTAAACACTCTACGAAAACGATACGATACAGGAAGCTGTCACATCAAACGGATGTCATCAACTTTGAAGGAGTTGGCTTGGGTGGAGGTGGAAGCGAACGCCTTATCGAAATAAACTGCCTGCACTGCATGTGTTCTCATAAATACAAGTACGCACTTTGGCGCGTATTGCCGTTCCTTCTGCCTATGTCTTTTCAACGCGTATTGCAATGGGATATAACATTCTACGTGACGCAAAACCACTCAGAAACACGCCTTCCGTTTTAGCAAACCGGTGTGTCAGGAGAATAACGTATGTTCGGTCCTGGTGACGTGGCGCTATGTGACGTCCATGGAAAAGGCGTCTGCCTGCCAGAAAGCGCGGGAAGTTGACTCACATAAAAAAAAAAGGTGAAAAGGAAAGAAACACAACACACGAAACGGTTCCTTGCAGTGCGGGGTTATCTTCAGTTCTTGTGTGGGAATTTGACTCTTGAGCGTTAGAGGACTTCTATGAGGTCGCTCTCCCTCATGAAGTCCATCGGTATTCTCTGTCTTCCGTCGTATCCACGCTGGTTCCGTGGAGTAAATGAGTCCGCGCTCTGTTTCCGCGCACACCGCTATCAAAAATATGGAACGTGATGATGATGATGATGATGATTGAAAGAAAAAAATGGGGATATATGGAACGTGATTAAGGGGCTTTCGACACCAGTGGCCCAGCGGCACCCATTTCAAGCCCTCGCAATAGACGATTTCAGAAATTGCACGGACGGCCCACCAGAGTGCGCCGTGTTGCGAAAGCCCCGCTGCACCTTGGGATTTAGTTTTCATGAGTCAGAGAGAAGAAGAAGAGCGCAAACGGTTTCGGTTTTCTCTCTCCTGCACCTCCCACACCTTCGCGAGCAACAGGCAGACGAGCACGAATGCAAACCATTTCCCACGACGCATTGCGCGATGCGCGTGACTTGGGCGACGGAGGGCCCCCGTGCGGAGCACAAGGGCAATATCTGAAATCGCCTATTGCCACCGCTCGCTCGGTACGCCAGGTTGCGAACGACTGTTGTGCCCTCCTCACCACAGGGACGGGGACTGCCATACCACTGTCAGCGGAATTTTCGTCTGCTCTTGCTATCACGTTTGTCCGGGACACTTCGCAGGAGCCCTCTCTGGACGCCCCCTTCTCTCCCCCATGAATTAGACACTGCGCTTCGGATATCCCCATCTCATACTTCCCCTGGGTCTGATAGCATTACCTACAAAGCACTCCAGAATCTCCCCCAGTGTGCCCGCAGCGCACTGCTGCTGATCTACAACCGTTGCTGGCGAGATGGAGTAGACCTCGATGATTGGAAGCTTGCTATGGTGGTGCCTCTCTTGAAGCCTGGTAAATCCCCGCACGCTCTGGACGCCTTTCGCCCCGTCGCTCTTACCAGTTGTGTCGGGAAGGTTATGAAGTGCTTGATGTACGTCTGGCTGAACTGGTACTTCGAAGCCACACAATAGACGAGTTCAGAAAATCCCAGTGCTCTTTGCGCACGCATTGCATCCTGGGCGCTCGCTGAGCGGGGCAACGAGTATAATCCTTCACATTTTGATTTCGCTGAACCTGAGACGTCGAGGACAATGGACCGGTTTGGAGGCCACCCGTTTCTTTCGTATTAGTAAACTCCCACAGTTCAATGCGACGCTAAGCACTCTGGGATTTTCTGAACTCGTCTATTCTACCCTGAGGTAATGGCCGGATTCCGCCAAGGAAGATCAGCTATCGATAATGTGATAGCTCTCGTTTCCTCTGTGCAACAAGCGAAGTTGGAAGGGCCCCTCAGTGCTGCCCTCTTTCTTGACGTCGCAAAAGCCTACGACAGTGTTCTTCACAGCGTTGTAGTTGCATCGCTTCAGGAAGCCGGGCTGGGTGACCGCACACTCTCATGGCTACGCGATTTTCTTCCGGAGAGATCCTTGTTTGTCCGTACGCGAGAGGGCGATAGTGCCACGTACCGTGTGCGCCGCGGCGTTCCGCAGGGCAGTGTTCTGAGCCCCCTCTTGTTCAATGTCATCATGGCGCACCTTCAAGCCTGCTAACCATATAGCTGCCTAACGATACCCACATCACCATATATTTGATATTTGCATATGAACTTCTGCTGTGCGGCGGGATACCATACAACGCCGCCTGCAATCTGCTCTAGACCTACTGTGTCATATCTCGCTGATCGAGCGCTATCGGTATCGCCAACCAAAACCGTGGCTATGGCATTCACGCGGCGCTCATTCTGCAGCTACGCCCCCTTCTTGACAGGACCAAGACTGCCGTTCGTTCCCTGGTGCAAGTACCTTGGCGTCATCATTGATCGGGGTCTAACATGGTCTCGGCAGATTACTGCCCTCTGTGCCACCACAGGCTCTTATATGAACGTGCTGCGCCGCCTCTGTGGGTCCTCTTGGGGTCCCTCTTGCACCGACCTCCTCCAAGTACACAACTCTTATTATGGGCCCTTTACGCTACTGCTTGCCTGTGTTGCACGATATTTCCCCCTTCAAGGAACGGCAACTGCTTAATCAGCTCGTAGCCTGCGCACTTGTTTGGGAGTCCCGAATACAACGGAAACCTTCTCTGCTATTGCAGAAGCGCGGGTTCCTTCCGTGCTTATCATCCGGGACACGGCAACCCTCCAAACTTACACACACTGTCTTGTACGGCACCCATGTCACCGCCTTCGTGATGTTACGCGGCATTGCCCTGCTTCTGTGTACGGCCAAGCTGTTCTGCGCATACACCATTCCACCATGCAAATGCACCACCATGCATGCAAATTCCACCATCGCATACCTTGGTCTCCTATACGGAGCCGCTGTGGACCTTAAGTCTGCCCCCCGTGCACACATCCGTTCCTGGTCTTCTGAAAAAGAGCCATGTCCCAGCTGTTGTGGCATGCCAACTAACGCTGCAACATCTCCACTCCCTGCACTCAAATCGAATGAAGATTTACACTGACGGCTCGGTGGCATCCGATGGATCATCATCTGCATTTTACATTCCTGAAGAGGCATACGAGCGCGGTTTCAAGCTGCTGTCCGCGCTGTCATCAATCGAAGCGGAAGCCTTTGCTATCTGATCTGCTTTGCGGTCATGTCTTCGTCGACACCAAGAGCGTGGACTATTCTTTCGGATAGTATGTCAGCCTTGGAGGCCCTGGCATCGTATTCGCCCAAAGTTATCAACGACATCTACACGGAGATCCTTTGCCTGCACGCCACACTGTCGTCTCTAGGTCACAGTGTGTGGTTCCAGTCGATTCCGGGTCACGTTGGTATCTCGAGGAATGCCCTCGCAGATTCTGCGGCCAGGTTTGCTCGTGCAGCTGGGTCTGTCACTTCTGTCCTGCTTACCCCGTCTGCCTGCCAGCTAGCCATTCGCGGCGAGACCCTCACTAGGAACGCCACTGTGCCGCCTCTTGGTGGGGATCTTCGTTTCGTTTTTGTTACTTACAGTAAAAACTGTCATATTGGAATGAAAATGCGATTTACTTGGAACACATATGTCGTTTTCGTCATGAATCACCAGAAAATATCAATGCTGGACAGCCTCTTACACGTGCAACGCCTTGATACGCAATGCAATATGCGAATACTGCCCGGGAATATCCCCACGAGACAGTTCGTTCAGTGAACACCAGGGGGCGACTCCCAAACTTCTCGGCGCGAATACTGCAGAAATAGCTCTCTGGCCTTTTTTCAAGACGCTGCCATGACGAGCCCTTTTCTGCGATGGATTGACCCTAGATGACCCACACACTGGTAGGCCGCTACCCGAGGGAGGAAGCGTCCTTGCTCCACAGGCTTCGACTGAATGTGGTGCGGACTCCACTGCTCCTCTTTAAGATGGGCCACCTTTCGTTACCGAACTGCCCCGCCTGTCATGTTGAAGGAGACACCCCGCACTTGCTGCTCCACTGCACCCGTTACCGCCAACATCGTCTTCTCCTACGGTCGCGCATCGCTCGCTTGAGGATTTCGGACTTTTCCCTAGCTACGCTGCTAGGCCCCACACAATATAGTCAGGCGACAAAGGAACTTTTTCAGTTTGTACGCATCTGTGGCCTTCTGGGTGAACTGTGACCGATTTCGTGTTTGTTTTCCTTTTTGTTTGTCTTCCTTTTCTTTCCTTTCTTTCCTGGGAATAGCAAGCCGCCGTAGCGGTGGCTAACATTTCCCTCCTATTTTTTTTTAATATAATAAACATACCCCCCTCCCTCCCTAGTAAATGTGCTGGATGGATCAAGTTCTTCATTTTTTCCACGAGGAGTCTTCTGTGCTGTATGTATTTTCCGCAAAGTAGCAGAATGTGTTCAATGCTTTCTTTGGTATCACAAGTGTTGCGCTACGCATCCCTACTTCGGCCTGTGATGTAGAGGACATTCTTTGCCTGGGCACTTGGAGTTATTAATCTCACTTCGTTAACGTTTCCTCTCTAGTGAAGCCCTTCGTGATGCAAAGAAGAGGAGCCGATGTTCTTGCGTCGGGGTGAAAGCGCCACACACGATGGTTTATGGCATTCCGCGCGTGAGCGTTACTTGCAGTAGCAGACAGTGTTGGCGGAAGTTTTGTAATTTTCTCGGCCAATGTATTGACTGACTGATGGTATCCACAGCGGGGCTATTGATTTGATTTAATTCGATTTGAAGGGAAAATAAAATCGTGATTTCGACTTCGCTATAGTGTGAGGCCAGCAACTCCACATCACTTGCACCAGTTACGTTGGTGAAAAATTCGTGGGACGGTGACGATGATGGTGATGATGATGGTGGTGATGATTCGGACAAGGACTATTACGAACACAGAGTTGCCATAACTATTGTATTACCATGGACAATTAGTGCATTGCATGACTTCCAGAATTTGTAAAGCTACAGAATGCTCTTGGTAGAGTAGAGAGTAGAGTAGAAGTAGCTGCGTTTTGGAGCTTCGTGACGCCCGAGTTTGGGGTCTGCTGCTCCATTTCTTTTAGTTGAGGAGTATGTTCCTCTTCTTCGCTTGTATGTCGGCTGGGGGGAGGGGGTTAGTTGGATTAGGTAGCTTGTTGATTATTACATTTATAGATCGCAGGAGGATCATCCTTTGCACTTTGGATCTATCTGCTGATTGTCAACATGCGGAGTTTCTTCTTCAGTGGACCTGTCCTAATATTTCTGCACGATTTGCTCTTGGTAGTTGTTCGATATCGTCTGCAGGAGTCAGGTCCCGGTCGTCCAGTCATCTGTCATCATTAGTGCGGCCAGGATTGCTGTCACTTCGGTGTCTCTTGACGATGGCGTCCCCTGTATTGCTTCTGTCCAATCTGTTTGTAAGGCTTGCATGCAGAAAGTGGTCGCACTGGTTCCAGCCTTTATGTCTATCGATACATCTGTGAATATTTGTAGTGCTTCACGATGGCGTTCGTGTAGGTAGTCTTCGGCTGGCTACTCTACAGGGTGTCTCAGTAGAAGTAAGCTAGTCAGCACAGGGTGTCTCAGCGAAGTAAACTCAAGAACACGCAATATCATTGGTGGATAAGGGAGTAGAAGAGCGTCCTTTTGCGCTTCACCGCGACCAGCCGCTACAAAAATTTGTATACCGAAACCCATTAGTTACTGGAACAAATGACGCGCTTCGGTGGCAGATTTTTTCTTTAAAAGGTGTCCACCGAAGGTCCCAAAAGGGGTACTACCCATTTTAATGCCGACGGCGCCCTGTTTTAGAAGTCATGTTTTTCACAAAACTCACTTGAATTTTTATTTAGTTATTGATGAGCCCCTCGCACTCACTCACACGCCGCGCGGCTTGTAGGTGGTATCGGACTGATACTTGTAAAAAAGAAAGTTATTCGATTGGTGCGCCCGTTCGCGAATTATTTAGCCCGGGTATTTAACTGAGACACCCGATATATGCATGCCGTAACTCCAGTTTTACTCATATCTCGAATCTTTCATGTACAACGTTGGTGGTTCACAGGCCATGGATCTGGCTTTTTTTGGCAGTATTGCTTATTGGCTTCCGATCAACCTGTGGGGCCTCGGTATTGTTATGAAACGTGAGCGTTGCCTGTTTTTGAGTCGGCTAATGAGAGCCCTTTCTGGCTTTGTTTTCTCCAATCTAGTAATTTGCGAATAGGGGGAGAGGTAGCGCTGGAACTTCCGCGTACGCAGCTACGTTTCTTGTGCTCAGGGGAACTCCAACGGCGACTGAGCTTAATAGACCTTGTATCGCCGACTAGACCGATAGACCTTTTATCGCCAACTAGAAGATGGGACAAGCGACAGCTTGTCCACATCACGCCACCTTCATCACCGCCATCACGCCGCCATCATCACCTTTTTAGAAAAGCAAGCGCCACCTGGGTATTGTCATCAAGCAAGATAACTACCTATGGAAGCGCCACCTGTGGCACGCAAGGGCTCATGGGAACTTAAAGCGTCCTACAGTATTACCAGATGACAAGAGGCGGGGGTAGAAGAAGAACAACAACATTCGCGGTGTGCACAGCGGAAGCGTCTGCTGGGGTAAACCGTAACCGAAGCAGACGACAGAGCAGTGTCCCTCAAAGTTCCCATGCTGCTTTACGCGCGGGCTTGGTGGCGCGCGCATCTTTTTAAAATCGTCTATTGGCGTATGGGCCAGCGTACACTATCTCACTACAGTGAGAGCACAGTTCCCCTAGAAGTCGGCCCAGGACGCACATTTCCCCAGAGCGTCAGTCGTGACGTTGCCCACATACGTGAGGCCGACAACGGCAAGCCCTTTCACCACCACCACCACCACCACCACCACCACTACAGTGAGAGTGAGTGAGTGGTACCCGGGTTCGAATCCCGGTGCCGGCTGTGCTGTCTGGGGTTTTTCCTGGGTTTTTCTCAGACGCTTTCAGACATATGGTTGCAGAGTTCCCCTAGAAGTCGGCCCAGGACGCACATTTCCCCAGGGCGTCAGTCGTGACGTTGCCCACATACGTGAGGCCGACAACGGCAAGCCCTTTCACCACCACCACCACCACCACCACCACCACTACAGTGAGAGTGAGTGAGTGGTACCCGGGTTCGAATCCCGGTGCCGGCTGTGCTGTCTGGGGTTTTTCCTGGGTTTTTCTCAGACGCTTTCAGACATATGGTTGCAGAGTTCCCCTAGAAGTCGGCCCAGGACGCACATTTCCCCAGGGCGTCAGTCGTGACGTTGCCCACATACGTGAGGCCGACAACGGCAAGCCCTTTCACCACCACCACCACCACCACCACCACCACTACAGTGAGAGTGAGTGAGTGGTACCCGGGTTCGAATCCCGGTGCCGGCTGTGCTGTCTGGGGTTTTTCCTGGGTTTTTCTCAGACGCTTTCAGACATATGGTTGCAGAGTTCCCCTAGAAGTCGGCCCAGGACGCACATTTCCCCAGGGCGTCAGTCGTGACGTTGCCCACATACGTGAGGCCGACAACGGCAAGCCCTTTCACCATCACCACCACCACCTCACCACCACCACCACTACAGTGAGAGCGTTATGAATGATTCTTATTGTGTCATGTTGACAGTCTCCAAGTAAGATTTAGTGAGGCTTGACAGCTGGATTCCGTTTGCGATGAGGGGCCTTTCTTTTAGGTTGCTAGCGTAGGCGCTGCAAAGAGGAGAGCCGACAGTACCTGGTGAACGGTAACGTTCTTAAAACTTTGATAGCTCGAACAGCTAACTGCACACGACGACTCAATGTGGCTTTTACAGCTCAGTGGCGTTACCGATCGAGACAAGTTCACCCTCCCAGATGCCGTCACTACGGTGATCTAGAAGATCTAGAGCACATTCTTCTTCATTGCCCACACTACCAACCTTCCCTAACCACACTTTCCGGGTCTCCCCAATCAGCTGGACTCTCGCCCCCTCTTTTTGTCAAAGTAGCTTGATCCATGGGTACATCCAAACGGTGTGGCCTCGAAGCTCTTCTGACCTTTTTGGACACCGTAGGGCTCCGGTCCTCATTTTGAGGCGACTCATGATTCCATTTCCCATATCACCACAAAGCAATGGAGTAGGGTATCGCCCCCTGGCGATGAAACTCCACAAATATCATCATCAAATAAAGTCGTTGTTGCACACGAGACACGTGATGGGTTTACAGAAGAAGAAAACAAAAGCCGAGAATAGTGACGATATATATATATATATATATATATATATATATAATACCACAGTCAGACGGACTAATTTAGTGTCACTTTCAGCGAGTGACACTTGCACTTAGTGTCATTCCTATGCTGCCACACGACATCTTTTAGTGACACTCGGCAGAAAGTGCACTAACGATTTAGTGAGTTCCCCAAACTCACTTCACTTGTCTTCGGCGGACATAAGTGTGTAGCCTCGAAGGCAGGCTTCGTGGCCCAGATAAAAATATTGAGAAAATGCGAGGGGTCCCGACACCACAATATTTTTAAACGAGCATTTTCATCAGCGTGTTTATTTCATTTCAGTACAGTCAACCAAGCCTGCTACCTTATAGCCTAAGTCATTTAAGTCATTGAAGTTACACACACACATACACAATTATACACTTTACCCGCATGTATGTGTATGTATTGTCATCATGCAGGAGAGCTACCTATGGAGGTAGTCCCCTTTGGACAGACACTAACTTTACGTTACAGTCCTACAAGCTAGATAACAACACTCTCTAGGAGAGTTTGCTTTTCGTACTGACCATACCAAGCGAACAATCCAAACACGGGAGAGCCGCTGCAGAGTGCAGTACGGTCGTAGCGAGCTGGCTAGAACACGATTTGCCACTCACCCTGAACGTGGCGGAAAAGACGAGTAGACGTCAGCCAGCGGCGAGAGCACTCCACAAGACCATACAGTGCTTGCTCACGGACAATGTGGCTACGAAGCCCTGCCCTGACAGCCTGAAATATAGCTGCGTCTCCGAAGTCTGGACCACCGAAAGCCAGCCGGCAACGACGGATCCAAATTTGAAAGTTGATCTCGGTAATTAATAAAGTCAATTGTTTACGCTGAACGCGCGGAACAGGCAACGGTTCCAGGAACTGTACGGTGGCCCAGGCGACAGTCGACAGCTGAAATATCTGGGTTACTCTGCGCCACAGCAAAAGAGGAACACGACAACGCCGGAAACAGTGCTCTGCGGCTTCACACATCCCGCAAGACGGGCAACCGTCAGAGCGAGAGATGTGAAAGCGGTGTAGTCGCTCGCGAAGAGGAAGAACGTTCGTGTGTATTGTCATCAAGCAAGATAACTACCTATGGAGGAATGTTTTATTTCATTTTCCCTTTCTCTTCCCACTGACCCTTGGTCACCTATGGGAGGGAATGGCTTCACGTTTGGCTGGTGTGCCACATCGTGTTTAAATGTGATAGCTTTACTCGGCTCCAGTTACTGGTATGATCACTTGATCACTGTCACATTGTCCCATACAAGGCGACGGACGGACCTCCCCTGTAACGCTATTTGCTGTAGCCGACTGGCGAATAAAGAGGAAGGTGTCGTTTGACACACACCACAGCCATCCGGAAAATTACAATTCGCGCGTCGAACCTTAGCATTACCCACCAACACAAAGAAAGTAGGTGATGCCTTTCTGCCCCCCAATGACTCTTCCTAACCCTCGGAACCTTTTGTTGTCACCCTTCATCATACTCATCTCCAGTGTTGCCGAGATCTTCTCACGTACAAGCCGCCGTTGCTATAAAGTGACGATAATCGTTTGAGCCATTTGCGCCTGTTGGAGCTCGTTAAGCTCATTAGATGTCGAACTAATGAAGCTACTATCGCGTCACACTAATCGACTCCGACGAATGAGAGGTGGAGGATGACGATGATGCGACGCGCCGATTATATTTTAATTAATCAACTCACCCATTTACAGAACGTGATTCTTATAAAGGTGTTGTTGTTGTTGTTGTGCTCTCCGCCGCTGTATGTATTTCTTATTTTAGTGAAAGATCGATGCGGCGGCCAACTCCGGAATGCTGCCGCTGCGAAAATAGGTCCGGATCTTTTTGGTCGACGGAAATGGGGGAACCGTTATCAGCGTCGCGCCGGCAGAGGAATAGTAGTCGTTAGGGTCGGAGTTTAGTGCGCGCGAGATGTATTGTTCCACGTAACGATTACGAGCAGGTGCGTTCTGCGGGTTGCTGCTCTGAATGGCGCCCGGAACGAGGCTAGAGCTATGAGGATGGTCGGCTAGAGTACTTTTGGAGTAGGTCCGGCACGTTTATGGGGCATGATGGGAGATACAGAAGGTAACATCAGTATAGTAGTGACGTTATGAATGGACGATAAACGAGTGTACTGCTTGTAAAAGCGCCAGTGTACTTTGCGATTATATGAGTGACATGAGTTACATGAGTTAGTTATGAACTGTGCGCGCCGACAACCATTTGTTTCTTCTTCCTAGTCACCCAACGGCTCCCCCTCCATAAACATTCCGTTTTGGAGGCTGCGCGGATAAAATGAATTAAGCGGATGACAAATAAGATGCACTCACGTCGAGTAGGTCGTGTAACGATGGTTAAGCGTAAGGCGCGGTAAAGACTGCCCGTGTGACAACGGTATTATAAGCAGGGATCGATGGTCACGTCGCTCACGGGACACATAGCAACTGGCACATGCCACTGGCTGCCTTAGTGGCGTTCTTTTGTGGGATTCTTTGGGAATATTACACTTGTTCTAGCTTGTCTTAGAGTGTGACTTCTGTTGTGTAAGCATTTTGTGTAATTAGTTTGTGCTACATTATATTGGAACTGTATTGAACTTGTACTACACATGTTTACTTGGTTATATTAAATATCCTAACCAGCAACCCCAAGCACAGACCCAAACCTATATACTTCAAATACTTTGAAGCTCTGTGCAGCGCGGCAAAGAGCCCGGTGGAGATTACGACGCCAAATGATCAAATTCCTACACGGAAGGAAGGTAGAACGACTCATTGAAGGGGAAGTAATACCGCAATCACACGGGATGATTTAGTGTCATTTTCGTGTAGTGCACTCCGACCAGCGAATGCACTTTCACTACCGGCTTAAAGGAGTACAGAGGGCCATCCAAAAAAATTTCAGATTAAGACATCTGATGAAAGTGTGTGTGTCATTATACCGAATAGCGCGAAAGGTTTTGATGTGTGCAATTTGTTTCCCAGAAAAAAACTCACATAAACATAGCTCCGCGCCTTCACCCTTAACTCGCCACTCAAGCTATAACGAGGATGAGGAGGTATGATGGCACGTCACCGATGACGGCATAAGGAGACTCGTTCTGGTTTGCCGGCCAGTGGGGGTCAGCGCATTGTCCCTTTGCCGCCGTAAACCTGTTTTGCCAGTTTCCCGGAGAATTGGGGATAGAAAGAGCGGCCGAAGCATTACCGAGCAAGGAGAAAGGCTTTAACAGAACCCCGAACAGCCGAGTAGCAGACGACAGCGGAGTAGCAGACAACATTTCTCTAGGCCAATCAGCGAGCGTTCTCCTTATAGCGTCAGCGCGAGGTTCCAGGCAGATCACAGGCTGGTACTGCTCTTCACCACCATTGCGCACGGTCGCTTTTTGCGGCGTATTTTAAATTCAATTTCTGCGATAATTATGACTCTGTGGTGTAAATTTCTTCGCATGGTGCATCTTACTGGCAAACTTAACAGTTTTATAGGAAGAAAACTGGGTGTTAAAAATTACTTCTGTGCTACTTTAAGGAAGTGTCGCTTATGTAGTGATGACAATTACGATAGATATAAGAATAAACGGAAGCAAAATTTCCAGGCGTGCGCCCCAGAACCTTCCTCAGAATGTTTTCTTTGATGTAGAAACACTTCCTGTTAATTTTCTTCCAACATTAAACAAGTTGGCCTCAAACATGTGCCACAACAAAAATGGCCGCCGCTGGATTGCTGAGACGCCGAAGTTGTCACAGGCTGTTAACGAGAGTAATAACATGTTTTTTTGGCACCATCTCACACTGTTATATTCCTGCCGAGATTCTGGGAACAACCGTGTGGGTTGGTTAACCTCCGCGACGCGAGTTATGCGCTCGGGCAGTCAACCCAAACCGGTCATTCATGGTTATGCTCCTGTCGTTTCCACTATACCAGTCCTGTCTTTGAAAATCTTTCAAAATCTTGAACTACCGTTGACACCTTCCTGTCCACTTCATGCACTGTGCCACACAAACGGAAGTGTGCTTTAACCTGCATGTTATGCTTCATTCCCACCCGCGTGGCCAATGAACCGGTCCGAACCCTTATCGTCGAACCTAAACCCGAACCGAACCGATAAACGTTTCGGTTCGACTCTCTGGCCGGAAACGTCACGGGTGACGTCTTCAAAACTCTCTCTCTCGGTCGGGGAGTGACAGAAACCCACCTGGCGTACTCGACCAACAGCGCCTACACTCTAAGAAAAAAAGGAGTAAAATGGGGAGTAATTGCAGCTTCTACTCCCCTAGTCTGCAATTACTCCCCATTTTAGTCCCCTAACCCAACATTTAGTCCCGACATTTACTCCCCAGGACTGAAAATTGTCACTAAACTTCGCGAATGGTCTCCTGAATGCAACAGTCTACGTAAATATGTGCGCTTCGTCAATTTGAACGACATAAGGCTGTATAACTCACACAACGTAGCAATTTTCCAGCCACACAGAGTAAGAAACAGTTAGCGCATCTTTCTTCCCAAATTGTGCCCTAGTATGGGGCAAGATTTTATATCACTCGATATATCACGGTTGACGGTTTGCTTCAAAGTATCTTCATGCATGCGCACCAATTATGTACCTGGGACTCTTACAACAGCGCGTGAAATGCGGTCTTCACTCTGTGACATTCATTTACTCCCGCGCATTTACTCCCGAAAGGGACTATTTTTTGTGGCAATGCAATTACTCCCCAAAAGGAGTAGAAGTACTCCTTTTTTTCTTAGAGTGTAGATAAAGAAAGCCTGCGCATTGCCTCCTCTCTCTCTTTCAATTAAGAGTCAGAATTCGTCTGCTACTGCGATCCACCGTTCTGCGAATTCAAGAACCCGCGAATGATTGCAGCTCACCTGGAACCTGCAGATCTAAATATTTAGACAAAAAGTGCAAGACTCTTTCCAGAAAATGAGTTTTGAGAAAGAATTGCGACCGTTTTGCGCTTTATTTCCAAGTTTTCCTATTTAGTACGAAGGGACGTTCAATCACAGCTCGCAGACGACGGTGGTTCTTCTCCATGGCCACGACCGCCGAAAGCGCGTTCGTGATTGGCTACGCCCTGTTGAAAACACGATCCTCATTGGCTGATTCTCAATTGTTACGCCACGTCGCGCTTTTCCTGGGTTTTCCTCAGACGCTTTCAGACATATGTCGGCACAGTTCCCCTAGAAGTCGGCCCAGGACGCACATTTCCCCAGGGCGTCAGTCGTGACGTTGCCCACATACGTGAGGCCGACAACGGCAAGCCCTTTCAACACCACCACCACCACCGACGAGCGCGCAGGATTTCTGTATCTAGGCGGTGTTGGCTCGACTAGAGTCACTACATAGGGAGCAGAGTAGCGACACTGAGCCACGCCGGCGAGCGAGACCGCCATTTTGGTCCCGGCGCGTCTGCGTCGCCTAGCAATGGGATGCCAATCTCCCCCTACTCCGCCGGAGAGCTGCGCACAGTCGAGCCAGCTCGCAAGCGAGAAAGCGGGTTTTGGATGGAGGGGACTCGGACGGCGCGTTCTTGGAAGGAGAAACCACGTGACACGATCAGGCCCAATCGCGGACACGGAACGGCGGCTCCGGTACGGAAAGGAACGCGATACTCTGTACCCCTATTTAGTGACCCTATGCTTGACCATAGGCTCGACCGGGCTGTATCCCACAACCTTGACATTTTCTTTCGGCACATCGGAAACGATTGTTGAAAATAAATGACTGAAGAATGTGTTCCTGGAATTTGAAGTGTTGGTAACTGTATAATTTGTTAGCACAGTTCATAAATGAGAGTTTTCTGCAACGCACTAATAGGTCGATGTGGAATAAATTCCCGTCTCTGCAATATGCACTTATGCAGTTGGATTCTATCATCTAATTGCGCTCACATCATCTGTGAATTCTGTCACTTGCTTTCGAAAACGATGTGGGTCGATCGCATCGGATGAGGATATAAAAGTGAGCTAGAACATCGGTCAGAGTCATCGATCAGTCTTCCTCGCGCGGGCTTTAGCACGGGCATAATGAACCCTTGCCTCTTTGTTTTTTGAATGTTCGAGTGCACCAGCTCCACCACATGTACTCCCTCCGTTCGTAACGTAAAGTTCGGAAAAAAGTACACGCGTTCTATTTAGTTTTGAACAACAACAAATATATTCTGACGATGTGACGATGAAGTGGGCAGGTTTTCCACTCCAGGAGTGGAACGCTACCCATTGGCTAGGGGGTATGGCGGGCTAGAAATGGCGGCTAGAATGATGGCTAGAAATGGCGGGCTAGTATGGCGGGCGTATCTAGCCCGCCATACTAGGGGGTCTAATATGAGTGATGATAATCATGAGTGATGACGATGATGATGAGCGATCAGGATGATGAGAGATGACGGTGATGATCGGAGCGGCGATGGCGATCCTGATCGTGATGATGGGAATGTCCGAGAGCGCTGTCGGGGTCACAATGAGTCCTTTAGGCCAGTCGCCTAAAAAAAAAAAAAAAACACAGTGAAATCCGCGTATAACGATATTGACGGTAATCGCGAATTCCATCTTTATACGGGGTACATCGTTAAACGAGGGCTGACCTAAATAGTGCGTTCCCGAAAAGTCGCGCGCCACCCCGAGTGTAGCAAAAGAAAAAGAAACAGATGCTAAAAGAAAAACGCAAAGCTGTGTGACATCGCAGTAGCTTGGGAAAACAGCGATCAGAACTCGTGGAGGGAACCAGACAACATAGCAGGACAACTTCTTGCAACACTATCATGTCACCATTCCGCAAGTCGGCTTCACCTAACGCCTACGTGCTCTAGGAGAAGCTCGCTTTAGAACACTGCCGCGCGACTCGCGGGTGGAAAGCACGTGCTAGGCCTAGACTAGGAATCGTGTCGCGAATTTCAGCAAATACGGAGGCCAAATACGGAGACATAAAAGCGTTACCACCTACCTCTTTCACTGACAGTATTGGAAAATGAACAGTCGCTGTCTATTTCCTTGCTTCAATTTTATTTTGTTTAATTCTTTTGATGCGAATTTCGGATGATACGAATTTTTTCCGCTACCCCGTGAGATTCGTAGCATCGAGACTCTGCTGTATTTTATCGCGGCGAAAATCGCCGCGTGGTTACGCGCACGGGACAGCGTCCAACATCGTTAATCGCGAATACGAATACTCTGAACCGCGGTCTCCATCGCTACACGTGGGTCGTTTCCCCATAGAACCAACGTATATTTTGACGGTAAAATCATGAACCATCGTTTTATGAGGGATATCGTTATACGCGATATCGCTATCTGCGGGTTTTACTGTACTTGACGTAAGGCCGCCCTAGAGTGGGCCACGGTGTCCCAAGGGCCGAGGATGCACGACAAGATGAAGGGGCGGCAGCCAAGGGTGGCAAGCTGTGATTGCACTGTACGCCTCTCGTTGATATAAGTCCGACAGCGGAGGAGTATGTGCTCTACGTTGGCAGGTACACCACACTCGTTGCAAACAGGGCTAGCCTCACAGCCTAGCTGGTATAGCGATAGAACGGAGTGAAGGCCACAAATTTAATTTGGATTAATTTGGGTTTAGATTTGGCCATTTAATTTTAGACAACGATGTATATGTCATTAAAACCCGTCATACAACTTTCTTTCTCACGTTATTGTCTCATTTAATTCTTAACAGAAAGCCTACTAATCAGAAACGCAATATAATACGTCTTTGATTAAGGTCGCCAGTAGCAGCCTGTGCTTCGTACGAAACTATGAGACTTTCTGCCCATACTCCATCCGCCGGCTTGCCCTCGCAAAATCCTACAGTTTACGTATTTTGCTGCTGAAATTCAATTTTGCTCTAAAGCTCTCTGTCATACGAAACTGATTGAGTCGTTGACGAAGAATAAAAAAGAAAGAAAGAAAAAAGTTGGTAACGTACCTAATTCGTGCCGTATCACGTTTGTACAAGGCGGGGAGTAAGTGCTTTTGCAGATTGCTGTCTCCTGCAACATAATATCTCCTACTTTTGTACACGCGCAAAGGAAATTAGTAAAACGAGGTCGCTTTAGAGGGGGTTTATAATTTCGTAATATTAATGAGTTTCGCTTTAAGGCTGCCTTGCGTAGCGATTTAATTGCACGAACGTTTTAATCTCTAATTGGCTTAATAAGAAGTGAATATGTCAAGACGTCTCGTTATTAAGATCCAGTCCGAGAAAGCACGCCGTTACATTTGTTCATTATTCCATTATTCATTTTTTCTTCTTCTTCTTTTCTTCGAATATTTTAGATGTTGTTACTTCATAGTCGAACGTAGACTCGTACACTTCGCAATTAGCAGGAACGATAAGGACAATGATTAGAATAATAAGAATGATAATACTTTTCAGAGGTCACCTCTCGTTCCTAGGCTACAGCATCGCTCATTTGAGCCCAACTATCATCTTCTTCATCATCTTCTTCAATCAGATATTGACCTGTATGGTCTCGAGTAAAGTCAGGCACAAATTAGGTGGGACCAGCCCTGTCACCATCACCACCACCACCAGGTGGGACCAGCTCCCGTGGCATAGTGGTTAGGATGATCGCCTTGCACGCCGAGACTGGAAGGTGACACCGGTTCGAATCCTGTCACCGGCTGTGCTGTCTGAGGTTTTCCCTAGGTTTTCCGAAGACTTTCCAGATGAATGTCGGCACAGTTCCCCCTGAAGTTGGCCCAGGACGCATACTAACCACCCCCCTGTCCCCCTCTCCTTCCTGCTGTCCTCTGCTGTCTCCTGCTGTCCTCTCTCCATCTGTCCACGTCTGTACCCCGCTCGTAGCCGCAGTTGCTTCGCGGCGCTAACACCTAAATTTCCTAACTTAAAAAAATTAGGTGGGAAATTTCCTAATTAATTGTCACTTCATGTATACGTGCCGCTGTTGTTGTTAAGCTCACGGCCACGACATGTCCTTGTTGTTGCTGTAACACATCGAAGTGTATGTTGTGAAAACCTAAGCTTCCAGTTAGAAAAAGAATGACTGGCAGCACTGCTCTATAAGACCAGCTTTAACGGACTCCGTCGAACATCGTCGAACAGTAAAAACAAAACAAAACAAAAAAAAAACAGTAAGAAAGCGTACACAAAGACGAAGAAGCTCTCGTCGTTTTCCTCATCAACTCTTAGTCCGCAAGCCAAATAAAACCACAACAGTGTATCCATACTCCGTACACTCTAAATCTTTTCACACCTTTAAAGGTGTAATAGCGTGCATGGCGCACGCCTTTTTAGGTGTAATTTTGGTAACATCATAATGGAGCACGGTTTCGCACAAATTTTCTTTACTCGAGTGTTGTCTGTCCTCCAAAAATTCAGTCTTGCAACATCTCAACATTGTTCAACAGTATTGTAGACACTTGCGCGTGCTCGATTATCGATAGCGATGCATATATGCATTAGCTCGTACCTACGATATCCAAGACATAATGAAAGCAAGATTTGCACTGACACTTGATCTTTAGTAATGCTTTCCGAATTTTGTAAAATATCATCCTGGAGATGCAATGTTACGCAACCAGATTGAATGTTCATAGCGCACACCTTTAAAGGTGTGAAAAAGTTTACAGTGTATACTACACGAGTTCATAGACCGACAACCATATTCAATATCATCAAGATCGTAACTGAGAGGGTCAAAATAGTAAAGCTTAACCGTGAAGATAAAGTCTCGCGCGTTCGTATTCCCCGCATCCAAGTCCCACCAGCCACCGTCCTCGCGTTTCGCCGATGAAGCGCAGACGCGTGAAACTGTCTCCGTCAGCAACCTCAGCCCGCAATGTCAACAAACGCAACGGCGCGGCACAGTGGCTTGGTCACAACTGATCTAAATCGCCCATCATGGCCAGTAATTCTCGTTTTCTGCCGACGCCTTTATTTTGCTGACGTTCGAAAGATTCGCATTCCTCACCGATAGAACATAAAAGGTCTAAAGTGGTTTCTCTTTCTCACTGAGCTATACTTTTTTTCTTTTCTGTCAAGCACTTTCGAACGTTTGTTCTTTTATTTTTATTTTTTATTTTTTTGCGATTGTCCGTCTCTCTTCCGTTTGCTTGGCTTGTCTCAAGCCCGTTCCGCGTCGGCCGTTCTAGTGGAAAAAGCGCTTTCCATGTGTGCGTTTTCTTTTTCCGCACGAACGTTATTTGTGCTTTCTTCAAACGTTGATACAGTCTCGCGCTGCGATGGACAAGAGTTAGGAATCCTGTTCCGGGAAAGGAAAATACTGCGAAATATAGGGTCCTGTCGGAGGGACGGCATTTGTTCTAATTTAAGCTAACGACTTTCGCGTTCGTGAACTTTGCTTGCTCGCAGAAAAAAAAAAAACAAAAACAAAAAAAAACGAAGTAACCGACAGGAACTGTTTATTCGTTGTTTTTATTACTTCGTGTTTCGTACTTGCTTTTTTTTTGTGACGCATGCTGCCTGACGTTACATCAAGCGGAGAAGGGCAGGAGTCGCACGCGAGTTTATATTGAACGTTGTTGTTCTTCGACAACATCGCTGCTCCTAGTAGCGCGCATGCGCAGCTTACTTTTTGCGCAGAAGGAGCGGGTTCCTAAACTTGGCAACATGTACAGGGTGTATGCTATAAAAGGTCAGTCACATTTTCGTGCAAGAAGTGGTACCTCCTTGATGCTATACCTCTATCACGAAAAGACTTCCTCTGCCTCAAAGTGAATAATTTATGCTAGAGGAACCTACGGAACGATTGTGGTTACCTAGCACTGTGTAATAAAATAAATATGACCATGCAAACTTTCACCTGCATCCATCGGTATTGCGCATAGGAAACACATGAAGACGAAAGTTACTGTGGCCGTGTTTATTTTATTACGCAGTGAATGGTAACCACAATTTTTTCATAGGTTTCTCTGGCATAAGTGATTCACTGTATGGCAGCACAAGTCCGTCTCTCAAATAGATATAGTGTCACGCGCGAAAATGTCACTGACCTTTTATAGCATACACCCTGTATACTACGAGTCTAAAAATTGACACGTACTGTAGGGAACACGCCACCGGGTGGACATAAAAGGGGCTATAAAAGGGGTTATCCAGAAACTAAATTGTGAATGACTATTAGAGAACACGAAAACATGATTCCAATTTTTTTTTTTTTTTTCACATGATTCCTCATATAGTAAACTACGTCTCTGCGCAGTTTCTACCATTAGACACTTGTCATAGCGGCCAACCACGTTTTGCATTTCCGCATCGTAGAATGATGATGAATCAACTACAGTATATCGTAACTGAAGTGTGATGTGCAAGTCCATCATATCTACGGCTTCCTTCACACCATCTTTGAGAAAACGCTTGTCACGACGACAAAACGTCTTCGTCGTCCGACGCGACCTCGCGACGCGAATGGTGAAATTCGCATCTATCCAACCTACCCCTTATGTCGTCTGTCTGCGTCTGCTTCGCAATAGTTTGAAATCGCATGTTATGGAAACAAGCGACGCACAGGAAACGCACACGACGTCTCAGTCGCGCCAGCAGGTGGCTCGCTAATACTTTTTCCTTTCCAATTCACCTTGCTAATGTAATAAATATATAGCGCATAGAAAAATATAGAATGTCATAATCCAAACATAAGACAAGTACTTTTTCCTTCGACAGCGGCTTTTCGAGTCGAAAAACATATGCTTCCGCTTACGGTAAGGAGACCGCCGCGCATGCGCAGTCGAAGTGGAACTTCTGCGAACTTTCTCGAATTTCCCGAAGAACAGTTCTCTCTAAGTTCCGAACCTCAGCAAGGTTCGCTTACATCTCTAGGTATAACTGCCCTCTGAGTGGCTAAATGTCCCCAGTTATGGAGCATGCCATGATACGTTATCGTTTCAGAAAGTTTCATAAAACGGTCGTATCTGAAGCGTGTGTTACGAGGAGACGTTTGTGTTGTCACACATGTTGTGTCCCTTCGTTTCTCCGGAATTTCGTGCAAGATTTGTCCCGAAAAATCCCGTTTTTGTCGATGGTGGAGCCCAGCCTTTTCAATTACATTCCCTTTTTTCTTCCTTTTTTTTTTTTTTTTGTAGTGTCCTCCTCCGTGCTTCTTGTGTACACTCCATTTCGATTAACTTCCCTTTGTTTGTTCGCTTCCCGGTCGAGCAACATCTATTTTCTTGGCGCAAGGAATTCTATGAATCTGCGATCAGAGTTTGTCAAAAAGATTGATGGTTTTTGAAAATGGAGGCCCCAGAACTGCGGCCACGCGATAGGGGAACAAAAAATTCAGACTCCGAACTATCCTGCTAGTTCGGACAAGAGGTAACAAATGGGTTTTGCGTTGTCCGTACATGACGTATCGAAGTAAGTGAAAGCAAACAACGGTGTTCTGTACAGAACTAACGTTTCATATAGTATGTACATCATTTTGGCCAAAATGTTGCCTTTGCTTGGTCCCTATTCACCAAGGTATCCGAATAGAATATGCTTCACAAAATTTACGCACTGAAACAGTATGCATGAGCCGAACATCCCCCAAGTTCACATAGCTATGCGTATACTAGAAAACTTGAGTATCCTCGAAAATTATGCCCCGTTCTCCACGTAGTATGATAACTGATAACTTATCAGTGATAAGTAAGCATTGGGTAGGTCACAAGGAATAAGTGAAACACTCATCTCAGCGATTTATTGTTCCACTGAAAAAAAATACACGCTCAAGGGCTACCCAAGCAGTACAATGTACTGAAAGTCGAATGCAATAGGGGTGGACGGTATGTGTCTTATCAGTGTTCCTTAGTTTCAGGAGTCTGTTCAAGGCCTTCCATCTACCCGTCCACTCCTATTGCACTCGACTTTCAGTACAGTGTGCTGCTTGGGATAGTGCTAGTGCTTGTACTGATAAGGACAGAGCGGAGTGTACGTTCTCTTTTTGTGCCACTAGCACAAATATAAAGTGTTACAAGACGTTGTATGCCTTCATATCTCGAACAAATCAAAAGGGAGAGCAATATTACTGGGAAAAAGAGATTGGCTAGGAACGTGTTATGCGAAGATGGGGTTCTCCTTCTAGGCTGACCCACCTTACGTGAAAATCTCACCTCACCTCACCTTACCTTGTCTTACCTTGCTTTACCTGCCACACGTGCACTCTGCAATGATCATTGAAACCAATCGTCATTGAACACGCGCGTGGTGCCATCTAGGGTTAACGTGTCAACCTTTCAGGGAGTATAGGATCCAATGCTTTTTGCGAAGTTGATACGTTACACGCTTGGTGGCAGCTTTCACGGGCAGCTTTCAATGATTCTTGAATTCAATTATCATTGAACACGCTTGGTGGCGCCACACGCGTGTTCAATGATAATTGAATTCAAGAATCATTGAAAGCTGCCCGTGTGGCATGGGTATTACTTTACGTTCTCATATTGGAGCCCCTGGAGCAACTTATGGTAGAGCTCGTATCGGGGTTAACTTGAACGCCATTCCGACCTGTGGACTCTTGTGGTGCTTGGTAGAAATAACGGCGGAGGGTGTCTTAGCCATCTACAGGGTGGGTGCAGATAAAGTAGCCCCACATTTTCGCGCATGGCGCGTTCCCTGCGTACCGTACGAACTTCCGGCGGCGCACGACGGTGCATTTATGCGGTGCAACTCGATATTAATAAAAAAAAATCGTGGTGACCAAACTCTGCGCAATAAAATTGTTAGAACGCGAACTTCGCTCCGTGTATTTCCAATGGGACATGGCAGTGTAGCACAGTTTCATCGCCCTACCGCTGGGGGTGCCATTCACGCAGAAACAAAACAAGATCTGGTACGCCTAGCGGTAGCTAGACGCATCTGTGCCGTGACCGCCATATTGACTTCTGCATAGGAAAATCGGAATGCACGGAGAGCAACGTTTGCATGAATAACTTTCTTGTTACGTGGAGTTTTGTTAGTACAATTTTCTTTTTTTTCGTTTTCATCAGATAAATGCGTCATTCCGCGCCACCGGAAATTCATGCGTGCATAAATGTAGGGCTACTTTATCTGCACCACCCCAGTGTATTTACAGTGATGGGTGACAGTCGTTATGATAAGGCGTTGTTTACTATTATGTGCTACCAGGGTGGCTCTCTAGAGGGTGCTCTCGCAGGCTAGAACGTTGTGTTCAAGTTAACTTTGACGCAACCTGTACGTTCTTTACTTACCTCTACTAGTTGGCATCGGAGTAGAAATCTTCTTGTCAGCGTGCGACGACGATTGATTTTATTTTCGATCGTAAAATGATTCAGTTGTTACTAATATACCGCTGTATTAAGCGCAGCATAAGCTAAATGCTAATAAATCGACATATCTCCCCCCCCCCCTTTTTTTTGCTATTGCGAAGTTCGGATGTTGTTTCTATCAGTGCCAAATGGTGGAAGTCAGTGTGAAGGTGTTCACATCTCGTTTCAGTTCCACCCCATTGGTTAAAGGAACCGGTGGACACGTCAGCAGTGGAGGGAAGAAGCGTCAACATGGACTGCATGGCAGATGGTCATCCAGCTCCCAGGGTTACATGGCAGAGGGGTCTAGGTAAGTCTCAACTATTGACCTACTGTTCACGAACAAGTGTGGGTGAAACAAAACCTTACTCATGCGTGCTACAACCATATGTACTTGGAATAGGAAGTGTTTGAGATTCAGCAGGACTTGAAGAAGGCGAAAGGTGCCAAAAGACACGTACGAAGATACATTTAAGGGCTGTTTTTCGCAAGAGATTCCAGACAATTTACCTAGCGCGCCTGATGTTCAGTGTATCATTTTAGCCAGTATATTTTATTATGTATTTTTCTACCACTTTATTATAAGTGTCTACATCTGGGGATGGTCGACTTTGGTGGGTTGTGTGGGCGTAATTACAACCAGTTGATCGGACGTCCGTCCGAGCAACTGGCTAGCATTCTGACTAGCAGCAACCTGACTAGCATTCTATGGAACAGCGCGTGATATTATTTCAAGGAGGTAAGAACTCCTATCTGCATGTATTTAGTTACGGGTTTAATACATGTAATATTGTTCTTCTACGCTTCGTAATTCTATTTACAATTTATTGTTCAACACTTCTCCTTCATAACGTTTGCAGCGTTAATACAAAAACGCACTTTTTTCGGATACGGGCGAGTAGACGTACTGCCATCCAGATACCTCTATCCATTGTTACGTCATTTGAAGACTTGTAGCACCCAATCAGACGCCAACGCAGAAGTACACAAAACGTTCTGCCCTACATCCTTAAAAACGAACTTCACCACATAGCATGCTCCTAGCCAACCATCTTCTCGAATGACAACGTTCTCGTCCCTGATTGGTTGCAAACGGGAGGCGGAGCCTATTTCGTAGCCATAATGCCTTACACAATGGCTCTGCCTCCCGTTATCAACAAACCAGGAGCGAGAACGTTGTCATTGGGGAAGATGGTTGGTTAGCAGCGTGCTATATGTGGCGAAGATATGGACCTATCAGATTCATCTATACAAAAGGTGCAACAGCCAACAAGTTAAAATCGCCGTTTGGAGCCGACAAAGTCGGCGCGTAGATTGGTAGAGTTCGTAGCCCCTTTCGGGGTATTGTTATTCGTTAAATCGTGTCTCGGACCAACGATAATCAGGAAGACGAGAATGACTTGGCATTTGCACTAAACATAGTATTTTAATATATTTTATGGTCCGGTTGGACAAAAAACTTTTTATGTCCAATTTATTCGAAATTCAGTGTCTACAGGGACAGTTTCTGAGACTAACCTCTGCGCAATCATTCTCAAAATTCACGGTCAAGGGTTGCCACCTCGCGGCGGTCACCGATAGTGGAGCCATATGATCACACGTACTCTACCCACCTCCACTCATGATGGTTATGGTACGGTAGTTACAAGAAATATGATGGCGTAGGCCCTACTTGGGGTGAGACCGGCTGCTCCAGAGCGGTTGACATCACATGGCCAAAAAATCTTCCCAAATCACATGGCGCTCGGGAGGAGATAGTGACATCACATGGCAAAAAAAAATAGGGAAGAAGTTTCCTTCCCTAGGACCTTGAAGGGGCATTAAAGTATAAAAAAATATCCCGGGGGAATGAAAGATGACGTTACCTTGACAACCAAACAAAAGGAACGGCACTCATCCGATGCGTCATTCGTGGTTTATGAGTGAAAGAAACCGGAATTTACCCTTTCCCTTTCCTTCTCAACAAGTGTGAGAATGCGGACAGGCCTCTTATTGGTTTCCTCAAATAATCTCCCGCGATGATTGGACAAATCGTTTGAGGAGACCAATGAGATCGCGCTCCGTATTGTCGGCCTTCTTGAGAGGAACAGGGAAAGACAAAGAGTAAATTCCGGTTTCTTTCACTCATAAACCACGAGTGACGCATTGGATGAATGCTGTTCCTTTTGTGTTGCTGTCAAGGTAACGTCACCTTTCGTTCCTGGGTGACAAATTTTTCCAGTTTAGGGCCACTTTAAGAAACGATACGAGTTGACGTGGCGTGGTTTATGTATGGGCGGCGGGCCAGTTTACCACATTCACTACGTCAAACCGTCTGTTGTCTGTTTCGTCTTTGCAGTGTCTGCCTGGCTCGTCAGCATGCTATGTGAAACCGCTCTGTAGAAACGTGTTTCCGAACGGGACATTTAGTCTTAGGCGGTAGAGTGTCCTTTCTCCACCCTTTATTTCTATGGAATTGTGATTTCTTTCTTTTTCTTCCTCCATCTCTCTCTCTCTCTCTCTTTTTTTTTTTTAATAATAACTGTCAAAGCACAAGATGTACTATTGTGTTTATAAGTCCCAAACATCGCCACACCAGCACTGGACAGCTGTTTCGGCGTTACTGGGCCATCGTCGGCAGTGCTCAGGTGGGCGACGTTTGAGCGAGTAGCGTCAGGCCACTGACGTCAGGCTCTGACGCAACTCGCTCAAACGTCGTCCACCTGCGCACTGCTGACGACCGCCCAATAAGGCCGAAACAGCTGTCCAGTGCTGGTGTGGCGATGTTTGGTGAGTTACAAACACGTGTTATACGTGCAGCCAAGGAGCTTCGGCCACCTATTGTTCGTCGGTCGCCGCATCCTCTTCGTAACAGCATTTTAAAATGCAAAGATCATTTAGTGGAGCCACCGCGGCCGTGCCGCGATATTATGATATACCTCGTGGTGTCTCCGGTAGCGTAAAAATATAGCTGTAGTTCATCTCGCTTTTTCAGAGTCGCTCCCACAACGGAAGAAGAAGATATTTATGATGCGAAGTCTCACTTGAACGGGGAGAAGAACGCTAAAGCCGCTATACTAATTACCTGAGGGGGAAAAGGGGCAAGGAGCCGCAGGGAAAATCCGTTTATCCGCCTATTGGGTAACAAATGGATGACCACTCAACCGCAATGACACGGTACCGCAATATGTGGCAACACCCTCTGTCTCTCTCTCTCATTCCCTACGCCTCCTCAACCGTGCGCGGCTCGGCTTAGATGAGAAATTCCTGGCGGCAAAAAGAGCCTCCCATAGTGGTTGTGAATCCCTGTCGTTCGTTAGCGCCCCCTGGCCGATTCACTATCGCCTCCGCGGGACAGACCAGTCTCCCAGGAGAGAGGCTTCTAATCTCGAAAAGATTTAATGGCAAGATAAAGGAAAGATGCCTTCGATGATGGGGAATTGGCTGAGGATTTCGGGGAGAAGATAAATTGGGCCACTTCCCGCGCGCGAAAAATGGGTTTCCGTCCATTTGGGGGAAAGCATCCCCCTTTCCCGTGCGGTTAAGCAGAGCAGAGCAGAATGAAGTGTCGCCAAGTGAGATAAGAGGCGAGATAAGAATTGAGAGGAGCATATACTACGTATAGTGGTGTCGCTTTGACTCACCTGTCCTGCGAGGAACGCTTTTTCCTTGCCCCTCTCCTCGGGGGCGCACGCTCTTCATGACAAGTGCGGGGCGTACGCCGCTTCGTATATTTGAAAAACAGAACACCTCCGCGTAACACGCACGGGCCAACCACTGCACACACTAATAACCGAACTACACTGAATAACACGCTCCGGGCCGAATGGTATCGACCAGGCCAGCCCAACATAGTGACCCATTATTGGTAGGATATTGGCAATACCGGTTCAATACCGATGCTTTTAAGTAGTTAGTTTTTTGTTCAGTGTGCAAAGGCTGTATTACAGGGCATACCCTCACAGTCTTATTTCCCATTGATTTTTATGTAACTAGTGAATAAAAGAACCAGAACCAGAATATTTGTCCAGTATTGCCGACATCCGACCAATATTGGGGCAAGGTGTTGTACTACTTGGCCACTCTCTCGTGATTTGTTGAAAATTAGAGGCGTACGCCTTTTCATGGCTATTCGAATATATGTTAATTGCATTAAAAAGGTCCCATTTTCTATCCAAATGAGAAGCGATAATTGGATAATTCGGCACAATCGTTGGCGTGGGCCGGCGTGTTATGTGTTGAAGTTGTGTTTTTGCGTACTGTCTACTACCGCTAGCACGTTGGATTGTAAGAGAGAGTGAGCGGTACGACATTTCGTGAACATTCAGCATGAACAGCATTAAGATAAATGCGAGCGTCACAAAAAAGAAGAAAAAGCGTACGCCGCTAATTTTCTGACCAAGTCAGGAGGGCGAACGATACCACACGAAGTGATATTTGCCTACGAGCGTGTTATGCGGTGAAGCTGTGTTTTACAGGTCAGTCTGGGGCGAGAGGAGAAGTCGAAGAAGAGAAGTCTCAATTCGTCAGATTTAAAATTCAACCTTAAATCAGCTGACGTATCAGCTGAAGTATTGAATGAGTTTAATGACACTGCACTTGTAAGATGAGTTAGTATTGCACGTATCAGCAGAGCATCAAACCGAATTTTTTTTTCCGAATCGGTTCGGGTCAGGGTCCAGGCATAATTGTTCGGTTCCGGTTCAGCTCCAGGAGGACACGATTATCGGTTCCGAACCGGTTCACTGCACAAGGTATAAGCCCTAAAATAAACTGTATTGACGTGCCGACCGCAAAGCTGTGACAAGAACGCTTGTCTACAGGAAAACGAAACTACAGAGCGCGGTTTTCCAACGTTGTCTCCGTCGACGTGTGCGTCCAGCTATGCATCTCCGCTTGTATTGGAGACTCGGGTTGCAAAAAAATGTCGCATGAACCGGCCACTTTTGGAACAGGTTGGGGCACTTAATGTAGGTAAGATGAGAAACGGTCAGCCTCGAACTCTCGATGCTTTGAAACCGGTTTTGAAACGGTACCCGAAAGTGCCTAAATGGCTTTGGTTCCGGTTTAGCTCGAAGATGGCGGCGGTCTTCTTGATTCGGTTCGGTTCCGGCAAAAAAATAACTGTTCTTTCCGGTTTTCGGTTCCGGTTCGGGTTCGGTTTGATGCTCTGCGTAGCAGTACATGATTGCTCAACTTGTCGCTGTTACAAATGTGTCATTCATTGCCCGTATTCGCAGATGAACATTTCCGTTGAAAAGGGAAATTCCACGATGAAGCTGTTAAACGTCGGTGACTCTTACCAGGACGGTATTGCAACACCCAGGACCGTGGTATTAGCGAGTTTTAGTACATCGGAAGAACTCTACGCAAACGATACGATGAAATTACCATATCCCAGCTTGGCAGTGTGAGGTCACCCGCTCCAAAGAGTGATTGGCTTATTATCATATTTTTGGAACGGCTATCATGAATATACTTTCGGATCTACTAAAACGCTTTGTTGTCGTTGCGCCACTACACTCCCAATCATCATCATCATCTACTAAAACTCGCTATACACCTTTTCCCAGGCAGCCTCACACCCAACGCTATTGCAGCCAGCACAAGCCAGAAAGAACGAAAGCGATACACTCTTAAAAACGAACTTCACCGCATAGCACGCTCCTAGCCAACCATAATCTCGAATGACATCGTTTTCTTACCTTATTCGTTGAAAACGGGAGGCGTACGCCTTTTTGTGACACTTATGTGGTTCATAACTGTCACAAAAATGGTGTACGCCTCCCGTTTTCATCAAATCAGAGGAGAGAACGATGTCATTCGAGATTATGGTTGGCTATAGGAGCTCTCCTTGGCCCCGTCCTGCACCCCAACCAGTGGGCTGTTTATGCCGCTCTCCTCGGTTTTCTCCGAGTCTCAGGACTCGTGATCTGCATGTGACGTTGTTCTAGTGTCTCTTTTGTTCTGTCTTTCCTTCTTTTCCTTTTCCATTTTTTGAATAGCAAGCCGGCTATTTGCCTGGCTAACCTTTCCTTTCTTGTTTTTCTTAATAAACATAAACCCCCCTCCCCCCCGGATTACGTAATCTGCGAGAGCCGTCTTCAACAGCCACTGCTTCCGCGGTCAAAATGGGTGGAGTCTCCAATTTCGTCGCCAGTTGAGGTAGCTAGAAATTGCAGTGCAAATGGAAGAACAAGTTTAGTGAGACATAGTTCGCAAGACCGAAGACCCTGCAGCAAGACCCTGCAGCAAGACCCCGCAGCAAGACCCCGCAGCAAGACCCCGCAGCAAGACCCCGCAGCAAGACCCCGCAGCAAGACCCCGCAGCAAGACCCCGCAGCAAGACCCCGCAGCAAGACCCCGCAGCAAGACCCCGCAGCAAGACCCCGCAGCAAGACCCCGCAGCAAGACCCCGCAGCAAGACCCCGCAGCAAGACCCCGCAGCAAGACCCTCCAGCAAGACCCTCCAGCAAGACCCTCCAGCAAGACCCTCCAGCAAGACCCTCCAGCAAGACCCTCCAGCAAGACCCTCCAGCAAGACCCTCCAGCAAGACCCCGCAGCAAGACCCAGCGTGTAGCAGCCGCTGAACGTGCAAGAACAAAATGAAAACAGAACAGCACAGTCAAGCGAACGTCGTCTTTTGCCGCCACTACACCTGAGAGACCTGAGAGACCCGAGAGACCCTGTGTCAAAATGAGAACGTCTATGTTCGCCAATCCCTGCCGCACATGAAGCATGCCGGGTTGACCAAGTCCGCCTCAATTACAAAAACGAACAACAAATCAGTGATGACGATGTAGTGGGATGTTTCGCCACTGAGGCGGCACCCTATCCCATTGCCTGAGAGCGAGAAGATGGTGAATGATGATGAATGTTCAGAGGCTGAAGAACTCGTAGCTGAGGCGCTGGGCTAGGTTGGTTGGGTTGGGTTGGGTTGGGGTTGGGCGGAAGTCACATTGCACATATGCTTCACTGACAGCCAAAAAGAGGAATTGGATGTTTGAATAGTAAACAATTTGAGGTCCGCTAACTTAGATCGTAGCCACCTTGCATCCCATTGAAGAACAGTAGCCCTGACCTCTTGTAGTGCAGCAGCACCGGGATAAATAGACAAAATGGTCCCAATTACAGCAACAGCGGCCACATAAAGACGATTAATTCCAGACCAGAAGGCGTCAGTATTTTGCGTATTGAGAAGCGTCTCCTCGAAGCAGACGCCAAGTTCACGTGATGTACCTGGCAGACAAAGCGCACGAAAACTACCCATAATTTTCATTCCTGTTTACCGAATCTGCATTGCTGCATTGAACGCTATCCTATAAGTAAACATGAAAATCATCTGTCAAAGCCAGCTAATGATGATAGGAGGATAATTAGCGGATAAGCGGCGATGAAGATAAAATAGGGCGATGCCAGTGGATCCTCCTTTGCCCCCCGTGTGGCAGAAGCAAAGGAGATGAGAAGCAAGACGAAAATAATGAATAAGATAACACAAAAACAGAGGGAAGATAAATGGCAGCAGTTGGGAGTCCTGCTCGTTTACCGGACGGATTTTCTCGGAGATCGCCTTCGGCCCCATTTCATTGCTCCGAGCGGGATTAGTTTTATCTGGATTTTTTTCCGCTCCGATGGAGTTCCTCCTTCCCGAACTAATTAGAACCATTTTTCGTTTTTCCGCGAAGCGAGAATTAAAACTTCGTCACCGGGTTGGAACTGCAGACGTTGCAGGTCCACATAAAGAAACAAGGATAAAGGTTTATTGGCACAGAACGTAATTGGACAGTTCCCCAAAATTTATTTGGTGTGTGTGTGTCTGTGTGCATCGCGCAATTCTTCATTTCATTTTTCTTACGTAATAATGTCACAGCACAAAATCCTGTTGCAATGAGTTATATCTCAGTTGTTCGCGATGAGGTAATGTATGGAAGAGAGAGTGTGGGAAAAGAAGTTTACGAATTAAACGTATTAATTGACGGGTTATGTGTGCGAAGTGACCGCCCCCCCCCCCCCCCCCACACACACACAAAAAAAAAAAGAAGAAGAAGAAGATGCCGAGACATCATGAAATGTTCGTGGCACACTTTGTGCGAACGTTCTTCATTAGTGGAACATTAGAGGGATCAATGAAATATTTGTGTGTGGGGTATGTTAATTAAATTAAATGTTTTTTTTTTGCTTTTTCCAGAGAACATGTGTTTGATCGTAGAATTGTCAGTAATCATCGTCTACTACATCTACATCGTCAGTAGTCATTCTGAATAATTGTTGAGGTCACGGTTGTAAAACTCGGGGCCAGTCTTCGCTGTTCCAAGTGCGATTTTTGCGCTGGACGTTTCGCTTGGTACGAAGCTACGAAGCACTGTGGTATCCAATTTTTATAATTGCTATGACAAGGTTAACGTCGATTTCGCAATAACAAAATATGAAAAAATAAAATGGTATAAATTAGAAAATACTCGCTTCAAATGAGAGGTGCAGGCTTATATCTTATTCGTTTCTTCTGTTTTACGATACTGAAACTAGAACTCAAGTTCGACATTACACTTTGAAGATCTCGATTTCAGAGTATGTTTGCCGTATCTCAATTACGTTCCGGTATGTAGCATTCTATTTTCCATATATTCTTGTCGAGTATCTCGTACATGCCCGGATCGACGTAGCTGCGCGACGCGCATGTACCTCGAGGGGATGCTTCGTGACTCCACCGCACGTGGTCTCCACTTCTGTAGGGCTTTTTAGTCCCTCCGCGCAGCACCAGATCGCTCTTATCGATAGGGTACGCGGTAAGAAGCTCGCATCTCAGCGTAGGTACTCATAATAGACTGCTCAATTAATGAAGCCGTGCTCCTGCGCCGTTGAAACATAACTTTCCCACATAACACCGCCCGCGGTGTCAACCGTAGTTCAGAATGATAGCGTTCTGTCTCCTGACTTGTTGAAGACAAGAAGGTGCGCCTTTTTTGGACACATTAAGCAAAATACAAAGTGTACAAAATGGGTGGATCCATCTCAATTTTAGCCAATCTCCATACACACACATACATCATATTACCATATTTTTTGTATATCAATCAATCAGTCAATCAATCAATCAACCAATCTAGTGAGACAACAGTATCATTCGTAATGTTGGGTTGCTGGGACAGTGTTACGTGACGAAGGTATGTCTTAACAGTTTTCACAGTGTAGCGAGTTTCTAAATGCCATTTTCCTCATCCTCTTTACCGCTGGTGGCGATCGGCGGCACATGATATGAGCGTTGCTGGGTAGCTTTTTAAAGAGTTTAAATTTAAATTTAGACAGGTTAAATTTAAACAGTTTAAATGAGGGCGTTTCTTATGATTACTCCGACGTATGGAGAAATTCTTTTCATATTTGTGTTCCCAGAGCCAAGTTCGACGGAGTACAGGCAGATACTGAGTGGACCGGACTACCAGGTGTTTGAGAACGGAACCTTGAGGATATCGCAGGTGCAGCGCTCAGATCAAGGCTCCTACCTATGCCAAGCAGCGAATGGCGTCGGCACAGGACTGAGTACTGTCATTCAGCTCAAGGTCAATGGTAAGCTTTCGTTTTCTTTGTTCTTAAGTCATCGTACTCGAATGATGAATAAACTGAAGTCAAGCTAAATATTACTTTCCGTAAGCTTAAATTGATGTACAAACAATACTGATACTAAAGGAAGAAAGGAACATAATTCGTTTCGTTCACCAACTTAAGATTGTATCTTGGATATGTTAAGCCCAATGACTTTTTGTTTTGTTTCTTTTTTGTCTTTCATTCCTTTTTTATTCCCCCTTTTCTCTTTTCTCCTTTTTCTTCCTTTTCTTTTTTGATTCCCTTTTTTGTTTTTCTTTCTCCTTCCTTTTCGTTTTCCTTCCCCCTTTTTCCTTTTTTTTCGGAATAGCAAGCCGGCTCTTTGCCCGGCTAACCTTTGCTTTCTTTTTTCTTACTAAACAAATCCCCCCCCCCCCAGATGACTAACACCTAGTAGCCTGCTTGCAATGTGTGCGGAGCCTATAATTTGAAGCATTTCAAGACGTGTCGTTGTCATGAAAGCACAAGAAAAAAAAACTCCGTGCATTTATCGATGAACCGATAAAGGGAGCCGAGGACGCACCGCAATAAACATACAAAAATAAACGCAAGTTATATTTCTAACCTAGTCCTATATAGACAATCAATCAGAAGTTATCGCCCCAAAGGGCGACCCCTCAATAGTGCACTGAAAGAGGGTGAACTGCAGAAGGAGACAGAAAGCACGGTTTCAACCTCAGAAGATGTAAACATAATGACACCCCGTGCCAACGTTGTAAAATATAAAAGCACACTTAGGGCTGAATGCACTTTGTCTAGTGCACGTAGTTGCGTAACTGGTGCCGTCCTTTCTACCTGCCAGTGCCAGCTCGGTTCGTGGAATCCTACAGAAACGAGACAGTGCGGAGAGGTAGGAGCATCAATCTGCGTTGCCGTGCTCTCGGCGATGCTCCCATGAAGATTCGGTGGACGAGAAGCGGTCGAGAGCTGCAGGCACACAAAAGGTACAGTCAACCAGCTTTGTCACGAAAGTGTGCTTGAAAGGGTTACTAATATTATGAATATATAGAAAAAAAAAAAAAACTCAACAAAGCGTGACAAAGGCATTCTGCCTTCACTGTCAGCTGAATACCGCGTTTGCAGCTTTGATTCATAAGCGTACGATTGTAGAAAATATGAAACATATATCAGCTGCACGTTTCTATGCGTACACATATCCATGATGTAAGTCTTTTTGTGATCTGTTTCACTCGGCGGCATACATAAAAGCGCGCGATCCATGCAGCATGCAGCATCTGAACATATAATAAACAAACAAATGCTTTATCTCACTTTAATTCGTTTATTTTGCTTTCGCATATACCTACACCTGTGCTGCACCTACGAATGTGTGTTTGAGACGAGAATTGATTTCGTGAGTGTTGGCAAGTGTTGCGTTATTCGTATGGGCTGAAGCATGTGTGTATTCGTAACATTGAGTTCCATATCAGTAAGTCAACCAGAAAACGTGTACACTCCATGAAAATCTCTAGCGCGTTGGCTTTATACTGCTTACTTGGACGTCGGCGCCAACCATGTGCCGCTGTAAATAATCACTCGAACTGTGTGTCATCACTCATCAGTGTCTGTTGTAAACATCGAACTTCGAAATGTATAACTCTAATTGACATTTTAAAGAGGTTGTGTATTATGCGCTAAAAACAATTTACTGCCCCACAAACTGAATCTCAATGTCCAAGTCCGCATATTGCACATAATAAGACAAAACGTACATCGATATGATTACGAATGCGCTCCTTCAATGATTGTTGTTTTTCAAGTTTTTTATTCGTCTCTTTTTTTTTTTTTTTTGTGAAGTGGCGTTTCTAGTCATGTTTTATATCAGCTACACGATGTTTTGAAATGTAGCATGCGAAGTGTTTGTTGACGGTGTCACCACATTTTCCACCCTATGAAACCTGGGAAAGACATATCGAAATGGTTGGAGTGGATTTCTTTTTTTATCATATTGAATTCAATCGCACATATCAAAGCGCACCTGACAGTGTCAAAAGCACTGTAATGGTTACATCACACATGTATTTGCGTCCGTATGCTCTAAACAAGCGGCGTTACTAGATACCTATTAGGTCCGTTTCAGCGTGCACATATCCACTTTCATTACTGCTTGTTAACTATGTGACACTGTACAAATGTCGGTTAACTATCCCTCTACCAGAGTACTACTGCGTCGACGCAGTATAGAAGGATTTAAACCATAAAGCAAATTAGTCGCCTTTCGTTCAACCTGTGCAACCTAAGTATACCTTTCTGAACATCCGCAATTATACGACATCATCTGAGCACCCTCTCACTGTTCACCGCGAACGCTGCACAAATGGGGTCATCATAAGCAACACAGATGTATTTACTATCAACGTCCTTTTAACACCCAGCGTCAAACACAGTGCATCAATTTCCCTCTCCTATAGGTAATCGAAGAAGAAAGGGGGAGGTGGAATTCCCTATTTCCGATAGGGAGTCGACTCGCGCCAACTGGGCAACGAGGCTTATCGACGAACATTTGGCTTCCCTTTTCCTTCGCTCGGAGCCGTAATCGGGGACGCATGAGGCATCGGAAACCTGCAAATGACGGAAACACACGACGCGCGTGCGCGGATAAACAGCTGGTTCCGTGTATAGATCGAACGTTCTGGTTATGGCTGGGGAACAGAGTTTCGTCTATCGGTTTCACGTTATCCGTCTGGGAAGGGACGCGTGAATAGCGGTTTCTCTGTGATGCAATGCGAGAAGCCGTAAAAATATCGAATAAGAAGCCCTCGTTGAAGTGCAACGCGGATACTTGCACGTATATACTCTTCAAGCAGAACTTCATTGCGTAACTTTAGAACATAACATCACTAATCACGCTCTTAGCCAAATCCCCATTCCGAATGGCGCGCCATTTTGTGACACTTATGCAGTCAATTTCTACGAAAAGCCTCAAGCCTCGCTCTTTCCACAAATATTGAGTGCTAACTATATCATTTTGTGCGGTGATTGGCCTTCAATGTGTGTGTGTGGGGGGGGGGGATATATTTATTAGACCAAATGGGAAAAAAAAGGGAAAAAGGTCAGCCAAACGGGACGTCGGCTTGCTATTCCGCAAAGAACAAAGAAAAATAAATGAAAGAAGAATAGAATAAATAAAAACTGAGAAAAGAAAAGAATTAGTGCGCCTTCCGTGTGTTATGTGGCAGGGCAACAGGGTAAGCGTGCAGGGCAACATATACCGCATGTTCTTGCGACCGGCCTCGATGGATCAGGTTGCGACGTGTCCGTTTGCTGACTTAAGGTTGCGGGTGCGAACCCAACAAAAACTTGGTTGCGAGGGACGTTAAATGCGCGGAGTCGCGTGCGAAGGGTTGAGCGCACGTCATACAACCTTCAGGGGGGCAAAATTTATCAGCTGTTGGCGTCGCTCATAATCATAGTTGTCTCGCGACGTAGAAACAAGAAATATTGGAACGTACTGCATACACGGCGAACGGCATTTATACAGTTGAAAGGATACGGAAGGAATACACCTGCTCGCGGCCGGGCCCCTGCAGAGCCAGAAAACAACATAACGGTGTGCGCTAAAAAATAATTTTCTAATGTGGGATTCTCTCGCGGGATTCTCTGTCAAATGCAAGGTTACAAAGATTGATCGCAGCTGTTGTGCTGGGGATTTCGCCGTGGCAGAAGGCACGCGCGCACTCCCTAGGAACCCACTCAACTCAACAGATGAAAGATGAAAGTCACTGAAAAGGTTAGCCAGCTGTAGGACTCGAACCCACATCTTCTGGATTGCCGGTCCAGGGCTCTACCAACTGAGCTACGCTAACACGCCTTCTCAGCGACTTCCAGGGTGCGTCATCTGAAGGGACAAACCGGCCACTCTCTCTCACTCATCCTCCTTTCTCTCTTACATTTTTGCTCAGTCACACACACATTGCCGGCAATCCAGAAGATGTGGGTTCGAGTCCTACAGCTGGCTAACCTTTTCAGTGACTTTCATCTTTCATCGTTAATTTCTTAGGCAAATTGAGGCTTTGTATGTATTTGTCCCTTCTATGTTGTTCCAGCCTCAGAACATCAGCTCATTCATGTTCATCAGTTGCCTGCCGCCTGCGTCGATCCTGTCGTATGAATGTGTGTGTGAGTGAGCAAAAATGTAAGAGTGAAAGGAGGATGAGTGAGAGAGAGTGGCTGGTTTGTCCCTTCAGATGACGCACCCTGGAAGTCCCTGAGAAGGCGTGTTAGCTTAGCTCAATTGGTAGAGCCCTGGACCGGCAATCCAGAAGATGTGGGTTCGAGTCCTACAGCTGGCTAACCTTTTCAGTGACTTTCATCTTTCATCGTTAATTTCTTAGGCAAATTGAGGCTTTGTTTGTATTTGTCCCTTCTATGTTGTTCCAGCCTCAGAACATCAGCTCATTCATGTTCATCAGTTGCCGCCTGCGTCGATCCTGTCGTATGAATGTGTGTGTGAGTGAGCAAAAATGTAAGAGTGAAAGGAGGATGAGTGAGAGAGAGAGTGGCTGGTTTGTCCCTTCAGATGACGCACCCTGGAAGTCGCTGAGAAGGCGTGTTAACTTAGCTCAATTGGTAGAGCCCTGGACCGGCAATCCAGAAGATGTGGGTTCGAGTCCTACAGCTGGCTAACCTTTTCAGTGACTTTCATCTTTCATCGTTAATTTCTTAGGCAAATTGAGGCTTTGTATGTATTTGTCCCTTCTATGTTGTTCCAGCCTCAGAACATCAGCTCATTCATGTTCATCAGTTGCCTGCCGCCTGCGTCGATCCTGTCGTATGAATGTGTGTGTGAGTGAGCAAAAATGTAAGAGTGAAAGGAGGATGAGTGAGAGAGAGTGGCTGGTTTGTCCCTTCAGATGACGCACCCTGGAAGTCCCTGAGAAGGCGTGTTAGCTTAGCTCAACAATCTGGTGCTCTACATTTGAGAGGATGCGTCGCGACTATCTTTTTCGAAAACTTCGTGATGGAGGCCTCGGCCTACAGCACCTCTTTGTCAAACAACTGGTCATGAGACTCTGGTTCATTCGTGAGGAGCTGCATCCAGTTCTCGAGGGAGTGAAACGCATCCTTACATATAATTACATCCCGGAGTTACACGTCACGTTCACAGAGGGAACGATGCGGTTAACAGGCTTTTTCAGGGAGGTCGTTGAGTGCATGCTGTTTTTGAAAGCCAGGTTTACCCTTGAATACCTCTTGTCTGTCAACAAGAAAACGCTGGTGGCCCACTTGATCGATACATTGTTCCCTGTGCCTGTCTATCGAGATATTCCACCCACTTGGCCAGGCAGGGATGTTTTGGTTCGAGTCCAAAGGATGCCAATCAAACCAAACATGAAGACATTCTTTTACAAACTTCATACGTCAACACTACCTGTCAAGGCATGGCTTGCGCAGAAGGGCATATACGTGCCCTGGTCGGCAGACTGCAGGTTCTGCAAAGTTCCTGAAACGCATGATCACCTTTTCTTAGACTGCACAGAAGCCCAGTTCTTCTGGGACGATCTCCAGTATAAAGTTTTCAAAACTCGACTTCGGCTTAACCCACACACCATACGATTTCTCCCATTACACCCGAGGGAAACAGTCAGGTACGATATTGTCATGCTTATAGCCTTGTACTGTCTGTGGAAACTTCGTATGGCTGACAGGAACGAAGAACCGTTAATGCCTCCTATGAAATACTTTAAGATAGAAATATCTCAACTTAAGCTGTGCCTTATGCGATGTTTAGAGCTGCCAGACTGGTTAGAAACATTGTCTGATGCCCTTACGTACTTGTAAAATCGTATGTACGAATTCAAAAGGTCTTCAGTTTCCTCTTTAGACGTTTTGTAATGGCCCACGGCGTCGCGACCGTGTGACGTACCTGTAGTTGTGTGCACTTGTGTGTATTGTTAATAAAAGGTGGAAAAGAAAAAAAAAGTTAGCTTAGCTCAATTGGTAGAGCCCTGGACCGGCAATCCAGAAGATGTGGGTTCGAGTCCTACAGCTGGCTAACCTTTTCAGTGACTTTCATCTTTCATCGTTAATTTCTTAGGCAAATTGAGGCTTTGTTTGTATTTGTCCCTTCTATGTTGTTCCAGCCTCAGAACATCAGCTCATTCATGTTCATCAGTTGCCGCCTGCGTCGATCCTGTCGTATGAATGTGTGTGTGAGTGAGCAAAAATGTAAGAGTGAAAGGAGGATGAGTGAGAGAGAGAGTGGCTGGTTTGTCCCTTCAGATGACGCACCCTGGAAGTCGCTGAGAAGGCGTGTTAACTTAGCTCAATTGGTAGAGCCCTGGACCGGCAATCCAGAAGATGTGGGTTCGAGTCCTACAGCTGGCTAAATTTTTCAGTGACTTTCATCTTTCATCGTTAATTTCTTAGGCAAATTGAGGCTTTGTATGTATTTGTCCCTTCAATGTTGTTCCAGCCTCAGAACATCAGTTCATTCATGTTCAACTCAACAGCCCCACAGAAAGCGAAACGCTAAACGAGCTGCTGTCGGCAGAATTAACGAATCTGGCACACGTACAGCACACATAAGTCACATGTGCGGGTTATATACCACGAAGCAGGCAATCGGGCACTAAAAGTAGCCGGCAAGTCAACAGCTTAGTTGCTGCAGAACTAGAGAGCTGCGCGTAAATACGCCTACGACTGGTCCAAGGGCGCTATGAGAGTAGGAGTACCTTTCAAGCTGTCATCGTGTCAAGCAGAGCCGATCTGCCGGGAACAGAACAAGCTGCAACGCCTTCTCTAGTAGATGAGTTGTTTCGCTACTTGGAGGGTGGAACAAGTCGGAATGTTTCACCACATCGCGTTACAAAAAATCGCTGTGCAGATTGTCATGAAACGCAATATAGCGTTTATGGGGATTCGCTGACGAATGGCAGTAGGGGCCCGTGGAGACTGAAGTGGCTGACGGAATTGACAATCAGTAGCTTGTCCATTGCCCTGACGAAGACTTTATATAACACTTCCCCGTACGCGCTGTGGGGATTTTATCGGTACACGGGGCACTGTGGCATAGGAACTCGAGCCATAGCTTCAGTTCTGCCTTCTGTGTGAGTGTGTGTGTGCTATTTACGAGCGATCTGTCGGTGTGGCTGCATGTCTCTCGGGGGGAATCGTGTTTCCTGGGCCGACTTCACAGGGAACTGTGCCGACACTCGTCATCAAGCGTCTGAGGAAATCCCAGGGAAAGCACCGAGACAGCATATCCGGCGCCCAGATTTGAACCCGCCGGATTTGAACATTTAAGCACCTTGTCCACCTACACAGGCACGTTCAGAACCTTCCCCACGATGCCGAACTGACTCCCCGTACATGAGACGCCAACGCGAAGCGGATCCGAAGGAATATTTTCGCTTATCTCGTTGAGGGGCTGCAGGTGAGGCACTTCTTGGGGTACACGAAGCCGTTGCTGCAGGGTAGACAAGGAACCCTGCCGGCGTTTAACGTCGTCTTACGCGTTGCGTATTCCACGAACTGGTCTACCCGTTCGTCGGGGAACACTGCCGAGGGCACATTCACGAAGCGGTGCTTCGCAGCGCTGACGTCCGACTTGAACCTGCACAAGCGCAGGCCTGCCCTGCAGAAGCACCTGCAGAAGCACCTGCAGAAGCGGTCGCACATTCGTCACACCAAATGAATCGTTTAGGAAATGTTTCTCGAAGTACTTGTCGGCCAAAACGCACGTTCTCAACCTCTCGTTGGTGCACCGCTCCGCAGCCTTTGCGTACGTAAGGGATAGCGTTGGTGGGTATGCGCACGTGCAAGACACAAGCAGAACTTTTGCGCATTGCGCAGACCCACCACGCTATCACGTAAGTACGTTAAGGCGACAGTGTAAAAACTCGATTGTAGATGAAGTAGGTACTCTCCGTCCTTGGCGTCGGATTGATCGAAGGACGCCACCACTGCGCAGGCATGGCCACTGTTAATCCAGCAGATAGGATCGCGAAGTGCGACTCTATAAAAGGTCTGCAGACCTGCCGGGGCCAGAACATGTTTGACAAGGATGTAACACATTCTGTAACAGAGGCGAAACGTGTAGCAGAAGTGTTTTAGTTAGGATCTTATATGCGCTCGTCAGCAAAGTAATCGGACGATAAGCAGCTTGGTCGAGTTTTCGAGACGTGTCTTCGCACAGAAGGACAACAAGCCATTCTGCATGTTAAAAACCCGAGTGATGCAAGAACCAAATGCATACCAGAAGCGCTTGTAGACCTCCACAGGGAGGCCATCAATGCCAGGACACTTTGCCAGGGCGCTCGTCATTGAGGAGACAGCTGCATAAACCTCATTTTGCGTGAAGGGCCCTGAGTCAACATGCTCCAATTTTTTTTTTTTTTCGCCGGAAGTGGGCACTCTCGGCTGACAACAGGCTCGTCGTAAGGTGACTCCTGATAAAGGGCCGCGCAATGCTCACACATTGCTTCCTGAATGTCACAGGGATCAGATAGAATTGAGCCGTCAACTGACCGGAGCTCAGCGATTCCCAAGTCCGGATTTTCTGCCACATAGTGCTTGAGTAGCGCACGGGAGTAATATGCTTCCCGACACCAGCGCACCACATTGCATTGCACTACGGATTTGCACCAGGACTGCATTCGAAGAGACGCTAGACGCCTCCGCACGTCCTCGATGTCTGAAGATAATTCATAGAGAGAGTGTGTATTGGCACCAAATGAAAGGCCGGTCACAGGGGCCGGCTTCCTGTAGCATCTCAAACAGACTCGAACAACATTGTCAATACCAACTCTCGCCCAGCGACTAAGGTTTAGCGATTGCTGCTAGAGGTAGTCTAACGTTCATCAGAGAGAGAGAGTGTGTATCCGTATCGCCAACTGTAAGATGGGACAAGCGAAAGCTTGAAAGCATTGTTGAAAGAAAATTGTTTACTAACTGTATGTGCCTATCACAACGCTTAATGGTGTTGTCACGCCAACTGTAATCCAACATGAATAACTAAAGTGCTGGTGTCGAAAGATTTGCGAAAAGATGACGACGCATGCGCGAGACGGTAGCGGGTCGAAGCAAAGTGGTAGGCACATGAAGTAGAAGCGAACATTCGAAGTAGGGCTCTGCAACGGACAGCACTCGCCCGACCCGGCACCTGTGTGTGTGTGTGTGTGTGTGTGTGTGTGTGTGTGTGTGTGTGTGTGTGTGTGTGTGTGTGTGTGTGTGTGTGTGTGTGTGTGTGTGTGTGTGTGTGTGTGTGTGTGTGTGTGTGTGTGTGTGTGTGTGTGTGTGTGTGTGTGTGTGTGTGTGTGTGTGTGTGTGTGTGTGTGTGTGTGTGTGTGTGTGTGTGTGTGTGTGTGTGTGTGTGTGTGTGTGTGTGTGTGTGTGTGTGTGTGTGTGTGTGTGTGTGTGTGTGTGTGTGTGTGTGTGTGTGTGTGTGTGTGTGTGTGTGTGTGTGTGTGTGTGTGTGTGTGTGTGTGTGTGTGTGTGTGTGTGTGTGTGTGTGTGTGTGTGTGTGTGTGTGTGTGTGTGTGTGTGTGTGTGTGTGTGTGTGTGTGTGTGTGTGTGTGTGTGTGTGTGTGTGTGTGTGTGTGTGTGTGTGTGTGTGTGTGTGTGTGTGTGTGTGTGTGTGTGTGTGTGTGTGTGTGTGTGTGTGTGTGTGTGTGTGTGTGTGTGTGTGTGTGTGTGTGTGTGTGTGTGTGTGTGTGTGTGTGTGTGTGTGTGTGTGTGTGTGTGTGTGTGTGTGTGTGTGTGTGTGTGTGTGTGTGTGTGTGTGTGTGTGTGTGTGTGTGTGTGTGTGTGTGTGTGTGTGTGTGTGTGTGTGTGTGTGTGTGTGTGTGTGTGTGTGTGTGTGTGTGTGTGTGTGTGTGTGTGTGTGTGTGTGTGTGTGTGTGTGTGTGTGTGTGTGTGTGTGTGTGTGTGTGTGTGTGTGTGTGTGTGTGTGTGTGTGTGTGTGTGTGTGTGTGTGTGTGTGTGTGTGTGTGTGTGTGTGTGTGTGTGTGTGTGTGTGTGTGTGTGTGTGTGTGTGTGTGTGTGTGTGTGTGTGTGTGTGTGTGTGTGTGTGTGTGTGTGTGTGTGTGTGTGTGTGTGTGTGTGTGTGTGTGTGTGTGTGTGTGTGTGTGTGTGTGTGTGTGTGTGTGTGTGTGTGTGTGTGTGTGTGTGTGTGTGTGTGTGTGTGTGTGTGTCAGGGCAGTCCATAAGTAGCTGGCGCAGGTCAGCGCGCACACTGCATGATGGAAGGAACACAAACACATTCTTCTCCTAATTTCCTTATCTCACGGGCTTCTATAATATCTCCAGTCGTTCTATCACGATCTCCCCCGATACACACGCACACTGATCCAACATCGGCATACAGTCACATTCCCTGTAGTGCGCTGCTCGCCAGCCAGCCAGCAGTCGATCATTTATGCAGCGTCCGGTCTGACCGACATACGTGTTCTCGCATGATAGAGGAATCCTGTATAACGAGCCACTCTCGTGGTCGAAACCTTGTCGAAACCGAAGCTCGCTTGCACACGCTTTGCTCATCAAGCTGCCTCGGTGGGAACGGTGGGGACTTGGTTTAATGATCTGCATGTATGGAGGCATAGAAAGGAGAATACACAAAGCACTTTATGTGCACGCTACTTCGTCTCAGGAGAGGTACTTTTTTTTATGGGTACTGCCGATGAAGACAGTTGTAGCATAAATGTTACACCTTATGTCACCTGTAAGTTCCTTGATGAGAAAATGTAATCGGACTGATTTCTGACAAGCAAACCATAAATCACGTTACTCTGTCGAATTCGACGATCACGATGCGCGGAAATGCTGCAAGAGATGTCGAAGCAAAACTACCCCTTGGGTGCCAAGCCTTCTTAATCAAGACGGTGCAGTAAAAGTACAACGCGTGTCGGCAAAAAATGCTATAGCCACGCATCACTGAGTCAGTCCAATATCAAATGTCTAACGTTCAGAAATGCAGCCAATTTCTTAACCAATATCTATCACATCCTTTCTCCTTTAAAGCCTGAAGATTAAAGAAGAGGTCACCGAAGATGGCATGACGTCGGTGATGTCCATCAGTTCAGCGGAGCGAGAGCACTCTGGGATCTTCACCTGCGAAGTGACAAACTCCTTCGGACATGACGAGACGCAGCTCAGGCTTCTCGTCCAAGGTGAAACTCACGTTTTACATAGGTAATGAGAAAAGCCGGCGAACCGGAGAGGAAATGTGAAGGAAAGAGTCTCATGACGAGAGCTGCTCATATTTCGAACATGTACTTGCTCTCCTTCTGGGCACCGTCCTCATCATTGGCATGGTATTTAAAGCGTTAGGGATGAGGTGTGTAAGGGTTTGTGGGTATTGCAAGTCAACAGTATGCGCGAATGGGAAAAAATACAACTGGGCTTTTACGGCTGAGTGATGATGATGATGATGATGATAGAACTAAAAATATGGAGATGTGAGCCCGCTCACCGCGAGCAAGCTACTCCAGATCGAGTAGAGTGGGAAAAAAACGTCGTAAAAGACGAGAGCTCTGCTAACGAAGGTGATGGGTGAGCACCCCGACGATGAATCGCGGGCCATTTGCCGGCTGAGGTGAACAACCTGCGTCCGTAAGGTTCTTTGTTGGGGCGCGAGAGTGGGCTATGTGAATGACTGCAACTTTGCGCAGGAGGCGGTTAGAAACCTTGGAAGTCAAGCGTCTATATGGGGATGTTTCCGAAGTATGTCAGTATTTTTGTTTGTTTTTATTAATTTATCTATTTATAATACTGCGACAGATAAAGCATTGGTCGTAAAAAGCATAACAGCGTAGATAGAAAATGAAGAGGAGAAAACTATAATAGAAAGGGAACGTCTGGAAGAGTTTTATTTGTGGAATGTTTCCAGACTACCTTGTCCACCTCATCACAACCATTCACAAAAAGCGAACTGACAAACAGCATTACCTTCGCTTTGACAGACAACATCCGCGCCACTGTAAGGTTGGAATTCCTGATGGACAAAGTGTAGGACTACGCATAATTTGTTCGAACCCTCATATTATACTCATGGGCTTGACAAACTCTGCAGTACACTTGCCCAAAGGCGCTACCCAGACTTCTTTCTAACCGAAGTCCTCCGCAAGGCCCTTACATGGCAATGAGGCCCTTACATGGCAATGATGCTAACCATGTCAATGATGAGGACTGTACCCGGAAGTGGAAGAGCCTCTGTTCAAAATCTCTCGTATTGAGTCTCTTCCCTTGGGGGTTTTACACGCATTACATGCTACGTATTCCATGAGACAGTATCAGCAGTTTGTGAACAGTACCACAATAGGAGGTCAAGTTGACACATAACACACACGGTGGCTTCGTGTGACCTTATGTGAAGGGTGCGTTTTTGCGGTCCCTCCCCCCCAGAGTGGGAGCCAGGCGATGACAGGTCACCAGGGCTCTGGGCGTTTTAGCGTAGACGATTGATGATGGAATGTGGCCAAAGAACAGAATGATGAGCTCATATGCTGCCCTGCTTTTGCCCCGACAAGGAGCTTGATACGATGGGCTTGCCGATGTGGGAATAACGACGACCGTCACTGTGTGTCTCACTGCGTGAAGGTGTACGAATGTGGCAAACACATACTTCATAACTTTCAGGCATAAGGTACATTTTACATATGATGTAGCCTATAGTTCAGGTCGTGTATTGGCCGATATATTTTATATGTATCTAGTGTACGTAGTTTATCCTGCGTATAGTGCCTGCGTCTTCGCGTGCGGCGCGTGGTCATTCGTGTCTCTATAGTTCCCTGTTGACATCGGCTTAGTTTGTGTTGCGTACAAGTTGTGCGTTTCGTTCATAATAAATTTTCCCATAACAACAATGCAATGGGTATGGGGAAACAACAGAGTGGAGTGTTTGATGGTGCTGCTGGATACTAGCGTAAGTGATTGGTTCAATGCACAGAAATGCTCCTGTGGGCGCGTATGTGAAGTTGGTCGTTAGAATGTCTACAGGTATGTTTGAACGCTAGAGGGAGCCAGACTATCGTCACAACAACTGCCACAACGTATGTGATAATGCCGTTCGTATCCACGACCTCTCCTTCCATGACAGAGCCTCCAGAAGTACCGTCGGACTTTAATGTGACAAGCGTGGGAAGCCGATCCGTTAGCCTGCTCTGGAATGAGCCGTACCATGGCAATAGCCCTATCACATCTTACTTGTTGCAGTTCAAGAACGCATCCGGTGAGTTAAGGTCTTGCCACAACAGGAGATCCCATAGATCCGTCGCTTACTTTGTGTTTTTCCTAAGAGAGCTGGCAAAGCCGAGGCGTACAGAACGTCACAGTGACCCGTGACCAGACATCTTGGTCGGTGCGTGGTCTCTTGCCGTCCTGTCACTATCACTTTCGTGCTGCCGCCCTCAACGTTATTGGTCAGGGGCCATACACTTCGCCTGCGCTAAACGTCATCACTGATGAAGAAGGTATGCTTCATGGAATTTGCTGCCCCATTGTGATTCGTACTTTTGTTCTGGATAGTCCCAGGCAGTCCACCTACGCGAGTGTATGTACAAACTTTGGGACCACAGTCACTGAAGGTCACATGGCATGTGAGTATAGGATATCACTTTTGGATCTCGTTACTTATGTGCGTGACACATCAGAATAGATGAAGACACATTATTGGACTAACCTAATCTATCATCACTTGTGAGGACCTGTCAATGATTGCAAGAAGAGATTCACGCACCTACTTCCTATATCAGGGCAGTGCTTTCCTCTACTTAATGTCTTCTATGCGTCCAACGTCACAGGTGGTGCCCGCTGTAACCTTCTACGTCATCCGAATAGATGAAGACGCATTATTGGACTAACCTAATCTATCATCAGTTGTGAGGACCTGTCAATGATTGCAAGAAGAGATTCACGCACTTACTTCCTATATCAGGGCAGTGCTTTCCTCTGCCCAATGTCTTCTATGCCTCCACCGTCAGATGTGGTGTCCGCTGTAACCTTCTACGTCATCCCAACACGTAAACAATGAGTTACTTCCACTGTCAATGAAATTTGATAGATAACTCTAATAAGCTTTCTCAGAATAGCGATTTATCAAGACTTCACATAGTATCACCTCTAGGAATCACTAAAACTTCCGTGTTCACGTTCCAAGTAAGCCAGGGCACTCTGCATCTTTCTTCCTGTCTTTTGTTTCTTTCCATCTCTTTTTTTCTTTTCTTTTTACTTTCTATGAGACGGTAGAAATTTCCTGAGTTTTTCCTCCACAACGTGTCGTCACATATATATATATATATGCTGTCTCGCATTGCGTATGCAACTACTTCGGATTGTTAAGCAATTATTCCAAGTACTTCAGTGGTTCCGGACACCTGCTACGAAATTAAGTGGGCAAACCTTCGTTTCCTTTTGTCCACAGCCGCCGGTTCGCGAACTAAGACACGGAACTATCAAGGGCTACTACGTAGGGTACAAGCTTTACAATTCATCCGATTTGCATCTCTATAAAACAATAGAAGCCAGAGGCGACGACTTCGAAGCGCCGGCGGAATGTGTGCTCAACAACCTCAAGACTTTCACCAAGTACAGCATCCTGGTACAAGCCTACAATAGCATCGGCGCTGGGCCCAGATCGGATGAAATTATCGTGCAAACTGCTGAAGATGGTTCGTACAGAGGAAGCCCTACCGTGTATTCACACGAGCGACATCCTCACGGAATATTCTAGTGGAACAAAATGCGAAAACACCGTTCAAAAGTTCCGTCCCGTGTTATGTTGAGCATTCACACAGTGCGGAATATCGGGAGTGGCGTACTGCGCGTGTAGCAGACGACATTTAGCAGACGACACCGTCAGCGTGTTTTCCTGTCGTCTGCTACGGAATATCTTGTGGTTGTGTAGCAGTATATTCCCCACGATTAGGAGTGTACGTGAAGACACGACGTTGAGCGCTCGTGCTCACGTGACAGCAGAAAGCTGAGACGCTTTTCGCATCTTCCGCTTCTGGGGGAATGTCGCTCGTCTGAATACACGGTTAAGCCCGAATCCCATAACAAGCGACACGCGGCAGATACACGCGAGAAGCGACAAAATCGACGTCACTGCCGCCACACGAGCGTCAAAAAAGCTCAGTCGCGGCTGAATATGTCTGCATCTACTCCCAGTAGATATTTGTAGCATGTCGCTGAGTTCGTTGCCTGTTGTTTGACAAAACCAGCTTGAGTTGACGGCGTGAAACAAGAACTGAACGCGTGGGCAAGGGAAAGGGTGGAGAGGGCAACCAACAAAAGTAGCAGACGAAGAAGTGGGCGGGGCGTTGGGAACTTAAACTGCAGCGCCACTGCGCTACGGCGAATATTACATAGCACCTTCATTACAAGTTCTCTTCGTTTTGACGAATGAAATACTATTTTTGGTATATTTATGGCAATTTACAACTTAGCTCGAATAAAATAAGCAATGCTTCTCCAAAAACATCATTTCTCGGCGACGAAATGTCGCTGCTCAAATGGACCAGGAAGTCGCGCCATGACCAGACGCGACAGCGACAAATTCTGCAGCGCGTCGCGTGTCGCTTGTTATGGGGTCCGCGCTTTACTGTATTGAAGGCCTGTTTACTTAATCGTCTCATTTCGCGACAGTTCCGCACGTGGCACCGACGGACGTGTCATGTAGTCCGACATCCCCGTCCAGCCTCAAGGTTACGTGGAAGGAAGTGCCGGGGAGTCACCTGAACGGAGCCCACAAAGGGTATAAGGCTGTTCTTCGTGAAGTCGCTCCGGGTAAGAAGGCTGTCTATAGTGTCGTATACGGCTATGCAAAAACTAAAAGCAAATTCTGCGTTGTGACCTGATGCTTATGCGTCGCCTGCATGTAACCACCGAGTCCATGGCGCAGCGTGCTAGTAGACGTCGCGTCAAATAATATATGTATATTTAGCATCACGAAGAAGCACTCAAAAACACAAGGAGGCAACACAGCGCGTCCATCGTCCGTGTGTGAGAGCGTTTCTTCGTATAATGCTAGATTCGTACCAACACGCCCGATTCCTTACTCTGATCATACATACATGTATCCAAAATGCCACTGTTATTACTTGACACTGTTATCTAATTATGGCTGGCCATAAAGGCGTACGACTCTCATTTGCAACAAAGCAGGAAAGATAACAGCACTGTAAATGATCTGAATGGCTCTGAGAGTGTTATGCTGTCAAATTCTGTCTTAGAGATCGCCAGTAGTTAGAGATCCTGAATCGCAAAGCGGCCACCGTGACTCCTTTTTGCATAAATGAAGCTCTCCGTGTCCACACGATGCACGATGGCCATCCCTTCGGTGGTGAAACGGGAATCAGTCGATCATCGTGAGCATTTACCTCGATTAAAAGTAAATATATTTGATTCGCTTTGCAGAAGCTGAGGAGCGTGAGAAAGAAGTTGGTTCCAGCGCAACAGCAGCGGTTATGGACCGGCTGGGTCCCTACACGAACTACAGTGTCCAAGTAGCCGCTGTTACCGGCGCGGGTACGGGGAGGTTCAGCAGCCCCCGCTACTGTAGGACACCAGAAGCTGGTAAGCATGATTCCATGGCTCAATTAACTGGTCAGTGTATTAGCGTTCACATTTCAAAGCGGGAGACCAGAACCGTGAGGTGGAACATGTAGCTTACCTCGACTCCATCACCTTATAATAGTTACTGGCTCCCAACTAATAGTGCAGGTTACGTAATAAAGACTAAATCAATAGAGAGAGTGTTTGGGAGCTAAGCTATGTTGGAGCTGGAGCTACTACTGGAACTTTGGGAGCTAAACTATGGTGGAGGACGTGTGGTGCTCGTACGCTTTGTGGACCAGTTCTTTGTGGATAGATCATGAAGATAATTCGAAAGACGCATCCCTCTTAACATCTCGAACGGCCTATACCACCTACTAAGTCTCGTGTGTATGCGGCTTTACGTATAGTTTCATGACAATACAAACTTCGTTACGGCATTTACCTTGTCGCATTCTCACATTTTCCCCGTCTACTAAGCACTTCTGTTGCAAGACTCCTGGATAATATATACGTACCTTCTAGAATTAATTTCAAAGGATCACCGATTGCTCGACAGCTAAGGAAAATGGCGGAGTAACATAATGACTATGGATAGCAAATGGCAGTTCTTGTTAACTTATATCTTATGTACTATACGTTGTTGACGAAAGTTGTGGCGTCTGCCGTTCCCACAGTACTTACGACTACAGAGCTGAAGAAAAACATGATGAGGCAACGCGGCGGGCACACGGTGTAAGGACACACCCGGACAGCGTTTCTTCCAAAAGAAGAAATACTGTACTTTACCATAAGTAACCTTGCAGTTGCAGTGCCTTTTTGTTTTCATTCACTCGCTCGTTTTTTCGTTTTTTTTTTGTTTGTGTGTGTGTGTGTGTGTTTTTTCTCCTTCGGGGTTTTAGTTTCTTTTCCGTGTTCTGATCGAGTAAACCAGAGATATGCTCCTAAGGTATGATGCGTACTGATTTATCCCGTATTATTTCCAAAACCACTATGCGGAGAATTGCCTTAGCATAATCTTCAAACTGTGCGTCGCTGCTAAAACAAGAGGTGGGCACCATTTCGCTTTTAAACAGTTCCAGAAGCCCCAGAGGACATCAAAGCGCTAGTCCTAGCACCGGATGCGATCTTGGTGAGCTGGAAGCCTCCGAGGTTGCCGAACGGCATCGTTCAGAAGTACACCGTCTACTCCAGGTCTCACGGCTACGGAAAACAGGTTTGTAATTCAGTCTTACAACGGTGTTCCACGCGTCCCGCTGAAAAGGCCTCTTGCACATTATTTTAATCGTGTCCAATATGTCTAGAAGTACACTTCCGTAAACAAAGTCGTTTACCGTGAAAAGACACATAAGAGGAGAAGCATCGAAATTATATTGCAGTGTTAACGTTGTAAATACGAGACTACTGACTGACAGCTATGGATGACATGTCGGTTTCCCTGAATGTCAAGGAATGTATTCGCTCCGAGCTCGAACGGTGTCGGCGCGCTGCGGAGAAACGATGAACTACCATTGTGTGGATGCGTCGTCTGCTTTTACACGTTTATTCAGCGTTTACTGCAGTAGGTGCAACATTGGGGAACCAAACAGTAATCGTACCAGTGATCTTCCGATGAATATATTCTACAATTACGGAAAAGAACTTTCAATTTCGAACATCGGCCCACGTGTTATCCACACTAGGAAGGTTATAGTTGCGCCCCCTATAGGTCGATCTCGCAGCGAATAGTAGCTGTGGTTGATGAAACGCAGAAATAATCTTTTAAATCATTCAGTGCTTTCACCCGTCAAGCGTCCTGGAACAGCTGGTCGCACCAGTGCGATATACGTTTCCATTTTTTTTTATATATTTCTATTCTATTCTATTCTATGCTAGAAACGGAGAAGGACAAAAACAAAGCTTATATGCCTCAGAATAATTAAGGGTCCAAGTGCATACTTCGATTACGGGATGAAAGTGGATGAAATATTGGTTAAAAGTTAATGAACCACAGCCACTAAGGATTGGATTCCGTGTATGCGAGCGACCGCTCGCTTTATGTGGTGAGTTAGTAACCCGCCCTAAAGATCACCTTCCAGAGTTATGGCCGAAGCCCTATCCGCGCAGTGTTACAGCACAAGGCGCGTCCTCCCGCTGCTTTTTGAGTCACCCTCATATACTTGACGGCAGACTTGTACGTATCTTGAGTACGTACTCAAAATACAGTATTTTAAATACTTTTTCCGGTATTTTAGTACTCTACTCAATACTTTTTTGCGACAAGTATTTTTAATGTATTTAAAATACTTTTTTCTGTATTTGCTACTCAGTACGCAAAATACTTTCCTTCCTCGTCAAGCCATATCCAGCACACTTCCCGCCGTGCTGAGATTTTCAGCTCACTGGAATTTAACCCCCTTTTTCTTCTTTTTCCTTTATCGGGAATTCGCGAATCTGTCATTTATCCGCTTGTACAATAGGCTGACCCCAAGCCTGGCCTTGCTTGTCAATAGCCAACTTCGTCAGAAAACCGTTCCTATTCATATTGCCAGGTGAATCACCAGGGGATTAGGTACAAGATAATCCCAGCATTTATTTCATTGGTCATCAAAGCAATAAACATGTGCCAGAGGTTGAAAGACCCGAACCGACATACAGGAGGGATTACGAAGTTTTGGGTCAGAACATATCAACAAAGTTTACTTGGGTTCTCCAAAGTTCACCAAACATTACTTGACACCAAGACGTTGCAAATGAAAGATATGAATGGCTGATGAAGTTTATTCCCTCCATTTGTAAGGCCACGTTCAGAATTCGCGTTCCACTTACTGCTAATACTAAAGTACTTTAAAGAGTATCTTAAATACTTCTTAGAGTATTTAGTACTCTACTCAAATTACTTTCAGTTTTGAGTATTTTGTACTCTATTTTAAATATTTTTTTCCGTAGAGTATTTAGTATCTTATTTTAAATACTTTTGCGCAGTATTTTGTACAAGTCTGCTTGACGGATATGCTCCATACTTCCTTCCTTCTCTATATATACTTCGCATACCATTTTTCTGCGAGACAAAGCAATCCCGACTTCCACTTTATATACGCAGCAACTTCTATCCTCGCTGATCACGTGTTACTTCTTTTGAGCCCCCGATATTGTCGTCCTCGTACTTCGCTTAAACCCACAGAATCCGTCAAAACTTACTTGACCCCCCCCCCGAGAGATACTTAACGAGGATTTGCCCTTCCAAGGATAATGTTCCGCTTCGAAGATCACAACGTCGCAATCCTTGTTCCAAACAGCGGCGATTTATCAAACGACGCTCTTTCCACGATTTCACTTCAAACTCCATCTTAGTCTGATATAGAATGAAAAAAAAAAAAAGAGAGAGAGAGGGTGAGAGAGAAGGAATGAATCTCGAAATAACGGAGACCGTTCTGCCGCTCGGTGTAAGACGAAGAAACTGTCCAAATCGGATCACATAACCTTGATCCGATTAAAGCTAGAGCTGCAATCGGGTGCAGGGCTTTCCGTGCTCAGAGAACTGAAATAACTTAGGAAGGGCGGCAGCTTTCTGCTGACAACAACCTCGGCCAGTGCTCAGGAGATTTGTGAGTTTGGTCCGGTTTTCATTTTTTTTTTTTCTTTCTCTCTCTCTCTCTCGTTGCTGATGCACAGCGCTGCCTGTATATTAGGGTACATTTATGCTGCAGCATCGCTGCTGGCACATGGCACATCGCTGTTTGGCGATGACGAAACAAACACATGTATCTCTGTGGGCACGTTCATGCTGCAGCATCGCTGCTTGCCAAAGATGCACGCCATGATCATCGCCACAACAATGCTGCCAAACATGTTTGAACATGCCCGGGGACTACCTGACTTCTGGCGATGACAGGTCAAACACAGAGCTTTCTGTTGGTGCATTTACCCTGCAGCCTCGCTTATCCTCGCCGCTGCTTGCCGCTCTGCTCGCTGCACCTAGGAATGTAAACATGTTTGTCTTCCTGGTATCATTGATGACTGGCGTCTTGAAATCCGACCTGCGATTGGTTGTGATGAAGTCGGTTTCCTCCTTCCCACTTTTCCTCGTTTCCATCCTTCCACAGTGAACGCTGCTAGGCGACTGATATAGCGAAAGCGAGCAGCATCTTGAGCAATCTGCAGGGTAAACGCACCCTAGCGGTTATGCGAGCAGCGATGTGCTTGAAGCTGCAGCGAGCAGCGAGCAGCGATGCTGCAGCATAAATGTACCCTTAGACTTCGATGGTGTGCAACCATGTCTTCGGCTAGGTTCGAATGCTTTCCTACATTAGCATAAGCATTTGCATAGATCCCACGGAAACCCATGTCGTCATCACTTCTCTATCATTTATTTGTTGTTGTTGTTGTTGTGGCATAGACGGACACGTAAAATACCGTGGTAAACGGTCTGGAACTGAGAAAGACAAATTTGGATCCACCGCATACATAAGAGACCTGTCAGTGATGTCCGGACTCCACTGCTGGCGAGCTAGTGCATTGCTGGATGAGCTCAGCCAGAAGTGATCTCAGTCAGTGTGCTTGTACATAATTTTAACTGCATTCTCATATCTCACATATAATGTCTCGCGTGTAATGGGGTAGTCTACTGCACTTCAGCGGTGAATCTCCCCATGTCATAATCACTATTTATTTGTTGGTGTTGTTGCATAGACGGACAGGGAAGTATTTCGCTGATCGAAGAAGGGTAACGTTTTTATCTGTATTTGTGGATGGATTGACATGAATCTAATTTAAAGAAAAGCTGCACTCACCTCATTGCTGAATTCAACCAACTCAGGGAAAAGAGGTGCTGACGCTCGCAATCGAACCTGCGTCTTCTGCTACCCCTGCTAACCCCTATATATACTAACCCCTACATCACAACAGCACGCCTCTGAGGTAGAGTGCCTCAAGTTCCCTGAGTTCGTTGAATTCATTCATTTCTGGACGTTTGAGCCTTAAAGGGACTATGAAACGATTTTTTTTTTCGTTTCGTTCGAAAGAAGACATTTTTCTGAGTCTAGAACCGAAATTTTACTTTCGTCGCGCGAGCGGATTTCTCGGGAGCGAATTTAAACGGAGCGGCGAAGGGAGGACAGCTGGCGCCGCGCCGTGACGAGCTGCCGAGCGGAGACACAACGGGTAACTTGACGCGACCACGGCCGGCTCAGCAACACGTCATCGTGACATGTTGCCGAGCCGAGGAATCCCGCCAGGAGCATGCGCCGTAGTATCCCGCGTATGCGTTCATCGGGAGTGGAAATCTCCATGACAGCAGCTTTCGCGCGATCGGCAGATTTCGGCAGTGGCGGCAACCACAGCGCGAGCTCGCGGCATTACTTGCCATTGTGCAACACCGGTGACGTAACGGGGAACCGAAGAGCGGTCCGTACAGTTACACCATCGGCAGGGAAATATGCGCGGGAGAGGAGGAACGCGGAAGAGACATTTCCAGCGCGCGCTCCTCGCAGAGTGGAGTGATTTCGTCCGGAAAAATTTGTGGCATATTAGTTTCTCTGCGGGAAGAACAGTTTCCACCGAAAAAAAGTATGGGGGTTCGGGAAATTTCATAGTCCCTTTAAGTGTCTATGTCGTCCCTAATTGTGGTCAAGCCTCGGCCATGTCTCGTTGCTGACCTCATTGCTGACTACCCCCTTGCACTATTTGTATTGGACAGTGCAACGCTCTTTTTTTTGCTATCTTTCCTGCGTGACGCAGAAAAAAAAAATAAGTGAAAAAGAGCGATAGTCTTCACACACTACACTGCCCTGCCCCAGCTTTTTTTTTTTTTTCTGCTGTTTGTCCTTCTCTCTCCATAATCTTTTCTCTATCCCTCTTTTTATATTTCATTTCCTTGAGGATTCCCGAAAGCGCTATAAACCTTTCACTCTTCATTCAACGCCTTTTTTTCGCGTTTTCTTTTCATTGTCCTGCGAGAGACCACGCAGAGAGAAGATCGTTAAACGCAGACATATAAGCTCTTTGAGATTTAATTCGCGTGATTTTTATGACTTTTTTTTAAAAATACCAAACCCCTTCGAACGTTCGCCTAGGAAAAGTCCGCCTTCAATAATGTCACATCACCGAATGGATGGCTACCCTCTGAAAACGGAACTTGATCGCGTAACACGCTTTTAGCCTACCATCATTCCCAATCATATCGTTTTCTCTTCCGATTTGCTGAAAACGCCTTTTGTAACACTTCGCATTAGCGTTAATGGCTCCAGAAGGACTCGGCTATATCCTCCATGCAGGAGGGATAACGGGTGGTGGACCTTGAGCGCATTATGTGGTGAACTTCTCTTTACGGTGTAACTTGGCCAACCACTACACTGGTTTATACCACCGTCACTCTTGATATCGGGAAAGAGCGATGCGTTAGATTGCACTGGTGTACTAAAAAGAGTACACAATAAAGATCTGTTTTGACGCCTCAATGAAATGGTCGAAGTAGAGACAAAGAAGAAGCGAAAATATTCGTAAGACATCCCAATCGGCCTCTGCATCGCTTGTTGCGCTCTCGAGTGCCACCCCCCCTCCCCCCTGGAACCATGCCTGGAAAGGGTGAAGAAGACGACGAAGAAGTTAAAGACGCCTGCGAGGGAAGCAGCGGGAAACGCAAAATATATATATATATAGGAAAAAAAATAGCCGGAGCTCTTTGGCTGCACGTATAGCATATAGGAAAAAAAAATAGCCGGAGCTCTTTGGCTGCACGTATAGCATAATAGGACATATATATAGACTTATATATATATTATGAGTCACGTATTGCAGCGGGCGTGATGAGAATTTTGCACGTTATTTATGAAACATCGAAGACCTTATGCTCACTGAAAAAGTACTGCCCCAGTGTATGCATCGGATATGGCACGTCCAGGTACATATGTTACATCAGGGCCCGCCTCGGAAGCTGGGCCCAGGAAGTACAACTCCTTCGCTACAGTGTTTCCTTTTTTCTTTTTCTTTTATTGGTAGGAATTGCGCCTTGTAGGTTTTATCTCCGACGAAGAATTCTCCCTTCATATTCCCATGTTTCGTTACTTGGTAATTGAAAGGTACCTGACCGACGCGATGATCCAGGTAAGGAGGAGGACGCGTAATTTGCTTCACGAGGTGCGGCAGACGACGGGCATACATGAGCTAACTGACGAGTTTGAACAGCAAATCACAGGGAATGTATAATGGCGAAATACACTAATGAAGAAGCCGTACGGCTAATTTTGGGGGCTAAAAAAAGAAATCTTCATTTTCCAGAAGGATTTCCACATGCGCTGCAGTATTTTTGAGAACTGTTAGCTCAAGATGATCATCGTGTACATTTTCCCGTTTCTGTACAGGATCCAAAGTAAATTATAGCGTGAAACGTGTTTACCTTTTTCACAGCCACTGAGCCCTGATGTACTATATTTACTACATGGCGTCATCTTCTATAGTCAAGAAATAGTACACTCGTATTTTGTATTTTTGGGTTCCTTGAACGCTATAGAAACCAAATCTGGTCGGAAAAAAACTCAACTGAATACTTAAAAAATCCAGGGCCGAAAGGCACTACCGTCTACTACTGCTAAACAAATACTACTCGTCACAAAACAGCGCACGCCTCTCGTTGTCACCATCTCAGCACAGCGAACTGTATCGTTGGGAGTGATGGTGGGCTATATAGGGTCGGGTTATGCGGTGAAGTTCTGCTTCTAGAGTGCCGAATCACGTAACGACGACGAGACCGCTTCTGGCTCAATAAGAATCAAGTTCACCATCATCATCATTCTTCTTCCTGCGGTTATTATTAATTGTTCGCGAGAGTTCCGCTTTGACGTCATAGTGTTCGACAGCGCCACCAATTTGGTAGAGTTGAACTACGCTCGAAGCTAGGGGGGCGAAGAAGGTCGCGCCTGAAAGCCGCGGTCTTGTGGGGACTACAGTGGTCCCTGAAAGGGATGCGACCATCGGTCCTACTTTTCTTTCAATAGGACGCAACGAAGTGCCCATTCGCGGAACCCAGCCCTCCCCTTCCGATTTGTTTCGGTTTCAGTCTGTCTACCAACGTCATGATGACGTTTCTCGGGTAGAGGTCTATTGAACGGGCTATGGGGATCTGTGAAACTAACCTGCTCTACGAACGTTGCGTGGTACGTAAGAGTGCACACATGTGTATTTATTGGCATTGTGTTTCCTGAAGGCAGCAGCGACTCGCCACGTGCCAGTGCCTTCTTCGCAATTCTGGCACGAGACGCGAGGTCTCCGCACGGGCCTTCGATACGACTTCTGGGTAACGGCGTCGACGTCGGCGGGAGAAGGTCCTGCAACACGCATCGTCACGCAGAGTCCCGACATACGAGGTACGAAGTAGAATTAGTACCGAACTAGTGGCCAATTCCACTGGTCGATCCGGAGCGAGCACGTGGAGCAAGAAAATCTGGCACTGAGGTCCCAGCGCGAATCCACCAGCGAGAAACAGTCGCCTTTCGGCACCTGACAAACTCAGCGAGTCATGCCAACGTTCGCGGTTGCTTAGCCTCGCAAGATGCGGAAGTGACGATGTAGTATACACCAGCTCACTTGCATATTACTTTTATGTTCATTGTTTGACGACAGTGCTTTGTTGGGGATACGGGAAAATCTGTGGTCTCTCGGTGAAGCAAGAAAGAGCTCTCCGTCGTGAAGCGAGTTGGTCTTTGAAACGATGAGCCAAGCACGTGGATCCGCTCCGGATGGACCAGTGAAACGTGCTTTCTGCACGCTGGAGCAAAAGAAGGCGCTTGAGATCGACCAGTGGAAATAGCCATAAGGCCCGGTTTCACCAACGCTGGTTAACTTTGGACCGAGTTCAGGGGTTGCTAAAACTTGAAGTTATAGCACTCAATTCGTTTTTTGCAATCGGGAAGGTCAATCAGAACGTTTTTCAACAACGTTATATAGTTGGTGACTGGTTTGAATGTACCAGTGACAATAAGTCCCTTTAGTTAAGCGTTCGAGTTAAGGGACCGTTGATCTCGGTTCAAATGTTGATCGGCGTTGGTGAAACCGGAACTTAGCTTCCCTTAACTTCAGTCTTAACAGACTGCGAGGCAAACGATGATACCTCGAATGATGTTTAAAACCGTATTCGTGGCTTTTTGACATTTTACAAGTTCCTTCATCGCATCGTACTCCGTTACGAACGTTAAACACCTCGCACTCTGTGTAACCCCAGTTAAAGACGTTAAAGGACCCTCAGGCATGCGAAATTAATTTCCGATGCAACCTCTGTAGCGTCCATGATGTTTTCTGGCGACGTAAATCTCCGAGCTAAATTTTTATAATATCACGAGTATCTCGTCGACACAACGTGGTCCTCTTTCTGCGGCAATTTACCTGAGGTGGACACTATATAGAAACTATTGTGTGAATGGCACACCAAAGGCTGCTGTGAACGCGGGGACATGATGCCCAGTTTTGTCTTTTACTCCAGCGCTAAGGCGCTGTTCTATACGATGGATCCCGCTGCAAGCAGTGTGTCTGTAAGCGGTTCTTATCTTTTCTAGCTCCAGCCCGCATAGCATCTTTCAGCAAAGAAATGAGAGTTCCCTCCAAGCAAGACCTGGAACTTCCCTGCAGAGCAGCCGGGCAGCCTACTCCTGCCAGGGAATGGAGGCGAAGGCAAGTTATTGCTCGCTTAGAAAGCTCGCTTGCGCGTCTCGTGAGCCACAAATTTTCTCCCTCCTCGTCAATGCGTGTGTTTGTTGTATATATATATAGTTGTCGTGCATGTTGCATGACGGCCCGTTGTGGTTCAGGGTTCTACTAATTGTACTGGTGGTGCGGAAGCACCTTTTTCGTTGCCACACCCACTCCGAGCACAATGGAGATGTGGTAATAGCTGCTGAACACAGAATGACGACGGCACTTTTGCTTCTCGCGTAGTTGGCCTATTCTTTTTCTTCTTCCCCTTCTCACGGGGCCCCACAACCCGCGTGACACATTCCATTTACAAGTCAGACACGGTACGCTATTACTCAAGGAGATCCGTGCCAGCGATACGCTAGCTGAACTCCCATAGCGTCGCGCATGCTCCATGAGAGCAACGCCGTACTGGGTATTGTATCGGAGATACAAAAACGATCCACTAAAACTGTGTATTTATTATGTCCACGTAGCGAAAGAGCAGTGATGACGAAGCGGAATGATGAAGGCGGCGGTAAAAATGATGGTGGTGGCTGTGGTGGTAATTAAAGAGCTCACCACGTAGCACGCTCCTACTAGCCAACCATCATCTCTGTTTCTAGAGTGCGCAACACTTAAGTCTCACAACGTCCAGTGCTGCATCATTTGATTGGAGAATGGCAGTTGATAGTTCTATGTGTATATTGTCAATGCTGTTCAAACTGCAGATTTCAAGGTTGAAACTGCAGATTTTTAATCACATTGAAGAGTTGGATGAGGAGCGATCTACTCTTGTGCAACCTACAGCCCCAGAACCAGTGCCGTGTATGCCTAAGGGAGTCTGGCCATTAATGAGACCTGCCTATACCTGAGGCTCCACCCCCTTTTTGAAGTATCTAGCCAATCACAGGTCGAAATACAGTTGTCTATTGTTACATCCATCCAGTACTTATATCTCACCCTTATTTACTGGGCGCTACCATTTCGGAGAAAATTGATGGATTTGGATTGAAACGGATATCACTGGTGACAGACCAAAACGACGGATTTTGCGCCCACTTTTATCAACGCCATCTGCACGGAGAGAGGCATGTTGGGAAGGCTCAGAATTGCAGAAATGGTTGCTGGCAGAAGTGATTGGCCAGGATGGCGGTACAACCGCTTCTTCGTAGCAGACGACAGCCGGTATGAAGTTTTATATCACATAATGTAAGTACATTGAATCAAAAAGGAGCAAAGATGTACGTATAAATAAAATGCAATTATATAATGCAAAATGCTACGTATAAGGGTCGTCCTTGCTATTTTCCTGATATCACGATCTTAACTATAGGCCTAACGTTAGCGACGAAACATCCCATTTTCACGTAAATAATGATGGCGGAGCGAGAGTTGAAGCTGATTTTGCAGATGCGTACATGAGGATATATACTCACAGTATGAAATTAAAGTAGTCTGTGAAAATTTTTTGTCGCGAAATCTCCGCTTCGCCGTTCCAAGCAACATCCTCCATCTTGGAGAAAATTTGGTGTCATGGCAGCCCCCATGGAAAACGGTAACCAATGAAATGCGCCTAAGTTTGATTGACAGGTCGAGCCTCTTTTTTAGACTCCTCCTAATGGCCAGACTCCCTTTGGCATACACGGCACTGCCCAGAACGAGACAACGAAGCCCTCTAGCGGCGAAGTTCTGATAACGTTCTGGCAAAAAGAGAAAAAAAGAAAGTGCGATAGATTACTTTTCTTTCTATACTGCATGCCCTTTATGCATGTTCTGTTCTTCATGCAAAAGGAATATACACGGTGCAAACACATAGGCAGCAGTTCCGTACTTTCTTTTTCTTTTTTTTTTTCGTCTCTCTTACTTCATTCCCTTCCTTTGAACCGAGCAAATAAATCCACCCTACCGCACTTAGCGTTGCAAATAAATGTAGGTCACACAGCACCACTCTCTTCTTTTGAAAGCTTCTGTATTGAATCACGCGCAAAGACCACCTTTAGAAAGTGTGAGCAACATCAGAGGCCAGGCGAGAATAACGACCTAATGCAACCACAGGAAGCCAAAACAGAAACCTTCAAAACAAGACGAATCGCAACAGCAAGACGGGACTGGGTTCCCCACTCTATTTATTAGGAGGATGTCGCCCATCCAGTGTACCCGACTACGCAAAAAACACGGGCAAGTTATCCATAGAAATGAATACAGATCCGTTCTGCGATCCACGCAAGCTTCCGTACACGTACATATATATAGCTAACTGAATAGCCGTTCATCGCATCTAGAAGACGGCTTGAGTGCTTGCGGGACGAGATTTCGTTCTTGTTACAGCTGCCGCTCTGATGTGGTCCCTGCCATTAACGTATTATGTGTGCGGGGCTGTCTGTGTATTAGTATCGGTGTGTTGGCAGCCCCGTATCGGTGGCCAGTGTTTGCGGTGTTCGAAGCCACCTGTGTATCTGACACGGAGACACTGAAGCTGTCTGGTGCAAGATGTATATGGTAAAGACCAGGGATGGGCCAACCGAATCCGCGAATCCACGAGAATCCTCGAGAATCCGCGAGATTTGGGATTCAGAATCCTAGTTCCCAAAAAAGCGAATAGAATCTTTCGAATCCACCAACCACGTTTGTTGATTTGTTTGTTTCTAAAATTGGCGCCTCCGCCTGATTGCCTGATTGGCCTCTGCGGGCATCTTCAGGTACTGGAAGGACAACGCAAAATATCCCGATTTGAGGAAACTGTCGAAAAATTCCTGATCACACCCCCATTGACAGCAATGACAGAAAGAGTCCTCAGCACATTGAGTGTCATAGCTGACAAAAAAACGCAATAGGGGAGACCATAAGCGGGTGAGAATGCTAGTGTTTTTGAACAAAAATATCTGCATTAATTTAGAACTTTCAGCTGTGTTTCTTGCTTGTTTGTTAACATGGCTCTGGACTGAAAGAATTCCGGCAGGAACTCTTACATTACAAGTTTAAAAGTAACATGGTTTTGCTTTTGATTGTTTGAGTTTTATGGAAATAATTCAGACCCGAGAGGTTATGTATTTCCTGTAGTCGATGAATGATTAAATAACTTATATTTTAGAAGGAGTATTATGGGTATGTTTTCTCCTGAAAGTGAACTATTACTTAATTTCTGTTTCATTAAACAAATATAGCAAATTCTGCTGCAAAACACTTTTCAGTAGAAGTGTTTTTTTTTTTTTTCTGGCTTTTTCAACTCTTTTTTTAAGATAGGATTCGAAAGATTCGCGATTCATAAGATTCGATCGTCAAAGAAAACGGTTCAGTTCCGGTTCAGCTCCCGAGTAAAAAAAAAGTAACAGTTCGACACCGGTTCGAACCGGTTCAGTTTCACATGGTCTAAGGAGCAGGGACTGAAACCGGAACGGAACCGAAAACCCCTTGGGAACCCATATTTTTTTTCAAGAACCGTAACCGGAACGTAACCGCAAATCATCATCTGCAATTAACCGAAACCGTAACCTGCACCGAAAAATGTGATTTCGCTTACCGGTTCACATCGCTTTACAACTCTGATCAGTGGTGTTGTACGTGCTTCTGTGTAGATATCTTCGTCATGTGTCTTTCATTCAGACGTTGTGCAGACAACATAAGATCTTACGCGCTTGGGTTGGACCCATAATCGAATGGCATAAGCATCGTATGACATGTATTGCGCGCGTCCCTTGTGAGTTATCAACTGTATTATTCTGATCATTTAAGATACCAAGCGCTGCACGTTGTTTGTTTCCACAAAGAGGGAACCTGTCTGAAGACATGCTAGAGGATATGATGATGGTTTCCTTTGTAACCTACCGCAGAGTAAGGATGTATGAGCTTCTCTATGGCGGCCTTTTCTGACGTCTATTAGGTTAACGAGAGACAGTGTCTATTATGTTAACAAGACAGTGACAACACAGACAGACCTTGTCTGTGTTGTCATTTTTTTTGTCCCCTAGTCTGGGGTTTTAAAGTTGTGGATCTATTATGTTATTTCTCTACGTTACAAAAGTATGTATTTAAAGATTTTAAATACTAATGTAACAGTTACTCCAGTTTTAGTCCTGAACATTCACTTTTTAACTAGCTAGTCTTTAAATAAGTATTTGTCCTTCATCAGGTGCACCTGGTGAAGGACGGACTCCGTCCGAAAGCTTGTTTTTCAGTAAAATAAATGTTTCAATCTCTTTAAATACTTATTTTATCCACTTGCGAGTGCTAGACTTCTCCCATTTTTGCCTGTCAGCTAGTCTTCAGTGGTATTTGGCTTAATATGGCCTTAGTAGCTGATGCGCCAATAAAACCCGAATAAAAAGAAAAGTATGTTTTCTTGCATAGATATAATACGTTGTACTCTTCGATCGCTACATTTCTCATCAAAGTAAACGAGAAACAGTTCAAGAGTATTCGCTAATATATGCTTGCAGCGCAGTTCTGCTAGGCTTTTCGAAAATTCCCTGCAAGAGATAAATACGTTCAGTTTTACACGTTTGCACTTTGTAACTCATTTTGCGCCATCCACACTGCCTGCAGATACATCCTAGAGAAAACCGAAACAAAAATAACGGTCTGGTTACCGGTAACCGCAAATATTAAAACGGCGCATCCCGTAACCGCAGCCAAAACCGCTTTGAGAGTTCTGACACTGAACCGTAATTGTAACAGAAACGATATTCGTTTCGGTTTCAGTTCCTGGTAAAGGAGAACCATGTGACCTATAGGAAAAGAAAAAAATAAACAAGGAACCCGTCTTGCACTCTGGCACATTGTTGTAATGTGAGGTTTCTGGAGTTTCCTACCCAAACACGGATGAATCCCATGTATCTTGTTTTGTATTAGCACGCATTAAAACATTATAACATTAAAACATTAGCTCGTATTAGAAGAGCTAAACTTAGTTAAGAACGGGCTCGCTCAATATGATCGTCATCGCCAGTAAAGTGAATAGTCGCAAGTATTACAGACGCCAACGAAGCCTCTTCTCCCTCTTTCGCTACGCGGACATATATAGGTCGGGACGTCGTCTGTTTCAGCCAATCACCGAAGCCGATTTCAAACACTGACTTTCTTTGGCTACATGTGGCTCATGTGGCTGTCCGTGCGGGTGATTCCGGCTCGTCTCCATAACTACGGCCGCCGAGGCACAGTAGCGATTGGCGGGCCTTTGTCCGGACTCCTGTGTCACGTATTTTAAGCGAACAGGCCTTCTTAAAGTAGCACAGAAGTCATTTTTATAACCCTGTTTTCTTCTTTTAAAGCTGTTAAGTAGGCCAGTAAGATGCACCACGACAAGTAATTCACACCACAGAGTCATAATTATCGCAGAAATTGAATTTAAAATACGCCGCAAAAAGCGACCGTGCGCAACGGTGGTGAAGAGCAGTACCAGCCTGTGATCTGCCTGGAGGAGCCCCGCGCTGACGCTATAAGGAGAACGCTCGCTGATTGGCCTAGAGAAACGTTGTCTGCTACTCGGCTGTTCGGGGTTCTGAAAAAGCCTTTCTCCTGGCTCGGTAAGGATTCGGCCGCTCCTTCTATGCCCAGTTCTCCAGGAGAACTGGCAAAACTGGTTTACGGCGGCAAAGGGACAAGGCGCTGACCCCCACTGACCGGCGAACCAGAACGAGTTCTCCTTAACACGTCATCGATGACGTGGCATCATACCTCCTCATCCTCGTTATAGCTGGAATGGCGAGTTAAGGTTGAACGCGCGGAGCCATGTTTATGTCAGTTTTTTTCTGGGAAACAAACTGCACACATCAAAACCTTTTGCGCTATTCGGTATAATGACACGCACACCTTCATCAGACGTCTTAATCTGAAATTTTTTGGATGGCCCTCTCTACTCCTTTAACTCCAAGTAGTGCTGATAGAAGCACAGCTGTTAATGTTTCATAATCGCAGTCGTCTTTTTTTTTTTTCTTTTTTTGATAAATTTAAACCAGTGTACCCTATAGTAACAGACGACAGAAACTGTGGCGAGACAGCACCTCCATCGCTCGAAAGCATGAAAAACGTCACACGCACATCACTCTAAATATGACGTATGTACCGGCCCTCGTCTTTCAAGGGGTACGTTCCAAACCCAACTCCCGAGATCGCGTGACAGAGTTGTATCATGTGACCTGAGAGTAGCGATCCAGTCGAGTTGGTTTGGGAACGCATGTTGCACTCTCATAGGGGCGCAGACCAGGTGGAACATGTCGAACACGAAACCCGAGAGGCCCGGGAAAAAAGGGAAGATGACACAGACACTTTATCTGTCAAATGAAGTGTTTGTATCGTATTCCCTGAGGTGCTGACGTCACAGAGTAGTTGAACCGGGTTTTGAAAAACCCGCTTCGAGTAGAATGCTTCTCTCGAATTAACTCCAACAGGTTCGGTTTCTCCCAGGTCCAGCGAAATAGTTGCTTCTCATCTTTGCTTAGGTTCCATCATTGTTCCCCCTTGCCTTTAAGGTACAGATGCCAAAAAATTACAGCCACCCTGCTCACTCTGTTGCTGTAAGTCGTCCTCTCTAAAAATGTGCGAAAGAATTTGAAACTTCGCTCCGTCTTCCTTTTGTCGACTCTTCGGTGAATATTTAGAAGATGGCGCGGATGTCGTTGCCAGTACACCTCGTGGTGGATACGCTACGGAAAAAGAAGACAAAAAGTTACAAAAGACAAAAGTGTGGAACTATTGCAGCTTCTAGTCCCCTAGAGTCGCAATTCCAATTACTCTTACTTTTCTTTACTTTTTTTACTCTTGCTCTTTCCTTGACCATGAAATTTACTCCCCCCCCCCCCCCTTGCGCGCATTTAGTTCAGAAAAGTACTGATGGTTTGGCAACGCGTCTAACTCCAAAAGTGACAAACATCGCCGCTGTTATTAATTTCATTGCTTTATTTAGTACACGCCGGGGCCACACTTTGCTCACTGTTGCATTATCAATGACGCTGAACATGGTATGCGCTCCAAGACGGTCATGCTCTACAAGAGCATCTCTTTACGTATTTGTTCTATCATAATTGGACATTAGAACGCCGTGTCGTACTACTTCCACCTTTTGAGTGGTGGCAATGCAATGCTTATACGAGCGCTCGTACTCTGTCCCAATAACAGTCATTACAGCTCTTGGAATTATTTTGATCTACATGAGTAATGTGGCGTGGATGTTTTGCAGCTGCTTTAAACGTCAGATACATAAAATTAGGTACATTAGGGACATCATTATAGGTTGCTCTCCTACTTGATGACAATGCACACATAAAATTCCCGTAAAGGATATGCAGCACCTTACAGCTGCGTGTGTGCGTGTGTGTGCGTGTGCTAAGCATGCGTAGACTGTTTACCAGCTTTTCTTCTTTTCTTTTTGCTCAGCAGAGATCGTCCGGTGTCGGACAGCGAACGGATAAAGCTCCTGCCGTCTGGGACCCTTCGAATCGACAGCATAGAGCAGGACGACTCTGGAAACTACAGCTGCGTCGTCCACAACCTCTACGGCAGGGACGCCATTCTCTACAGTGTCTTTATCGCGGGTGAGCATTATCCACATGAGGACACCTGCTACTTACTAGCTGAATAACGTATAATACACTCTTAAAGGACCACTGGGAGCCGAGAGAGGGGTCTTATTCTTTTTGCTCCGGAGTGTCCTGCGATGAAAAAAAAAAAAGAGCTCCTGCGAAGGAATAACAGGCGCAGGTGACTTCGTTCTTTGGGCGAGGGCAGTACTATTATTGAAATGTGATGCGGGCAAGTATCGTGCTTGTCTCATCCTACAGATGGCTATACAAAAAGAAAATGAACGGGTGCGCGTGACATGGAGCGCGCGTGACATGGAGCGCGCGCGCAAAGGCCTCTATTCACCTTCGAAAAATCCTCCACTCTTGGAAAGAGCGTATCAGGGAATGAGGGAACGTGGTGACGTAGTGTGGACCCCTGGCGTGGGACTCATGCGTGAGCTGAGGAGAAAGAAATAAAGAGAAAAAGCACGTGGACCCTTCGACGTCCGGTCGTCTACGGCCGCCTACTGTTTTTTTCTCTCTTTTTTTTTTGTAAATTTGATTGCGCAGCGAAAATATTTTGCATGGTGACTCACGATGGGCAGCTCTGCGAATGAGGCAGGGTTTCGAGCCATGTTTAAAACTGTGACACTTTTATGACACATTCTAAGCATCACTTTTGATTTAGTCAAGCATCAAATATTGACATGTGTCACAAGATTCGTGCTCTCAAGCGTCACGCTTGTCACAAACGCGGAATGTCACGGGCTCATACGTTCAAAGGTTCATAAAATAAAAAAAAAGAACAGGGAAATCTCCTGTTAGGAACGCTGCAACAGAAATCACACCGCGCAACAGAAAGAAGACAGCAGATTTTATTTTCAGTGTCAACTTTCTCGTTTTCTCACGTATGCGAAATAAGGTTGTGTTGAGAAAAAAAAATAAAAGTTCACTCTTTTTTCTGCTTTCCGAACATTGCGGCACGCAGAGAACTCATCACAAACATGTAAGTAATCGAAAGAGCGGGAATCATCAAAGCTGGAGACCAACGACATAATAACAACTTCTTCCACAGCTCCCTTGAGGCCGTCGTCACTTGTGGTGCTCTCGACGAGCTTCAAAAGTATTACGCTTTCCTGGCAAAGCAAGATTGCGCTTGATGGCTCCAGCGCGCCTTTTGTAAAAGGTGAGTGGTTGCACGCGTTCTCTGTATTACACTCGTAGAGCACTAGCCTCATCTGAGCTAGTAGCAGTTGATACAAAGGCACTAGCAGTCGGACTCGAACTTTGCTGGTGCCTTTCCATCGAGTGTCATTATTTAATCGACGCACGATAATGCACGTTGTGTGGCTTAAGTGCTGAGACTGTCTTTATTTGTTTCATTGTCTACGCTAGAGAACAGTACTTCGCGCTCAAAGCAGACCAGTGACTAGAACGCGCGACGCCGTTTTCACTCCTCGTTTGAGTAGACAACGGGGGTGTACGCCTTTTCTGTGACCGTTGACGTAATATTTGAAGTGTCGCAAAAACGTGCACGGCTCCCACTTTCAGCAAATCTGGTGAGAGAACGGTATGGTTCGATATGGCGGTCGGCTGGGATCGTCGATGGAATTCTTTTTTCATAGAGTGCAGATGGCAGCATCGGCGAACGAACCCCCAGTTTTTACGTATTTCTAATGCGCCACCGGAAGTATTAGCGAAAGACGAGATATATTGCTTGTTCTCGAGCGTTTCGTCGTCAGTAAGCGTCGCGTACACTCTCAAAGCAGAACTCCTATAGCCTCCCTTTGTTCCGAATGATGATTTCTCTCTATTGATTTATCGGAAAGGGAAGGCGTATACTTTTTTGTGGCACACATACAGTCATATTAATTGTTACAAAAAGGTGTATGCCCCGCGCTTTCCACAGAACAGGAGAGAGAAGGGCATTAATTCTGTTTTAAGATTTAGTATTTCGTGACCCCGGCCTGTACGAGGACTTATGTCACATCCGCATACTTGCACTACGTGCCTTGCAATGCGTACCGTCAATGTGGCGTTAAGTGACAAAGCAAAGGAGCTTCGAAAGTAATTCCCAAACGGTTGGTGTCGCTGCTGGTCACTTATAGTGGTCACCCAAACTCACCACATATCTTTCCCCACTTGTGTGTGCTATAGAAATCGAAGCTGTAATTATGGTGCAGTAGTGGACGGTGCTTTTGCACACTTTTACTAACGAAATGGTGTACCATGAAGCAAGCAATAATTCAAATGTACTACTTTACACATAGAATTCGCGGACAGCAATTATTTGCGAATTGCTAGACATAAACAGCGAGTGTAACTGTTCTTTTAAAGCCCTGAGCTCGGTTTAATTTGGAGGAGTACTTCTTCAGAACATTCCATATGTACGCCAACCCCCCTTTTCTACCACAGCAGCGTACATATTCCAATATGTATATATATATATATATATTAATCCAGAACAGCCTACAGGGGTAATTAGATGCCATCAAATAACGTACGCTTCATTTCATTCTTCATTTCTTCTTTTCATTTTGTGACACTTTCTGGTCCCTCGTTTGTGACAAGTGCTCACAATAGTTCGGGACGTTCGTCTCCCACCCCCAATTACTGGGTTTCCTCCATTTTCTTCATCTTTTTTTTTTTTCAGCTAAATGCGACTAAGTGGTCTAGGGTAGCCACACTGACTTCGTCGTGACTTACGTCCCCCCTTTTTTTTTTCTTCCTCTATCACATCACATCACATGACGTACACTTCATCCTGCCGTCACCGAAAGCAACCAGTCCACATCACTCCTTTCCCTTCGACGTTGCTCACACAACTATCTTCCCGACATACACTTTGCCCTCAACCACGCGCACATACCAGATTCCAGCATGAATAACATTCATTTCCAACGAAGCCTGCAACGTTGTTCACAACAGAAATGCACGTGAAGACTTTTTCGCAATAACATCTCCCACTCATCTCCGCTATACTGACGCATCTACACAAACATCTAAAATAGATGATCCCCTCTGGGTCATCTACCATCCGTTTGCTCATTTCATGCCCCCGGTGTCTTTTTCGCATTTCGCCTCCCTTCCATAAATGCCACCTGGCCTTATATTTTTCTTTCCGTTTCTTCCTTTCTTTTTTTTTTTTTTTTCTCCCGCATCTCCGTTCTCCCCATGCCTGTAAATCGATGGTGTCCATATTTATTTGCTGTCTCGGAAGACATTTTTTTTTTCTCAAAGCGTCACATGTGAGCAGCTTGCCCGTAGATCCCGCTATATACCTCGGCTATCGTCCGTTGCACCAGCTGCGCTGCCATATTCTCTTTTCCCCCTTCTTTACTTCATCTCTCTTCAGCAATTTTGTCTCGGTCTCGGTTTTATTTTGTGCCGCTTCTCAGTTGGCGCTTATCTTTATATAGTACGTTTTCATGTCCGCGTTCTTGTTTTTTGTTTTGTTTTTTCTCTTCTACGCGACTTCTGTATACATGTATCGAGCTTCTTATTTCCTCTGTGTGCGTCTCTGCTGTGGGACGGCGAAGGAATTGTTTGGGGATGCCTGTTTGGATCCGAGGTACTTATTGGACGCGATGTTTGCAGTTTATTGAACGTAATGAAACATAGTACTGAACTGGAGAGATGCGCCTGTTGGGGATCTTTTTTTTTTTTTTTTTTTTGTGGAGAGTCGTGGGAAGAGACGTCTTTACCGGCATAATGACACGTTAAATACCGGGTTGAGATTTTGCTCGTTGTTTGGTGGGTAAGTTTTGTTTCTCTTCGTTGTTGTTATCGCTGTCGTTGTCGTTTGTGTATCATGCTAATGTGATCGGACGCAAAGTGATTGTAAAGTGGTTGGAGAACATTATTTCTAAATTGCGTGCCATGTTTGCGAGCTTTTTTTTTTACATTGTTTCGTTTCCATCGTAAGATGGCGGTGACCCCGAACAAAACGCTACAAGCATGTAGAACGTTTTATTTCAAGCCGAGGTCCTTGAGTTAGTGCGCTGAAAACAGCGGTTATCTTCATTAGAAGACCTTCTAAGACAAATGAGGTGTCAGATACGCGTATATCTATATGAATGAAGTACAGCTTATACGAGTTTAGTCACCACTGCATACACACGAACTACAGCACACGTGTTTATGTACAAGTGAAGCACACTCTAAGAAAAAAAGGAGTACTTTTACTCCTTTTGGGGAGTAATTGCATTGCCACAAAAAGTAGTCCCTTTTTAGTAGTAGTAGTAGTTTTCGGGAGTAAATGAATGTCACAGAGTGAAGACCGCATTTCACGCGCTGTTGTAAGAGTCCCAGGTACATAATTGGTGCGCATGCATGAAGATACTTTGAAACAAACCGTCAACCGTGATCTATCGAGTGATATAAAATCTTGCCCCATACTAGGGCACAATTTGCGAAGAAAGATGCGCTAACTGTTTCTTACTGTGTGTGACTGGAAAATTGCTACGTTGTGTAAGTTATACAGCCTTATGTCGTTCAAATTGACCAAGCGCACATATTTACGTAGACTGTTGCATTCAGGAGACCATTCGCGAAGTTTAGTGACAATTTGCAGTCCTGGGGAGTAAACGTCGGGACTAAATGTTGGGTTAGGGGACTAAAATGGGGAGTAATTGCAGACTAGGGGAGTAGAAGCTGCAATTACTCCCCATTTTACTCCTTTTTTTCTTAGAGTGCACATGAATCTTTTGTGGCAAATTATATAGTCTTCATTCGGCTTATTCTATTAAATCTGCAAACCTAACGTACCTCACTATTACGAGATATGTCATCAGTAAGGTTACGTCCAAGGCCATGTAATGGTCTTCTCTTATAAATATGCCAGTGTGTATAATTAATATAAGCACGTTTCAGATTCGCTAAACTTACACGGCGACATGTGTATTCACTTCGTCGTTTCACTTACTTAACAAAAAAAAAAGAAAAAGGTAAAGGACAACAGTACAAATGTATGACGCAAATAAGCCATCTCCATTTTTTCTTTTAAAAATCAATCAATCAATAAGCCGAGGGTGTACAGTGATGGACAAAAGTTTACCATTCCGGCGCATTCCTTCCTCAGAATGACACGCTGGTAGCCAATGGGACTGTACCGACTTACAGACATGTGCCTAGGTAACCCAGTCACCCGTTTGCAAGTCTGTAAGGTACCATTCGCTCCCAGCGTGTCACTGTGAAGAAGGAATGCGCCGGAGTGTGTTCTGTAAACTTCTGTCCAGCACGGTACTCGTTATTCGGCGTTGACAAAACGCACCGCCACACTCTAAGAAAAAAAGGAGTACTTTTACTCCTTTTGGGGACTAAGTGCATTGCCACAAAAAATAGTCCCTTTCGGGAGTAAATGCACGGGAGTAAACGAATGTCACAGAGTGGAGACTGCATTTCACGCGCTGTTGTAAGAGTCTCAAGCACATAATTCGTGTGCATGCATGAAAATACTTTGAGGCAAACCGTCAACCGCGATATATCGAGTGATATAAAATCTTGCGCCATACGTAGGGCACAATTTGCGAAGAAAGATGCGCTAACTGTTTCTTACTCTGTGTGGCTGGAAAATTGCTACGTTGGCTGAGTTATATAGCCCTATGCCCTTCAAATTGACCAAGGGCACGTAGACGGTTACATCCAGGAGACCATTCCCGAAATTCAGTGACAATTTGCAGTCGTAGGGAGTAAATGTCGGGACTAAATGTCAGGTTAGGGGACTAAGATGGGGAGTAATTGCAGACTAGGGGAGTAGAAGCTGCAATTACTCCACGTTTTACTCCTTTTTTTCTTAGAGCGCACACTGGCACCGTTGATTGCGCCGCAAGTGTGAACGGACCTTTATACTGTCACATTTCATTCTTTCAGAATACGAGCTGCACTACAAACGACAGCAGGGTGAATGGGATATGGTTCGCTTCTCTCCCGAAAAAGGAAACGGGACGCAAGTGCACGAGCTCGGCGCGTTATTCTGCGGTAGCCAGTACCACCTTTACCTCGTCGCCGTGGGTGATCGCGGTCGGAGTGACCCCAGCGACACTGTGTTCGCAAGGACGAGGGGAGGCAGTAAGTATTTCGTGTGCACCTGAATGGGGACTTTCAACAGAGAAGAAAATGTAACTACAGGGTGTTACTCTATAAAAGTCTACCCATGCCGCCATGCCGTACTCGCCAATTACTCAATGCAGGTGGCACATTGTGCGATCTTCATATAAAGCTCATAAGGACATTTAATCTTGGTGAATTTCGAAGTGATTAAGCGCCGCAACACGAAGTTATAACTCAAAACGTGAAATACCCGTAGTCAAAACAATCAAGATGGCGGCGTTGAGAAGAGCACTTGCCATGCTGCTCCCCAGACGACGACGTGTCGCATATCCTGCTAGCCGGATGGAACTGCAGTTTTCATTTCGCTTTCGTGTAACTGTCGTATTTTGCTCAGAAGTAAGCAACGTGAGGTACGAAAAATGCCGACGTACTCAGCAGACGACACCCAAAAGGGATGTCGTCTGCTTACTGAGAGGCGCCATCTTGGCTGTTTTGCCTACGGGAACCTCACGTTTTGTGCTATAACTTTGCATAACGGTGCTCAATCACTTCGATATTTGCCATGGATGAATGTCCTTATGAGGTTTATACGTAGACAACACATTGTACCGCCTGCATTGAGTAATTGGCGAGCACGGCATGCCGACGTGAGTAGACTTTTATAGGGTAACACCCTGTATATAGCCTACCGGGTACATAATGTCGCTATTTAGTGATTATTGAGAGTGTTTTGGATCGCAAACTGACAATCGTAACATTAGGGAGATAGGTTTATAGCGTCAACCAGCACGTGACACCCGTCCACGTGGTCACGTGACATGGACGCGGCATTGCCCTATAAATCTACCGCATTTGGGGACGTTTAGCACAATACCCAAAGACGCAACGAAACTGTTGTAATTTCAGCCAGGAGGGGGTCAAAAACCAGGACACGTTCTAAGACGACTGTCTACGTGTTTATTCCCGAGAAAAAAAAGAGAACAGACAACAGGCCACGCGCTCGAGCTTCCTCTTCGTCGTTACCGTTGCCAAGAAAAACGACGATGCAAAATATATTCGACATTACAACACAAATTTTATATCACGGAATGTTTTACAAGGCACCCCGAATATGCTGCATAAAATGGAGCCTGAAGGGTGGTAATTACCGTCAAAAATGAATTTTTAAACGTGGCGCTTCTGACAGGATTCCTTACGGGCCCTTTTCTTCACTGTTTCCTTCTGTTGATGGCACTACTGTGTGTGCCCAAATTCCCCCAGATGGAAACAAGCCCCCGAATATTTCTGTCGGCGACTGCGACGGACCACGGCTTTATGCCACGAGCACGTGACAGGCTTTGTTCTTGTGCGACGAGGCGTAACGCAAGGGCATAGGACAGAAGCCGCCTCCGAGCCTCTCCTCCACGTTCTTCTTTCCTCCCGTACCTGCTTACGTTGAATGGGTGCCTGCATACGTTGCTTGCGTAGCGTTGGGTACGCTCGCAGACAGAAGCGTCGACCAATCATGGGCGTACCATGCGGTGACACATGACGTCATTGGTGACGTATTCCGACCCAGTGATTACAGTGTCAAGTTTCTTCGCATGAGGCTCCGCCACTGCTCGCCGTGGCGCGTATCCGGATCGATCAGCTTCGCATTACTTCGCTATACTTCGTTACTAAAATTCTCGCGTGAGCAAACCGTTCGCTTGCCGAATTGCCGAACGTAAAGCTTTGGTTGTGTGTTCTGGAGCATATCTTCTGTCTAACAAAAGCCAGAGAAAATAAGAAGTTTCATAGTCCCTTTATGGTGGTCATTTTCCTTCCATCCTTGTTTCTCCAACCACGTACGACAGAGGGGGATTCTGTTTAAACCCAGTTATGTATCTTTTATGTGAGTATGATGCACCTTGCACCTAGCTTCAATTGATACATCAGCGACTCTTCTCAGCTAACCATAGCTGAGATGGCTCAACGTAGATTCAATATTGGATGTATCGATTCTAGATGTATTTTTCTACTGCTTCATTAGATTAGAATTCTTGTTCGAGGCGTCTTTATCGGGTGTGTGACCACAAAAGTGAACGAGGCACCAAATGCGACTTTTTGTCATCTTCTGGGCGCTGTAGGAAAGTTTCGAAGGCCCACACTGAAAGTGTAGCCTCATTATGCACTCAAGAAGACACTGAAATCTACCAGTTCAAAGTTTAAAACGTACTTCACGCGAATTGAGCAATCTCCTCGCGGCGCTATACGATTTTAAACATGTAATAGGGAACACCACACAGGCTCAAAGGTGTTGCGCGATCCCAAACTTCCGCCCCTACGCTATGCCCTGTGAATGTACGAAGCCACGTATCCCACAACACGGGCGCTCTTTTCCAGTCCCCTTGGCTCCTAAGCAAGAAACATTCCTGTGGGCGAACGCCACTTCGCTCACTATGCGACCGGGCACGTGGAACGAAGGCGGCTGCCCCATCACCCACCTCTCCGTGGAGTACAGGGCACGAGGTCCCGGACCGGGGCCCTGGCTCGTCGCGTCTAGGGCGCTCACTCCTCGCGAGGGCCCCATGACGCTGCACGACCTTCGGCCAGACACGTGGTACAGCGTCCGCGTGACGGCATTTAGCGAGGCTGGGCCCACGGTAGCGGAGTATACCGTCCGTACGCAGTCAATGCCTCCTGCGCCACATGGTGAGCATTTTTTCTCTCCTCTTTCAAGCAGACTTGTGCGTATTTGGAGTATTGTATTTAAAATACTGTATTTTAAATACAATTTGCGGTATTTTGGTACTCTACTCAATACTTTTTGTTTTGTGTATTTGTACTCTATTTAAAATACATTTTATGGTATTTTCTACTCAATACTCTAATTACATATTTTGGATCTCCCTCTCAGACTTTCTGTGTCTTGTCTTTCCATTATCTTGCTTGTTCAGTGGAAATTTCCTGACTCCCTTGGACTTGACCCGGACATTGGCCCTTCTTGGAAGTCCCCATTTAGAGATCTTGCCCCGTGTGTACTAATCCTTGGCCAGTCACGGTTCTATTATGTGTGCCCTGACATGGTGATGCCGAATTCTGACCTCGCCTAGCAGGGACATGCTAGAAGTTTGCTTTGTTCTGGGTCACATATATTTAGTGGAGTCATGTGGTATCTCTTTGTCATCTTTTTGGGACTTGTGTTTAGATGACTCCTATCACACAGCGGCGGTTAGCGTAGTGCGCGGGGTTTAGGTGATTCATGTCACATAGCGGCGACTTGCCGCATTTGACCAGTGACCGGTGACTTTTTGCGATCAAGGATAAATAGTATCTTAATTGTATTTCAAATACTTTTTTGAGTATTTGGTACTCTATCTTAATTACATTAATTTTCATGTATTTATACTTTATCTTAATTACATTCTAACGTCAGTATTTATTATCTTATCTTAAATACATTTTTGAGTATCTTGTACATGTCTGCTTTCAAGTATGAATCGATCAATAAGAGTTACGATTAAATTGGCAGGAGTCGCAAGCCGTCAGCGTGGTACTACACGGGGTGTCTTTTTTTTCGATACAGATTTTTCATTAAAAAACTATAAGGGCTATCGACATCCTCTTTTCACTTCTATCATCTCTAGGCCGACGGGCGTTCTTGGCCATCTGTTGCAAAACCGTCGAATGACTAATTACCTAAAAATCCTTGATTAACTTTTTAATCATAAAAGCTACGAAGTTGTCCCAATGAGAACATGTGTTCCCTTTTGTCATCTGATATCGTAGCCGTTTTCAGAACAAAAATCCGTTCGATAGATCGTCCGCAAAAAATTCGTAAAGTTACACATTTTTTTCTTTATTTTGTTCATTGCGCATCTTCGAAGGCGCGTCTTTCCTTCACCCCCAATGTGAGAGGGTGAAAGAGCACACTATCGCCTCTTGCATCTTGGAAAAGATTAAAAGAAAGCAGAAAATATGCAACCCAAGATAAGGGCAGTTCCGATAGCATCACCCGATACGTGGTTTTTGTTTTGTTTCCGCAAGTTAAAGCCACCCCAAACAGCACAATGTACTGAAAGTCGGGTGCAACAGGGGTGGACGGTATGTGTCTTATCAGTGTTCTTTAGTTTCACGAGTTTGTTCAAGGCCTTCCACCTACCCGTCCACCCCTATTGCACTCGACTTTCAGTACATTTTGCTGCTTGGTACGGTGTTAAAGCTCATCTTCGACGCATGAGGCGGCACTGTGCTCCTTCACCCTCTCACATTGGGGGTGAAGGAAAGACGCGGCTCCGAAGATACGCAATGAACAAAATGAAGAAAAAGATGTTCCTACCTAACAGATTTTTGTTCTGAAAACGGTTACGATATCAGGTGACCCAAAGGAACAGATGTTCTCATTGGGACAACTTCGTAGCTTTTATAATTAAAAAGTTAATTAACGATTTTTAGGTAATTAGTGATTCGACGGTTGAACAACAGATGACCAAGAGCGTCCGCCGGCCCAGAGATGATAGAAGTGAAAACAGGATGTCTAAGGCCCTTAGTTTTTTAATGAAAAATCTGTATCGAAAAAAAAAGACACCATGTACCACTTGGTATAGTTTGCTACTACAGTTGATAGCACAGTAGTTAGCTGTAGAGCATTTTCCTGTGACTTTAGAATAGATCTTGACATGTGGTTAGATCATTACAATCATGAGCCTCGAAATTCAGGAAATTATAGATTTTCTAGTAGTATCAAGTTCAGCACTGTCCTTTAAAGACCTGCTTCTATAAGTATCTGTTAGTTTCTCTTCATTAATCTAATTGCTTCATTAATTTAAATTGCTGAATGTAACTAATATGAAGTTAGCTATAGTATAGTAGTAGCTAGCTATACACTATTAAAACGGACCTTCACCACATAGCACGCTGAAGGCCAATCATTGCACCGAATGACACCGTTATCACTCCTCATTTGAAAAAGCGCCATGTCGCACGGCGTGTAGCACCATATGAAAAAGTATAATTCGTAGCTTTTCGGGACATGCCGAATTAAAAATATTCGGTGGGCTTTTTTCGGCATTTTTTCTGCAAATGACGAAAACGCGGAACCCCAATTATTCGACATCGAGTCATATTGGTATGCAGCTGACATGTTATGAAACTTTTTTTCGTAGTTAATTCGTAAAACATAAGCCGGTGTATAGAACAATTTATTCCGTAGAACAAAGCTAATGCGTCTCCTTGCTATGCTTCGTTAGCCACATTCCTCCCTGAGCTGATGGTGCATTCTTCCGGAGGGGCCGAGGACCTCTCCTTTGTGGTGCCTTTGGCGACGTCGCTCGCTGTGGCGGCTGCCGCTTCTGCCCTCGTGCTCCTCTACGTCTGCTGTCGGCACAGGTCAAGGGGAGCGGCCCTCTTCAAAAGTCCCGGTAAGATACTCTACGCTTAATTAAGGCGGCACACGTTGTTCGAGAGAGGCATCTTGGTGACTGCTGAAATGACGAGATACACTTTCGGCGCAGATGCCTCTTGGGATCAAAGGAATACTTTGCAACTTGGATGGCGCTGAGATACAGGACGACCGAGTCGCGCGCGCGTTCTATATAATAGGCAGTCTTAGGAGACCGTTGCTAACGTCACCGTGGAGTTATCGTACGTGCCGTAACCAATGGAAGCTTGCGTGACTCTGAATGTTATACTCGCTGAGTGGGGGCGGTAGATACAGTACTTCAAAGGTCACGTTATCAACGGTATAGTACTAACACTCCTCAAATAATGTTATGTAAAGTATGTTGGCGTTAGTATATTTTAAATGCTCTTTCACTAACCTGGCATCCATGAAGCACATTTACCGTATTTTCACGCGTATTAGCCGCGGCTTATGCGAGATTTTTTGTTTTCGCGGACGCTCTGCGGCTTATGCGCGGGTGCGGCTTATCTGATGACTATCATTCCCTCGTATTTTCCCAATACCCTGGATCAAACGAAAGGGCAGACAGTGCGTCATGTTTTTCGGAACAGGACCGCACTGCCAGTGCACGAACAATACCGAACAGGGACGAGTCCATATTCGAGTGGTCTGACCTTCCGGATACATTCCCCCACGCAGCTTTAACAAAAGGGGTGACAGTGAATCATGTCTTCTGGAACATGTCTTAGTGAGCCGCTCTGTAATATTTCTGATGTTAGCCTTTTTCCTGTCGAATAAATGATACCCGTTTTCATAGCGATAAAGTCTCTATTGATTTTTTATGTGCATCACTGGTTTAGCGCACAAAGCAGTCGCGTCGTATTACCCGCGGCTTATCTGCAAAAAAATTTTCAAAATGTATCTAAAAACGAGTCCTGCGGCTTATCTGCGGTGCGGCTAATACGCGTGAAAATACGGTATTTGGACGCGTTTTAAACTACTTGCGAACCTTTTATTAGCTTATTGTGGTGCTCTATTCGCTCCGAGATCGAAGGGTGTCGGCGCGCTGCGGAGAAACGATGAACTACCGTAGTGTGGATAGCTTCATCGCGTCGTCTGCTTTTACACATCTATTCCGCGTTCAGTGCAGTAGGTGGAGCATTGGGGAACCGAACAGTATCGTATCATCGCGGCGCAAGTGATGTTCCGGTGAACATACGCAAGAATTACGGAAAAGAAACAAAAACTCCAAACATCGGCCGACGTGTTATCCACACTAGAAAGGTGACAGTGTCGCCCTCTATAGGTCGATCTCGCAGAGAATAGAGGACTGGTCTAAAAAGATATATTTCTTTCATTTTGTATTATGAAACAAAACCACTCAGAATCTCGATACGCGAAATAGAAATGCCACCAGCGAGCGATATGTATTTCTACTACTCGTGTTTTCTTTAAGAAACAAGTGAACCTTCACACGTGTCGCTTTCGCATAGAGTGAAGTAACGTCGTCGTCACGTACGCGAGCGTTCGTCTCCCAGCTACAGCGTGGCTGTCCCGCCAGCTAGTGTTGCAGGATATGAAGTATGAGGACTCGATTGCATTTCCTGGTTTGAAGTCGGAAAGCCACCTTTTAGGTGGCGGCACTGGTGGAGCAGCAGAGTTGTCAGACTGGAGTCGGCGGAAAGCCACCTTTTAGGTGGCGGCACTGGTGGAGCAGCAGAGTTGTCAGACTGGAGTCGGCGGAAAGCCACCTTTTAGGTGGCGGCACTCGTGGAGCAGCAGAGTTGCCAGACTGGAGTCGGCGGAAAGCCACCTTTTAGGTGGCGGCACTGGTGGAGCAGCAGAGTTGTCAGACTGGAGTCGGCGGAAAGCCACCTTTTAGGTGGCGGCACTGGTGGAGCAGCAGAGTTGTCAGACTGGAGTCGGCGGAAAGCCACCTTTTAGGTGGCGGCACTCGTGGAGCAGCAGAGTTGCCAGACTGGAGTCGGAAAGCCACCTGTTAGGTGGCGGCACTCGTGGAGCAGCAGAGTTGCCAGACTGGAGTCGGATGATGCGTGCCTTTGTGTTGCTAAAAATTGGGAATTATTTTTTATTTTTTTCGCGCTGATAGAGAAACAATACTTTGCGAAAATGCAATTTAAGGCAGGTGGGCTTCCGGCAGGATGCTGAAGACACATGATTTAGTTCAGAATGACAACTTTTTGTACCTGTGGGCTACTTTGTTTTTGTTTTTTTCTTCTGTTTGTTGCTCTCTCATAACACCGTTGTCGTAAAATTTCACACGTTTATTTGTTTGCCCCTCACGGATTCAGGATGCCAGTCGGGAAGAGTCGAAGCGTGTGCAGAGACTGCCCTCATGAAGCGTGGCAGCCAAGACGTGCTGTCGACGGCCTCTGGGCGTCAGATCTCTTACCTTGCTTCTCCGTCCAGAAGATCCGTTGCACCAACGGGAAGTCCAACTCACACGAGACACAGCATAGGTAACTGGAAACTCAATTAATACATTACGTTTCCCATTTTCTTTTCTTTTCTTTTTTTTTTTTTTTTGCTTTTTAATGCCTTGTTCACCTGTCGCAAACAAGCTGTCGTTCAGGTGCAGCAACCTGTGTGTGATTTGCAACGACGTAGTTGCCCCTGAAATTTGCATGTACCAACATAGGTGAGCTCATTGGTAGCTAGCTGCTTTCGGTGTTTCAAAAAACAGAGTGAATAATAAATCGTGTATCGGAGAAACTGTCGCATGGAAGCTGCCGTCGAGGTTCAACAGTGGCATAACTACGTGTTATTTCAAACGAAGCCGTTGCTCCTGAGAATCGCATGTGCCAGCCTAAATGAGTTCATCGGTTGCATTGGCTTCTGGCTGCTGTTGACGTTCACAATCAAAGCGCAAAAAAGAAATCCTGTATTGGAGATGTCGTAGGTGCAGTAACGAGTATAATATTTGGTAGTATGAGTACAAGTATAGTAGTAGTAGTACCTTACCTGAAACCCTTCACCCCCGCCACCTCCCCTCCCTTAAAGGAGCACGAAAGGCACTTGCAACATACATTCTTTTACCGCGTGATACGAACATACTACCTTCAGGCACGGTTACGCAAAATATTTCTTTTCGGAAGCGATCTTCATATCTTATCTTATTATCTATAATTATCTTATCTTCAGACAATTAGTTTACAAGAATGTGCAAGCAACGGCGATCTCGCCCATGCTGCTGCTTGCGTGTTTTCACATCAAGTCCGTAAACACTTTTTATTGGCTGCCGAGAATCGTGTGCTAGCGAAAGCGACCTGTCTAGACGCGGGACGAGCGGCGCGAAATCAAAAAAGAAAGAAAAAAAAGGAGAAACGCGTGCGCGCGCCTCACTATTGGGTGACTGACATGACGTCACAGACAGGCGCAGCCGAGGGAAAGAGCATTTCGGACCCGCGAGATTTAAAGCTCTCTTCCGCTCCAGGATTGCTCGCGGCTGTCCCACTTTTTGTGAGAATATATATATCCCAGGGGTTCTAGTCCTGATTTCTGCTCCTCCTGGCATATTTTGTTCGACTCCTTCCATGCTCGTTTAATCCCTTTCTGGCTATAGTTGTGACGATGCCCAGTCGCGCTTGGCCAGCATCGGCGAGCCAACATCGCTACCCCCCCCTTCCCCCTCCCAACGTCCATAGGAGTAGATGTTAGCATTAAATAAGTAACAATCTGTAAAGTTCACTTGCGTATCCTTCTTCTCCTTTAGGCTCAATAGAAGACATATCACATTACACATCGTTCGGTGACAATCAATCACGATCGAATAATGCCAGAGTTATGCTCAAAAAATCGCAGGTGAGTGACTAAATTCATCCTCGTGTTCTCCAGCCGTGCTACCAAATTTTTGACTGCACGTAAACGGTCTAAAAAAAGAGAATAGATAGTACGTGCGTACTGCAGTGGCGTTCGTTCTTCAATGCCACCCCAGCCGTAGAAATTCTCTGTCTACACGCTCCATGATAATCCACAGCACATTGCTCACTTGCGTCCTCTTATAATTTCGCTTGCATACATGTGTCCATGGGTGCGCTTTATTGGGTGTGCTTTCATGCCATCTTGTCAAATGATGTTCATTGGTGCACAAAGCACCATGCGAACGGACGTGAAGGCTGTAAAACGAGTAGTGATATGTAGAGCGCTTGATACCTATGCACTAACACGTCCCGAAATATCAATTCGACTATGCGCCAAAAACAGTCGAAATATACTGGAAAAACTGTGAATCAATGTTTTTCATCGTTCTTGGTTCGAAGGCAATGTATCTAAATAATATCTGACAAAATTTTCGCATTATATCAGGGGTCACACAGTAAAATAAAGCCGCCTTCGTTGAGGAGCACACAATAAAGAAGGCTTGTGCCACGTATAAATCACGCAGCTGAAGGCTTTGCTTTCGGCACTGCACCACTGTGCAGATTGAAATGCGAACGCTGTCCCTCTTCGTAACGGTAAAAGAAAGGTGTGAAGGTGAGGTACGGTCCACCGGCCCTACACGCGCAGCGAACGCACTCCGACACCATGCGCCTTGAGCGCCGCTGCAATAAATGATCTCGAACATTTGTGGGTAGTATTTCGCGCAGTGGAGCAGCCAGGGTAGCGTCTGGACGTCACATGCCACCGAAACATCGGAAATATTCTATTCTGACTGAAATTATCGCGAAAGAGGACCGTAAACCTTCCCGAAGCCAACAAAATATTAATAAACAAATAAATAAATAAATAAATAAACAAGAAGGAGTAAGCCCTCGCATGTCGCCACCTGGAAATATGGCAAAATATGCACTATGTGCGCATTGCCATGCGGAATGTGCCATAACGTGCAAAACATGCATTTATATGTACCATAGAACCCTTCTGATCGATCTCAAACCACAAACAAAAGTGCAGAGAAAAAAACAAAAAACATGCATGTGCATGAAACTGAGTGTTACTTACCGCAATAAACATATTTTGATGCCAAAAGTTTTGGAGAGCATTTCATCGCGTAAGCTAATATTATCACAATGTGTTGTTTTCAAGCTGACATACTGTTTTCCTTTCAGGACTCTCAGTCCACAAATACGAGGTCTAAAAAGCCAGCATCTTCACAAAAGCTCACAAACGCTGAAGGTAATGCTCGGAAATAAGTAGAAAACTCGCGATCTTGAAATGCACGGCATGCACATGTAGTACAATTGCAACCGAGTAGATAAAAGACCTGGCGAACAAATTTCAGTTACGTTTCCGTTCCGATTAACATCGCGATCGCCGATTTACATCGACCTCATCCCTCAGTGCCAGCATCCAGCCATTCCCCATTGACCGCTTATCGGAACCAGGCCACGGAGGGTTCAACACAGGTTCTGAGGCTGAAACACACAACAGACGAACAAAACACAAGCCCCATGTGTCACGACTCTCGTATTTCGATTATTAAAGTTGACTTCACCGGGAGCTCGTAAGCCATGCAGGCAAAGCACGCTTTACAGGAAGCGTTCAAGGGCAGCAAAAGAGCAGTGTACTCAACGCACGTTCAATAGTTCAAAATTACGATAGCGAGTTCACTTCCGATTTTTCATAGCGATTTACTTCGTTATCCTTTCTATTCTCGCAGAGGCTGGGTATAAATAATAAGACGTAAAATATTGTGGCTTAGTTTTATTAATAGGGTATAAGAGTATCTTCCCGACAGATTTGGTTTGGAAAGATATGCATCAGAATTAATCTAATTTACCTTATTTCGCGCTGCGAAAGCACTATGATGGTGTTTCTTACTAGAGAGATATCGCTCTTGCGTAGGTGGACGCGAATACGGGAATACGACTTTTCAAGCAGAACTGTAGAAGTGAAGCAGGATACTGAACATAACTTTACACAACACACAACACAGTGCTATGTTCACCAAGCTCTGTATCCAAATTGAAGAGACTGCCTCTCGTTTGACAGATATGCAGAGAAAAGAAAAGTCCACATCAGTTCATACTCCAGGTGCACAGAGTAATCACTACGATAACCCCAGGGCAGCCAAAAATACTGGATGTCTAAAAAGTTGGACACCAGCGGACAAAGGGAGCAGGCCCTTTGTCATACCGCAAGAAACAAGTACGTAAATGTTTTACGCGTACAACGTCACTCCACAAAGATGCCGCCCGCCCCAGTGTGTGCTACTGTTACGCCGAGCGTAATTGTAAATTTTAATAAGCAAATTGCTCAGTAGAGTTACGACATCACCGCATTCTGTTTTTATTGTGTAGGCATGACTAGAGTCACTAAATAAGCTTCGCTTGAAGGGCAACCTGCATGGAGCGAATTTTTGCAACGAAGTTCGCGCGGCAGACTGCCACGCGCGTTCCGCCGCCAGTTGTTCGCCGGCACCAGCTCCATGGAGCGAAAAACCAGCGGACGGCGTCGGGAAGTCATGCTGTGATGTCACTGTTGCCAGGGTATAAGGTGAAAGCTTAGTGAAATCAATTGCTCGAAAAAATGCATTTAATGTCACAAATTTCGCAACTAAATCCAGCAACTGTCAGAAAAGATGCGCCCAGTAACGTACCGAAAAGCATATTCACGACTGCGAAAAGAAAACATGTTTCTTGGCAGAGAATGCCTCACGTTCTAACGATGCAGTTGGCGAAACAGCGAGCAGACGACAGCATCCAGTTGCAAGAAGAGGACGACGACGATGATTCACGAGAGCAGACGACCACGTGCAGGCGATCTGGCGTAGATTCGTAGCGGAAGAGCACTTTGATTGGTTCATCTGCAGTTGACGCTTCCGGAATCGCGGACGCTGGGCGAAAATATCTGGCATGGGCAGATCGGCGGCGGACGCTCACATTTCTGACGCCTCGCGCAGGGCGTCCGACGCTGAGCGAAGTTCGCAGCTTTTTCGCTGTACATTCGCTCCATGGAGGTTGCCCTTGAGAGTGTCGACACTGAGGTCCAACGGAGAGCAGGAGCGTCATCTTGTTTCCGCGCCACACTGGTACCATCCCCAGCTGAGGATCAAAGACAGCTACCATAATGCTCGCTGTGGGGTAGAGAAGCGTGTTTGATTGTTGTGCGATAATCCACGTATTGTCCACTAGAACGTCCCGAGGATGTCAAGGTGAACTCGAGGCCGTCAGCTTGGATGAGCTGCTTGCAAAAGAAACGAACATTTCACCCGGGGCACGATAGATGGCATCGTCCGCTAAAATGCGCCAGAGCCATTTATAGGGAGAGTTTAGCCATTCTCTGATCTTTTGCCGCCTCGTGGGTGGAGCCTATTTTGACGTCAGACTCGTCGTTGCGCCGCTCAAAAAGCCTGAATCCAAGCAGAATCCGCGTATCAGCCATCTGATGCGCGCCATATTGATGCTGTCCGTCGGCTTTGTTGTGGCAATGAATGCAATCTACAGGAATAACTGGCTTATGACCCACAGCCGCCTGTGATAAGGGGGGCTTTGTTGCCAAATTGAAAGAGTTCAAGGACGAAGGGCTTTCGAAGGGCAATGTACGCACGTGTCTTTCCTCCTTGCATCGTAAACAACGACCAGCATCAATATGGCGTCGGCGAGAACGGCTGACAACGGGTCAACAATAGAGCACGGCGAGGGAGGTGGCTTAGCCGTGACGTCACATGACGCGCTTCAAGTTAGGCTCCTCCTAATGGCCAAACTCTCCCTATAAACGGCTCTGAAATGCGCCTGAAGTGCGCGTGACTACCGTGGCGCGGAAACAAAATGGCGCATGCTCGCTCTCGGAGTTCAGTGTCGATACTCTGAAGCGAAGCTTATTTAGTGACTCTAGGCATGACGGGTGGACTGCGAAAACGTTCAACGGTAAAAAAAGAAAGAAAAAGAGAACAATAAAGATACTGACAAGTTGTCTTTTGTCTAGTACCCCCAAGCTGCCCACCTTCCCCTTTGTTGTTCCCCCATTGCTATTTCCGAACGAATGAAACAATTTCCCAATCCATTTCAGAGTCTGCTCTAGAAATGGAGCAAGAAGGTGGCTCTCCCCAGTGGTCAAGGGCGAGACGAGACAGCGGGAAGTTTATAAACTCAAATGCAGCAATAATGTATGTATGTTGCGTGGTTTTTGTTTGTTTTTGAAGTTTTCATTTCCAACGGAAAATGGTGGTACAGGCAAAGAGCTGTAATAGACAGCCGACTGCCAACTGCTGCTAACTAATATGCCATGTAAGCTATTCTATTATGTTAACAGCGCTTGAAATAGTTGTGCTACACATCTTTATGTTCCCCCAATTCGCTAAGTCAGCCTTTTGGGAGCAAGACCACAGTGAGAGAACCAGCTAAAAAAAAGAAAAAATCTCATTATGTCGAAGTGCAAAATAAAATGTAAAAATGGCCTCTGAATCAACCTGGAAATTGAATCTTAGAGAGAGTGAATTCCTAATGACATGCACTTCTTGTTGCAGAGAGAAAACTTACTTTTTCCATGAAGATGACTTGCATGGTGATGAAGTGGAAGGTAATGTAACAACATATGCACATCTTCTCAGCCCTGTTTTACGCTGAACGGATATAAAAAAACATGCACAGTTGTCATGTTAAAAAATAATGTCATAAGCTTCCAGAGTGACAAAGAACCGTCATTTATAAATTGTTCAATACTGCTTACAGCACAAAGTACAATTTGTGTCATGCTTTGCCATGTTGTGGCAAATTGCACATAATTCATCTCACAACGTAACTGCATATTTGCCATATGTAACATAAGCACATATTTTACATTAAAAAAAAAAAGATACACAAGAAGAAAAAAGCAGTCTCAGAGATTTTCAAAATCAGTAGTAAGAAAACAGTGTAACAGCTTCATTTCATAAAAGTAGGTGCTTTGCTTGAATGTATTTCGTTCTTTTCTTTTTTGCAATTTAAAGGGGTTATGAAATGATTCTTCCGCTTTCTGTGAAATAATGATGTTGATGCAGGGATCGGTCCTATCTCCTGATAAGCCCAATACTGGTGTGGTCCTGCTTTTGCAAACTATTGCACACCAAACATCTGATACTGCAAGAGAGGTGCTTTCCCCTCTCTTTCTCAGTCATCAAATATAATATGTATTATTGTAACAAACGACATGCCTTTCCATGGAAAGGTGTGGGATGTACCTGATCCCATGGTAACTGTCTGCTTCTCCACAGGAAAATTCTGTTTTGGCATCATGTCCTCTCTGTCGAGCTTTGCGAAAAACACATTTTCTCTCAATGTTTTTACAAAAGTAACATGCTCAAGAGAAAAGTATGTCTTTATGTATTGAATATAGGCACTAAAATATTATGAACTGCCGAGTAAATGTATGCGCTTAAAGGTGATTTCTCTCAAGCCCTTTATTGTTCAACTTGCTTCACCATCCTCTAAATGACAGCTTCTTTGCTTTGCTTGCTGACTCATAAGCATCCTAGTGTCTCTACTACACTGCACATTTTGTTCATAAAACTTGGAAGAACTAAGTGATAAATAATGTTTCTCCCACTAGTACCATCCTTTCTATCAAAGCTGTCTCTATATTTTTTGTTCTGCTATTTCAACCGTGATCCTATTGCTTCACAAAATCACAGGAACGTAACATTTCTTTACAGCGTTTGTATCCATTACATTTTGGATATTACTTTAGGATTTCTCTCAATCCCTGCATTTGTTTTTGAGGTCAAAACTCCTACTAGTGACAGCCTGTTCGATCATGTGTGACAAATATTTTCATACCCAGCACTATCAAAGCATCCACAGTTTGACAGTTTTACCACTACTGATTACTGCACATTTGACTGAAAGAAGAATGGAATACCATAACGGTGACTACATGTGACTTCGATAGCGCATCAATACATTAGCCACATCAAGCAGTACAAAAGTAACTTACACATGACACAGCCATGAGCATGCCCTGTACGGATCTACTAGAGGGCTAGTGGAGGCCATCACAATGGTTTTAACAGACCGAATGAGTAACTGTTGAGTAACCGTATGAGTAACCGAATGTGTAAGTGTAACAGTTTGTTGTTGTTCTCGTTTCAGGTTACTGTGTCTCTTTATCGCCGAGGCTAGGAATGAAATACTCATGAGAAACAATTTTTATATACAAAGCACTGCTCACAGGATGCCTGAAGAAACAATAGTGACAAAACTACATGGGATGCAAGTGTTCTCTACATGCCCGTGGCCAGATGGCACATGCTCACCTGGACAAAGCATATCTTCCAAATACTATGTACAGTATTACGTGTCTCAAGTACAGCATCTAAGGCAGTGTTGTCTTGAGACACACGACATTTTAAGACACGACACTTTGTGGCACGACGGTTTGTTTAGAGAAACGACATGTATAAAGTTCTGTATAAAAAAAAAACGGGTTCTCTTATCTTTTTTTTTTATTTTGCAAAATGTCCCTTCAAAGTACAAATAAAGGAATGCTTATGAATATAGTATATAGTATCCTCTGTACAGTAAAGTATAAGCCCAAAACCCAAGTTTTCTACAATAGGGAAGTGCATAGATGTAACAACTGACACATTGTGTATATATCTCTTGTAAAACAGTATTACAACATCCACAAGTACACAGTGAAGGTACTACCGTCAAGTTCCTAAAAAATTTTACTCTAAGCGGAATACGAAGTACCAAACATAAAGGAAAGTATCTTCTTTGTAATGCAATTCAATTAAGGCACTTCTGACTGATCTGATGTACTAATTTTTATTTCTATGCAGCTCCTGTGTTTTCCAGGAACCCACCATGTCCATATTTTTCTTCTCTAATTCTGATCTAATCAGTTAAGGTATAGGGCAGTGGTTCTCAACTTCAGCTTCACAAGAATAAGTTGTAATCCAGATTGCGTTATTAGCGGAGAAGCGCCGTCAAGTAGCCCAATCGATCCGACAAACCTCGAGCCAGACACCTTGCATCGAAACAATAAGTGCTTAAACAAATTATAATTAAAAATAAATAATTCTATAGTTCTACGACATGTAGATGATCTGACACCCTTCTAGAAAGCAGCTTCCAAAAGGGTAGGTTCCTTGAGGTCGTGCTGGCACTTATCACGGGTTCCCTCCCCTAACATAAGTTGAGAACCACTGGTATAGGGTATCAGCAAAAGTGCAAAAAAGCAGTTACGGCACTGATTTCCTTGAGGGTAGAAATATGGGACATTGTACCACTACCACAGAGGTGCATAGTACAACATCAACTACTTCCCAGCACAATATAGAGAGTGTCTTTTTGCCCTTTACAGATTTTTATAATAAACTTGCTTAGTTGTGGTTGTTGCAGGTGAGTTACGCAGTCACGTGGACACCCTGTTGGAAAGCGTATAGCAACTAGACAACTAGGTACCTAAAATTCATTAACTAACTCATTAAGTCCATGTGCTGGGGAAAATGAGAGATAGCTGCATTGGATCCAGTCATTGTTTAAATCCACCCTCTGTTTTAAATATCCTGAAATGAGCGTGTACTCTGATATATAAGGTACTAAATTTTTTTTATGCGAATGTTCCGAAACCGAAACCATAAGGAGTGACTGGCGTTCTCGTCGGAGGGCCATGTATTTTGTAGCGGCGGAGTTGACTGGAATAGGCACTAATCTGATGGCCAGATAACTAGTTTTCCGTCTCAGATAAGCCGAAGAGCATGTCGTTTCTGCACTCAAGAAATGTGTGTACAGGGCTGGTGAGAAGAGGGGTGGGGCAGCCGGGGGTGGGGCAGCTGGGGATGGTGCCCCAGGGCCCAGGCCACTTCATGAACCCAAGGCTTGTCCTAATCATATAAAGAAGAAATACTTAGACTATGTTATCGAGACATTAAGGGGGGGGGCCCAGGCATAACTCATCCCGGGGCCCCGTAATTTCTCTTGCCGGCCCCAAGTGCATAGTTCCGGTTCCAGCTAATTTGCACATCAAAATTTGGTGACTTGTATATCAAAGTACGTCCTCATCTGAGTATTTTTTTTAAAAAAAGAGGGTGGATTCAAATCATGACTGTTGTCTTACACATCCCCAAAAACATTTAATTAAAAAGTTTATGAATTTCAGGTATTTAGTTGCCTGGTAGTCACGTACACTTTCCCACGGGATGGATGCCCGCATGGTCGCGTAACCCATGGCATAACTAAAAACGGCATCAGTGCTGCTCGCACAGTATTTTTTTTAAATCTGTAAAGGATAAAAAAAACTACACACTGTATAACGCACGTCATATGTGACCCATCATAAAATGTATAGCAAAATCGCGTGTGTTCAACATCTGTAGACAAGGCACTATCCATAACTGACACAGCCATGTAAACATGTCACATGTACGAGAAACATTATCACAGCTACACAAAGTACATGGGCTGTGGACATCAGGACGAGTTTTGATTTGACACACAACATGATTGTGACAACGTGACTTAAGAGCAGCGCTACGTAAGTAAACACTTTGTGTTCTCCCTCGGAGCATACAGCCCATAGAACAGTAATCGTTAAAATACAAATAATATTTATAAAATCCGCGACTTCCTCAAACTGTCACTCGAGCTTGTCGCGTGAAAGTGTCTAAAATATCACTCAAGCTGCACTAGGAATAAATACAGTACAGTATCCTACATTTGGCCACTAACACGTAACGATGTAACATCACATTAAGCGGAAGCAACGCCGTTTCACCGTTTTATCTACGTAGCACACGCCGAGAGACAGAAACGTGTGTCCACAACTCCTACTCACAAACATCGTGTGTCAGTTTCAGGGCCTTTCGTATCATGTCTACGCAACACTCTATCCCTTCCTGAGCTTCGTTACCACGAGGGAACAGGTTCAGAAATCCATGTGGCAGGAAATCCAATACTTTGAGAGAAACGGTACATCCCAGTGATCTGAGTTTCTTGGCAAACATGATTGTGTCATCCAAGGTTGGGTCCAAATGAAGGCACTACAAGAAACGCAGAATGGTAGAGAACTCAAACCTTGTGGCAGAAACAGCTCTAAAACACTCGCTAGAGGGCTATGTGTATCATGCTCATGCTCAGTCTAAGCCTGTGCCTTGGGGTGATGATAACGCTTGGAGAGCGTGCATAACATAAGGCAGGTGTATTTGGCTGCTTGTGTTTGTACTCTGTTGTTAGACGTGTAGGCAAATGGTGTTCCTAGGTTGAGCGCGATTGTAGGTCCTGTGCTTAGAAAGGCAAATTCGGACGTGTCTGTGGACACACTTTTGACGTGAAATGTCTGTCTTTTTGGTGAGTAGGGGTACATGGTGCTAAAACCGCACGCAACAAAAACATGTCGCCTTTTCCACTTCGCTCGATCGGCGTCTTGCTCTCCGCGCAGTTCCCTCGTTTTCCAATGGCTCCATCGAAGATCCTACGTAAGTGTAAGTCGCGCTAAGAAGTTGAAAAGGCTACTATGCCTTTTGTTGAAGGAGCTGGCGGCAGCTCAGATCGCAAATTGGTTCGCGCACGCCGGATTTTCTAGGGGTCGTGTGCACGATGAACAAGAGCACGTCCCAGACATAGAGGACTGCGACGAATCTCTATAGGCGAGTGCATGAGCTCGTCGGACAGGAGGCGGACTACGACTTCTCTTCGTTTGCACTTGAAGATATGGACGTACCCGTCGTCTGCCCTATCGGGGACGAGGATATTGTGGACACTGTGATAGGACACCGATGGGGATAGTGACGATAGTTCGGATGATGAGCCCCGGGAAGTTCCAACGCGGGACATGCTCCGTTTGATCCGCACTAAAACTTAAGTGCGGCAGTCGTGACGACGGCCTCATGCGGTGCGTGCACAGACTGGAGCAGGCCCTCATGGCACCCAACAAGGCCGCGCGTCAGACGCAGCTCACCTCCTTTTTTGTAGTGAAATAAAAGTGCTGATAACTTCCCAAGGTGTGTGTCTTTTGGGACACCGTTGATTGCGTGCAGTGCGGGCACCACTGGCACCATTTTTAGCCGTTCCCACATTTATCGAAATACCGCTTATAACGAATTTTTTTCCAGTCCCAACGACTTCGGTATAACAAGGGGCTACTGTAGGAGTATTCCATGCATTACAAAGTATATAGGGCAGAAACTCACCATGAAATATGCAGGTGGCATCTGTTGCAACACTACGTCTGGAGCCAAATAAGGTGAAATAAGTGGGTTACTGGCTTTCTTTTCAATGGCCTCTATTGTCTTCATGCGGCTAGGATTTTGCGGGTGAAACCACGGAAGGCTGTCTTTGCGTATCCTCTCTTTGGAGGATGACTTTTTCACGTTGGCTTTATCGTTGACGAAGGCGGATGAAACATTGTTGACGTAGGGCTTCGTCGTTAGAACTGCTTTCTGCCTCGCTGACAGGGATGGACTTGGCTGGGCTTCGAAGATGACTTCTTCTCCGGCTTCGCCGTCTGCATTATGATATCGCGCAGCATTTTGATAGCAAAAGGGACGTTCTGCTCCAGCAGGCGGCTCTTCTTCCGCTTTCGCTTGTTCGCTACTGGAATCAGCATCGCTGTCTGTGCTGGTGGACTCAAATGCAGTCGTTGAAGGATCAGATAGGTAGACGGACTTTACGGCATTTTTTGCATCTGGCTCCGATTCCAACAGCGGGGTCGCCGAAGTACAAGCCTTTTTGCCATTTGTTGAGCTTGTTTGGATGAGCTTTTCATTTTGCGTATCAGCTTCTGCTGGCTTTTCTGCTCCCACAGGAGTTCCCTCGAGGCCCAAGTATGCTAGGCGTGCCGAGACAAAGATGTGAATGAGTGCGGTGGATATAGGTTGCACAAATGTAGAGGCTCACATCATGCAAACCAAACAAAGGAGACTTCTATTCTTCTTGAGCTATAAGTGACATATAAGAGATCTTAAGTTTTAACAGCTGTGACAGTTTGAAGTTGCACTCTACAGCTTTAAGTCCACGAAAGAGGTACATAGTCAGTCAAGCTTTCTTTCAGAACTTGTACTTCATCAGGCCTGATGAGGTACAGATTGTGCATGAAAGCTTGAGATTGAAACTAGATACTCCTAACCATTTGAATGTTATGATGAACCAGCCCTGAAAACACAGACAAAGAATTAAGTACACTGGACAAGCACTGGGCTAATTCCTTTGGTAATGCCTGTCCAACACGATATACAGATTCATGCAGACATTTAATGCAACAGTTACAGTATCATTCAAATTTATTCAATCTTTCGTTGCTGTTTTTTTACTGTGATGATTCTATAAGTTTACTCGTAACTTTTCACAGTGAAAGTCCATTCTGAGCTGTTCCTTTTATAAAAAAACAAACAAACAAACAAACAATGTTAAGCAGCAATTTCGGCTTGTTTTGCTGACCTCGAAATGTAGTACACATGCACGTATAAGCATTTACAATGTCACAGGTAACGGTAAATAACCTCTTGCCGTAGACTTCGCTATAGAGCGTAGTCATTAAACCATGTAGCATGTGTACAAGGCTTAAGAAACTTTTTTTTTTCTCAATATATTTCAATACGAGTACGTACATACAACACATGATTTCAATGCCACTCACACCACTTAGACATCACCCTTCCTTCAGATACTGGCAAGCATATTTTTGTACAATAAGTATACGCAAGAAGCACAGACGTTGCCCCCCCCCACCCCCCGCCCCGTGTTATTCATTCCGTCCTCGCAAATTTTTTTTTTCCATAAAGCTTCGGTATCAGACACACCCTCATACTAAACAATACTGACACACTTACCATGGACACAGGTTAAGAGAAACTCAAGAGGCACAAGGGGATCAACGCAGCTGAGAACTTTGGATGGTGTTGGACAAGCATTGAGCATGACAGGCGTGTAGGCACAGAATACCGCATCTGGGCGCCGCACGCACAGTTCAATCGTCCTGAGGCAAAGTGCTAAGGCGAGGATACCTCCAGCACTGTCGCCCGCGACACATATCCGCTCACCAGTCCACCCTGAGGGGCATAGGAAGAAAAATGAGATGATAAAAAACAGTTACAGTCAAACTTATAGAAGGATGAATAGAGCCCGAAGTTTTAGGGTGTTACCCGATTCTTCCCCCGAGTTTGCACCCCGAATTGAAGGTTACCTCTCTAGGGTGAAACCCGATTTTTACCACGCAAATTGCCCTCTCTGGGATGTCTGTAGGAATGCACCAACTTACTTGTTTGACAGAAAAATGCAGTTACATCACTGTTTGTACCAAACCGCTACAGTTAGTTTGAATAACTGAGCCCGATTTCTCCCCGATTTTAGCGTAATGGAGGTTTTTGACCCGAATTCGCATGAATTTAGTGCACATGTTTACTTACCCGATTTTTGCCCCCGGATTTAGAAAAAAATATTTCCCGAAAACTTCAGGCTCTAAGGATGAATGATTAATTACTCTAAAACAAGTAAATGTTAGTAAAAAGCCAAGATAACAAGAAAGGAGCCTATCTTGCAGGTTACATCTAGTAGTGAATCATGTACAGCTGACGTCACTTTCGTGTCTGAGGTTATGGAAGTCACAGAGAACTTAAAAGGAGACTCATTTAATATCTTAGAAGACCATGAAAGTGAGGCTGAAGGGTGACACAGAAAACGAACCTTAAACACACTCCTGTCTTTCTACCTCGGGGTTTTCGTGAGACAGATGAGAATCGGATAGGTAAATGAATACCTAAAAACAGCGGACATTTTTAAACGTCCACTAAAAAGGTCAATCTGGAATCCTTGGGATAATTTCCAAGGGCTATACATTGTAAACGGCCCCACTCATTGTTATTGGAGGACGTGGACATCCAAGTAATCACTATAGCCATACCATAACATCCTTTCATGAATTTTGTTAACTTGTACGTGGTATGCTTACTAGCGGGTGGTCACAAAATGCAGGTACATGTGCAAGCACCAATTTATTGCACCCTCAATCTTGCACTCACTCACTGCATGTTCCTGCAGGTATAATAACTAGGTGCAGATAAAGTTTAGATTCTTTATCGGATTGGCTTGTACAGCCAAGGGATGTGATAATCCTGCAATAAAACGGATATTGCAGCATATTGTTGTTCTTTCTCTTTTTTGTTAGGGAAAAGAACAAATTTTCCCAGAAATGATCTATGGTTCATCTGCAGAATAAACCCAATAGCCTCTGACCCTTCACATGAGGTATTCCTAGGTGACAAGAACAACAACATGCACAGTAACAGCTACAGAAGGATGACAGATGGTGCGCACTGCAGTTGTCATGCTTGTGATTGGAAAGAGGTCATGCGAAGTTTATACCAACAACATACGAACCAAGATGGAAACTGAGGTGAGAAGGAAGTCTGCCAAGGCTGGCATTGTGGAGGAAAGAAAAGAAAAAAAATGTATAAAAATATGACACTGAAGAACACTGCTGCCACATATGATGACATAATGTCCAAATCACTGTAAGCGGACACATGGTGGTCAATTCATACGGGAATCTCCAAGCAGGGGTTTTCCCAGCACATCAACCACCCTAAAATTTTATGATACAGCTATACATTTTATATGATCCTCCACTATGTGTAGGGAGTGACTTTTTCGGGTTGAACCCGATTCCGCCCGGTTACTCCCCCCCCTCCCCCCCCCCCCCCCCGAACTGACCTCCGACCAATTCGGGTTAAACCTGATTTCTTCCTGAATTCCAGTCACCATGAAGTACTCAGGTGACGTTTCTACTGAAGACAAACAAAGACGTGTAAGAATGGGTCACTTATGTTCCCAGCAATACACCCATGTGTGTCTACAACACTGTCTACGCCTTCGGGGATTACCAAAAACAAAACAAGAAACAAAAAGAGAGATTAGGAAAGGACTTAATAGACAAGAGGAGAAACAAAAACACACCGATAATACCCGAAGGCACAATTATCTCCCGATTTCTCCCCGAATTACAGATTTCAAAATAGCGCCCGAATTTTACCCCCCCCCCCCCCCCCCCCTGAATCTGAGAAGGGCCTTTAACCCGGAAAAGTCACTCCCTAGCTGTATGTCACTTTATCCTTTCGAGGATTTCGTTCTGTTGACCAACAAACCAAAAAAAGGAACAAGAACATGCAACAGTGCAACACGAACCAGCAGGACAACATAAATCTCGCAGGTCACATAGAGTATGGCTAGCAGACTTCTTTCAAAGCAATTTCCCTATGGCAGAAATGCATTGTGCATACAAGAACAAGATGTTCTCTCAAATCAGCCATTCTATCATTTACCTAACTTGTGGCAGTTGTTGAGTGCCCAAGAGTAGGTGTAGAGGACTTCTTCGAGAGCCCGGGGGAAGGGGCTTTCGGGTGACAGGGAATAATCGACAGAGAGGACCGGGACGTTCAGTTGCTTTGCCCAGTCCCTTAAGTAAATCTGGAAAGACACGTGGTTATGTAAAGCACTAACAAAGAGACTATCAAAATCTTGTAAATGTGGGAATCAGAGAACAAAATAAAGCATTCTGGTTGTCGCTTCCAGAGCAAAGCTTGCTCGACGTACCGTAAATAACTGACTGCACGGCAGGAGCACAAGCTAAATATTTGCAACCTAGTTTATTTATAGAGCCTGAAGCTTTAGGGTTTTACCCGATTCTTCCCCGAATTTGCACCCCGAATTGAAGGTTGCCTCTTTAGGGTGGAACCCGATTTTTACCTGGCAAATTGTCCTCACTGGGATGCCTGTAGGAATGCATTAATTTACTTGTTTGGCAGAAAAATTCAGTTGCATCACCGTTTGTACCGAACCACTACAGTTAGTTGAGTAATTTCACCCCAATTTCACCCCGAATTTTTTGGACGTTTTTTCACCCGAATTCACATGAATTTAGTGCACATGTTTATTTACCCGATTTTTACCCCCCGAATTTAGAAAAAAATATTTCCCGAAAACTTCAGGCTCTAATGATGAATGACATGTGAACACACAATGCATTGAATGTAATGCACTCACCTCATGAGATTCAGCAGATTGAGCGATGAATCCACCACCGTGACAATGAAGGACAAGCTCTGCAGACGCAGGCATGACACGACATGAATGTGCAACTTGGGCAGGTAGCAATGACTGCTGCGGATGCAACGAGAAAAAAGCGTTGCTAGTACACCGGCAAAAGATGGCCTGTGTCAGCATAACAAAAGAGCCACAACCAATGCTTGTAGATACAATGTTGATACAATGTAGATACAATGTAGATACAATGTTGATACAATGGTGATACAATGGTGATACAATGTAGATACAATGTTGATACAATGTTGATACAATGTAGATACAATGCTTGTAGATACAATGTGGCACGTTTTCCGAAAGGCTTACCTGTCCGTCCCTCATCATGAGGGATAGCAGACGACAATGAAGAGGAGGGGGAACTGTACCCGGAGTACCAGGGTACGGGATGTCAACTTTACATGAATGTCCCCCTTCGTCCCCCTCTCTCGGCAACGACTGCAACTCCAACGGAATAATGACGTCGTGGCAGACCGGAAGTGACGTAAAGACCAGCTTGTTCACTTTCTGGAATTGATTCAACTTTCTTGAAGCTAGCGTGGTTGACAAAATAATTTTTGTGCTCAAGTCATTCAAAACATGACAATTTAATCAAATAGTGACACTGTGTGTCTGCATATGTAAGTCGGCTGGAAAACAGCGGAAAATAATGGCTATGCATCAACTTCACGGTCGTGAATGAAGAAGATTCTGATGACTGTTTCTTCTGTAACCCACGCAGTACTGATAGGTGCCAAGTGAAACTTGAACAAAGACACATGACAGAAAAACCTCTGGAATCTAATTCATAGAGGAGGACAAACCTGACACTCTACAAGTGTATGTCCCTTGTATGCTTCAGTTTACATGTTTTACTGTACCGTACTGTGATGTATACCAATAAAAACTGTTGTGTCGGATAACACAAGCGCGTGCCATTATCTGGCCAAATATGAAGGCAGTCCCGGCAATGACCATTTATTCACAACCAACTGCTTTTTGCGTTCCAATGCATTGTGTTTGATTGAATGTTTACACGCAGGCTCATTTCACCAACTAATTATTTTAATTGATATCCACGTTTATGCACAACTTGAAGCCACAAATTATACTTATTTCTTCCCAAAGATAAACAAAATTTACAACGTGGCTGTTAACTCTTTACTTCTGGAAGAGCATTCCTTCCTGTCATGCCCTACACACGTCATAACTACCCACCTTGAAGATGTAGAGATCATTGAGAGACCACATAGCCTTGAGGAAATCCACATGAACATGCCTCCTCATCTCCACAATCTGCTTTGCTCGAAGGCTGGGGTCCATGAGGTATTTTCCAAAGCTAATTAGAGATGTTGTCGTGTGAGTAAACGTGCCCCCAGGCTGATAGTACTGGTCCCTAAACGCAGCCATCACAGCGTGGCCTTTACGAATGGTACGCCGGATTGAATCGCAATACTGCAACAAAGAAGAAACCATCTGTGTCATGCATTCAGCTGGATTTGTACATACCATGAGTGCAGGTAGAGCCACACCAGTTATAAGGGGGTGTAAACATATACATGTTTGGAGAATACAGCTCTGCGAAATTCACTGAAATTATTGTATTTCTTCTTCTACATTGAGAAGGAATCCCAAAGAGTTATCAGCGCCACATATAGTTGTGAACCTTTCATCCACTTCTACCTTAATGGACCTTCTCTCCATTTCTGTTTTTCATCTACTATGTCCTTTGGCTTCAAACATTCCATTTCTAACAGACACCAAGTCCTTCTTCAAGTGAGACACTAACGAACACCTCTCTTTCATCGTGAAGACAGTCCGAAAGGGCTCCTAAATTCTGCGCAGCACCGCGGAAGTTCGTCCCAGCATCCGGTTAATGCGTGTCAGCACTTTATGCCTAGTAGGCCCAGAAAATCGTTAACTCGACATGCAATTATACAGCTGCTTTGCATCATTTCTTGCACCACTAGTCCCCTTTTTATTGTCGGACATGTCCTGGAGAACTTGGAGCTTCTTTTCAAGGTACTGCATGACAGGCATCACTGCTTCTGTCCTTGCATTCTACCCGGTTTCAGATTGTGACTTAACAACCACAATGGGCATGGCGGATTGCAGGACACACGACAAGAATATGTATATCGCTGCCATCGCCCCATTTCTTCCCAGTATGCAAGTTCGGCTGGTGCACCCACAGGTGGCACCCAGGGTGAGTGTCCCCAATTTGTCACACTCTAGATATGCCACCGCATTCAAGTGTTACAGCATCACCACCTTTTCTGTCAATTGATGAAACAGTGCCTGTTGAGTCCATAAACGCTTCACTGTCGTGCCCCATTATTATTAACACTTTTTTATCTCTGACTATAACTGTCCATAAAGCGAGTCTTCCGTATAGAGTATAAGAAAAGAACAAAAGGAATTTATAGAGGAAGGAAAGCAGTAATCAGGGTTTGTTCCCACGCATAAGGACGTGCAACTGAAAGTACACAAAATCTCCGCCGCATGAAGCGCGTGGTGCTGGTCACCACTGTCTTTAAAACAACGAAAAAAAGAAAAAGTTCCGTTTGCAGTGCGTCATGGGCCATGACAGCTATGTGACGGTAATCTTGAGACACCTGTGCACTCAGACGAATTTAATGGTCACTTCTTCACACGTGTGAACGTCACGTTCGGAACCCTATGTCATTCTTGGTCATTTTGTTACGGAAATAGTTTTTTCTGTGTTGTGACTGTCATGCATGCAACAAAATGTTTGCTCAGTGATGGGCAAAGTTCCCTCGACACCAATGCCATCCATACGGTGAGACCAAAATACATAGGCCTTTATAAGTTTGCTGCACATTTGCACGGTTGCCCAAAAGACGTGTTCCCATAGTAACGACTGAAAACGTTTGGTCCCCCAAAGTATTGTCCAAGTATATTTCGAGTCGTCCACATTAAACTAGGTACGGCTGTACTATGTAGCTTTCATTTACTGATACTTACACACAATTCTTATGAACACTTGTTGTGTTTGTCTGTTGTGTGCTTCAGTTTCAGAAACGTTACTTTCCATCATGCACGTCACAATTCTTATATCTAACTTGACTTTACATAATCGTCACTATCGGAAGTACTGTCAGCATGCCAGCCATGTCCTTGACAGTTGCAACATCCCTGTACTGATAACGGTAATTGTCACACCGAAACTCCAGTCTACAGGTGATAAGATAACAATGTGTTCCTCATCGCACGTGATTTCAAGGGCAAGCGAAAGGAAACGAGATTACTATTATGCAAGAAATCATCAGCTTCCTTCAATGACTTCGGCGCAGGATATTGCAGATTCCTTTTGAGTTATAATGACGTCACGTATGCACTTGTAATCCCAAGATACTCACATAGAAGCCTACACACCGACCGTAAAAACCAGTCGGATCCAGGCCATCACACTCTTGGAAGAGATCGTGGATGTTTATATGGTTTACAAAGAGGTCACCGCTCTTGCTGAACTCCATCATCTTGACCAAGACACTCATCCCAGTTTTAAGGCCACGTAGTATGCTAACATAGTCAGTGAGCTCTTTCAAGCAGGTTTCGGAACGGAAAAACACAGAGTCACGTTTGATGCAAAGTGCCCTGCATAGCTTTGTGGTCAGAATAATGTATCTGTCGATGACTGTCAAAAAACTTCGATATCCGTTCGCAGGAGTTTCAGCGTCAAAGTCAAACGACTGCACTGACGAGAGAGTCTGGTAGGCGCTTGTTTCGATCCACTGCAGTAGCTCTTGCATAGTGCTCAGCTGGTCCAGTATTTTGTTTCCAACTTCAGTGTCGATGTACTTGAAATAGTCCACATTGTTCTGAATCATCGAAGACAAAACCTCGTAAAGGTAAGATCCGGGCCGCCCTATCCTCGACATGGTCTGCGTGCTTTGGGGTATTCACAGATTTGTAAATTGAACACTTGACACTGTCATGCCGAGATCACTTCTATCTGCAGATCATGTTCACTAAATTGGTCTTTGATTAATTACCTGCCAAAAGTACACACAGGCGATCGCACACGAAAACAAACACGACGCACAGACGAACAAAAATGACATCGGCGAACGAGGCGACCTTAGCGGACAATGTGAGAAACGGCGTAGACGAGAGAAAAACATGTAGAAAAATAACGACCTGTTTGTAATCCGGAAAACGTCGGGAAATGACTTTTATTCCACCAAATAAGCAAGAGCTGTTTATAACAAGAAAACAATTTCGACAAGCATTGCGAGATAAGAACAGAACGAAACAGAATGAATAAGAAAAACCGAAACTGTAATGGGCGCAAGGGACGACGGCAATCTCCCGCGCCGACCGCACTGGCATCAAAAGCAGAGCAAAGCTGCGGTAGCCAACTTTGATGTAAGAATTTTCGTTTCCCATTTCACTGGAATATATATTCGCAAAACCGTAGTCTCTTTGTGCACAATACATTTTAGATTAAAAGAAAAGGTTCGTCCAGTCAACGGTGTGTAAATGGACATGTAATGATAACTTCCAGGGCTGCACGACGGGGGGATCGAAGACGCTAGCAACGTGAACTACGAAAGACTTCAACCCATTCGCCACTCTGGACAGTAGCGTTATACAATATACACATACACGAGTTGGAAAATTATTTCCATTGGCACCAAAGTTTGAACCTGGTTGCTACAGATTTCGTCAGCTATGTGTTTGGCGGAATCATGAAAGCACAGGATAGAGCATCGGTTACTCCTCAATACCTGTGTAGTCAAATATACATTGAGGTGTAGTACGTGAAGATACAGTAAAGTGCTGTAAAAGTATGTTGTAGTCAAAATACGGTGAAGCCTATGTTCTGTCGTTGAAGTCGTGGTTGGTTGAGAGAGAGGTTGTGTCTCTGTCTCGCGATGGAATAACCTATCTGCGAGCATTCAATCACGACTTTGCGGTCTTTTACAATGGGCAGTCCGTGACGAGTTCATAGGTACATAGGTTCATAGGTTCATGTACATCTTGGGGTCACAGAAAAGAAAAAAAGGCGGGGGGGAGATTGGTGTACCGAAGAGGGGAGCAACGAAAAAAAGAGTGAACGCCTCGTTCAGTGTCATTTGATACTTCAGTCAGCGGTTGTCGTTCAGTTGCTGATGCTATCAGATTGTTGTAAAAGTATTAAGCGGCGGCGTTCACGGAACCTTTCGTGTAGTTTCCTCTCGGTTTCTCCTATGCATAGAAGATTTGGGCAGATAAAACAAAATATTGCGTGTTCGCTGACTTGCATGTGTAGTAGCCGGACCTGTAATCCATTGGTGCCCTGAAGATAGTTGGGTCCGACATGGCCACAGGTTAAGCACCTGGGTGCCTGGGATGGAAAAGTCCCGTTTTCTTCTTTGTCATTCTTTGGGGCGGCTGCGGACAAGAAGGGCTCTCAGGTTTGGAGGGCGTCTGAAGGAAATTTTGCCAGTGGAGAGCTGCCCGAAATTGAAAAGGTCCTCCGAAGCCGGACTTGATTTGTCGCATCAAGCTAGAGATGGCTGGGTGATACTCAACTGTTAGAAGCAATGATGATTTTTTGGTGGAGGTTGCTGGGATAAAGTAGCCGACGTGGGGCTTCTCTCTCTCTCTCTTTTTTTTTTTTTTTTTCATTGCTCCCCTCTTCGGTACACCAGTCCCCACCGTTTTTTTCTGTGCTTCTTGTCGTGTACCTGGCAGCACTTTTTGGATGTACGTCTTGTGGTCATAGAACCATGTATCTGCAGTTGATGCTACCCACAGCCTTCAAGCAGGGATGCACGCGCACACTTGAACACTGTGCGCGTACACTGAACTGTGGATGGTTTCTGGAGCTATGTTGTACCCTCGTTCCTGCAACTCTTCACGTAAATTCACCACATAACACACTAAAAGCTAACAAGCAGTCTAGGCTATATTATCGCTGAGGCAATCAGGCATCAGTTTTGTGACACGTTACGTACGCGCCAAGTATACACCGGTGAAGTTCTGTCTCTAGCGTGCAGGGTACTTCGGGATAGCCACAGGATAGTCGGGAAGCTCACCCAAAATGTTTGCGAATTTGCCAAAGGAGCTTGGGACATTTAATAATAGCCTCATTGATACAGAGCACTTCTCAAACGTTAGACACAGGTAATCTTGTATAGGAAACCAGTAGGCTTGCATGTAGCTTAACCCCTGGGAGAAAGACTCTGAAGCAACCTGACACATTCGCAGTGGGGGTTACAGGGGTGAGGGGGTGCGCCCCTCCCCTCCAACAAAAGCTAAGGTTAAACATCATGGTTAGACACGAGTGTATGGATCCGCCCCTGGCGATTCGTGACAGCAGTGTTTGGGATATCGTTTTCTAATGGTTAACACTCACCAAAAAGCAGAGCTTCACCGCATAAGAGGCTCGTGGCCTGCAGCACTCGGAATTCCATTTTGAATTGGAAAACCAGAACTGTTGACAACCAGAGACGCAACGACACGTAGTACATCAAGTGTTACAAATGTCGTCGTCCTCAGCTAACTAGGAGACAGACAGAGCGACACCATTATGAATGCTGGTTGGCCACGAGCTACGCGGGGAAGATCTGTTTTTAGGTTATGCGAATCCTTGTGTCTTCCTCTTCCCCGTGTCGGTAGCAAGAGGGACAACGGCGTGTGTACCAAGGTGTAAACTAGAGTCACTAAATAAGCTACGCTTCAGAGTATCGACACTGAGCCGCCATGTTGTTTCGGATGACCTCCAGCGCCATCCATTTAGCGCTCTTCGAAGTGTTGTCTTCTTCCACTGCTGAACTTCACCTTCATCTATTTCTACTGCCAAAATAGAGGTGGGGCTGGAGGTCATCCGAAACAACATGGCGGCTCAGTGTCGATGTCGATACGATAGCTTAGTTAGTGACTCTAGTATAAACGTACGACAACTACGAAATATTGCTGCGATTTAATGGTGCCGCTCACGCTTAATGACATTAGAAACGACACGTTTCGCAACGGTTAGTACAGTCTTGTCTTGCAGTAGCAGTACTTCTCACTAGGATGACCCGCTGCACAGAAAGTGTTCCAAGGTCGCACGAGTATTCGGTCCACTGGGTCGAGCAAAGATAGCCTGAGTTTCGACTGGTTACGCATCACCCGGACAGTCGCTTCGAAGACCGTGTTGCCTGGCGACACGGTGAGACTCAGACGGTAGTCGGACTTCAAGACAGTAGACGAGCATTTGTGGATGTCACGTACCCTGCCGAACGTCCATGGCTGACACTTTCCTGGTAGATGGGTGGCGGTTAGTTTATTCACCTAGAGAAGCATTGGAATCGTGAGCAATACTCGAACATGGTCGTACATGGTACACGACAAAAATCAGAATAAACGCGAAGACTTTAGGAGAGCAAGCGAAGTATAATGGCCGCTCTTGCTCAATGGGCCGTTACACAGTAGTACGCGCAGGGTGTCCCACAAGGGGAAGTAGCACGTAAACTTTTCTTCCGTCTTCCTTGTTTTATCAAATGTGCAAGTGCGGTTCCCTCGGAAATGTGCAGAGTCTTTGAGTGGTTTCAGTGAATCGTTTTTGATCAGACGGTTCGTGATGGTTTGACACCGACGCGTGGGCATCTCCAATCGTTCGCTTATTTGTAAAAGTCCTCCGATTATAGAGATGCTGATACATGAGAAGGGACAATCACATACAAGGCCTCAAGTTGCCTAAGAAATTAACGATGAAAGATGTGACGGTAATCCAGAAGACCAGTGACTTTCATCTTTCATCGTTAATTCCGTAGGCAACTTGAGGCCTTGTATGTGATTGTCCTTTCTATGTTGTTCCAGCCTCAGAACATCAGTTCTCTCATGTTCAACATTTGCCGCTTGCGTCGATCCCTGTCGTATGAATGCGTGTATGAGTGAAAGGAGAATGAGTGAGAGAGAGTGACTGGTTTGTCCCTTCAGATGACGCACCCTGGAAGTCGCTGAGAAGGCGTGTGAGCTTAGCTCAATTGGTAGAGCCGTGGACCGGTAATCCAGAAGATGTGGGTTCGAGTCCTACAGCTGGCTAACCTTTTCAGTGACTTTCATCTTTCATGCTGGTACCGTTCGCGGACATGCTTGAAAGGTTCGAAGGAGGGACTACGCAATGGCGTGTGCCAGCCCTGAGCGTGGGTCGGAAACGAGTATTTAGCAAGGAAGGTTACAGTCTTCTAGAGGTACAGCCATGTTGCTCATTTGAGGATCACCGACCTTTACTACGCAGTTCTACCTAAAGTCAGTGTTGAGTACCTGGCAGTACACTTTAAGTGATTCAGAGTACGGGCACGCTGGTCAGTAATTGTACGTCATCAACAGTGAGTCTCAGTTCCCACTTTGCCTGGAAGAAGTGGTCCCCCAGCTGAACGAAAATGACAGGACGAACATAAATAAACCAGGGCTTGACGTATTTTAAACGTGAAACATCTTTTCCATTCTTTTGGACTCGCCTTCCATCCACGCCTCATGTTCACTCGTCTGCTTTGGCGGTTAACGATGAGGTGGACACGATTCACTAAATCCTCCGAGATTACGTTTATGGTTAGCCTGAACGGCTGCCTCGAACAGTTGGTTCACGCTTTTTAAGATTCACTAAATCTCCCATTGAGACGTTACGTCATAGTTAGCAGTGACGGAACTAACTACTTCTACAGTAGTTTAACTATATAACTGCTAACTACTTCGCGATGGGGTAGTTTAACTAGTATAGTTCAACTACTTTTCAGGGGAGGTAGTTAAAACTACTTCTTCAACTACTGCAATGTATTCTAACTACATCTCTAACTACTTAACGTTGTCCACCAACACCAACCCCATTCTATAGTGTTCTTGGACACCTAAATACGAATCTTAAGCAGTGATAAAAGTGAAGATTTAGTACATATGCACAGGACAATTGCTCTGCACCTCTGTTCTCACCAAAACAAGTAGCTCAAGGTAAAAGTCGGAAGCACAATTGTGCCGTAAAGCTTGCGGCAAAATCAGTAGTTGGCGCCTGCAGTAACCTAACTACTGTAGTTAACTACTCGAAATAGCGTTTAACTAGTAGTTGCACACTACATTTCTGCAAGTAGTTGATAACTACTTTTTAACAACAATCAGGTAGTTTAACTACATGTAGTTAACTACTAGCCAGCACCAGTAATTTCCCCAGAAATTCACTACTGGGGGGGGGGGGTGCCGAGCTTTCAAGGGGGGGGGGGTCATGCTTGGTGATGGTTCCACTTACGGAATTTTTCTTAGACACGGAAAGAATCGTGGTACAATGGTGACATATCTGCACAGCTTTCCCGGTTTATTTGTACATGTTATTACTTTAGAACACAGTACATTAGAATAGAGATTCATTGTGAACGGCTATTCAACATTAAGATGCATAACCACACAACCGACAAAGATAAGAGACTACCATCTTGTCAACGAACACCTAGCAATCAACGGTGAAAACCTTAGAATACCTCGCTTGGTTGAGTTGGGCGCAAATGGCTCTTGATGATCCACATTGAGTTTGCGTGCCCGCACGCATTTTTGCTCGTACATATACGCGCAATATATGCATTGCACAGTCACTTTCAAATGATTTTGGACAAATGCATGGTACGATCATCTGCATGACTGCGGTCCTACAGCCCAAGTTTGACAGCACAGGATGTAATTCGCTGCGCCGGACTCACTACCAGAACGTGTTGGTGGCAGAGCTGGGTGGAGTCACCTGAGAAATTTCAGGGGGGGTGTTGCAAAAATGCAGGGAGGGTGTACACCCCCCTGAGGGGGATGTAGGGAAATCCCTGGCCAGCACTGATAGATAGTGTCCACAGGACAGAGCGACATGTCAATGTTCCTCGTGAATATGAAGGGAAATAGCCAATTCAACCAGTTTGATTCTTATTTGGCTCTGATATTGGACGCATCACATGTTACATGACTTGGCAGGCAATATGAATGTATCAATATATAGTGTGTTGATGTCTGCGTGCTGCGCTGGACCCCTGGAGCACTTTTAACATTGAGCATCGCGTTCGTGTCGGTCTGGATGTCAGTACAGGGCATTTACGACATTCATGTATCCATAACAAATGAAGGACTCTGCGTAAGCTATCAAGGTTTCCGCAGCAACGGATGCAGGTGTGTATAGGATTCACATTTTACCTGTTCAACAACGAACAGCGCAATGCTGGTGGCCAGTGGTTCGGCAGTATTCACTGTTAAGAGACAAGCGCTGGCGCAGTAGAGGATGGGCACGGAGGCCATTTCGCACGTCCTCTGCGCCGGAACCTCTCGAAAGAGGCTCACCCCATGGGGGGTACTAGGGGCCCACTTGGAAGGGTACTGCGACAGGTGCAGCAGAGTTGCATGTACGTCGAAGGCAGTCGTCAGCCTCCTCCTATTAGCGTCGGGAACCTGCATTTGCTAAAAGTTCAGAACGCATGAGTGCCAGAAGCGATCTTCAGGGCGTCGACTGATTGTGAGGCAGCACTACGTCGCTGGAGCAAACAGTGAAGGAAAATCCTTACGACTGGGGCCAATATTTCAAACTGGAGATCGAATTTTCTTGTAGTGGGTAGACTGTGCCTCGACTGGACTACCCAGTATACAAGAACAGACGAGCAGTCTTTTTTTTTACAGAGTTTTTATAAAAAAAGCGATGAGATCAGTATGGATGTCGTTTTTGCAGTTGAGTTCTACGGCGAGGCGGACATCCTCAGGAAGAGAGTATGTAACTAATTACCTGAAATTTATTAATTAACTATTTAATTAGAGAATTTCGGAATGCAAATGAGCCGAGACCTAAACCGCGTGGCTCAGGAGCGCATCACTCTCGCCCACGGAGGCCTACCTGGGCCGGAAAGCGGTTTATCTAGCCAGCTGAGCGGCACCTACTCCAATCATCTCCGTCGCTGGAAATCACGTGGTCTCCGACGTGAAATGAGCGCTGTACTCCCCGCGTGCCCAGTCGCCGCAATTTCGGTTTCGGCTCATTTGCGTAAATACGGGAATGGATATTTTAACGCATGTGCGTGTTTCAGGGCTTGCTAAACGTGAAATGGAGTGCAACGAGGTTAGTATCTCCATCTGCTATGTCGCTTTTGGAGAAATCGAGAAGAAGTGCTCCTTGGCCGTATAGAACTCAAATGCAACAACGACGTCAATGCCGCTCTCATAGCTTTTTATAAAAACTACGTAAAGGCTAAAAACACCCTGTATAATGCTGCTGAGAACAGAACACTTACTTTCGTCGTCACTTGTCGTTTTATGATCGACATTAAATGCAAAATCGCGTGTTATATACTAGCATGAAAGATCAGAGAGAATAATGCATAATGTAAAACCCCGAGACTAGGGAACACGAAAGGACAGACACAACACGAAGTCTCGGGGTTTTACGTTATGCATCATCTTCACCAGCTCGCTTGCTTCCTAGCCATTTTTTCATTGTCAGAGAGAATAAATTCGGAGTGAGCGTTTACATACTGTGCAGTATTTACCGAACTGTCCCCAGTATTCGTTGCATATTATCTGTGCGCTAATGGTATACAGTCAACCCTCGATTTATGAACACCCTCGGTTCCCCGAAAAATCGTTCATAAATCGAGGGATTCATAAATCGAAAATTCCGTTAACTGAGTACTATCGAGCAAATTGAACAGTATTTCCGAGTTCGGATTGTGTTTATAATGCCATATATTGTGTAATTTTGCTTTTGACCATGCCTTCTGCTGTATCAGTCTCACAAAGAACAGACGTTAGCGCATTCACACTGTTTATTATGCGATACTAAATTGTTTAATTTTGCTTTGGACCATGCCTTCCACTTTGTCAATCTTACAAAGAAGAGATGTCACCACATTCGCACTGGACTGCTCTCGGATTTCCTCCGGGATTTTTAACCTCCGTTTATTAATCTCCGGGTGACAGCTACCACCTTATTCATCAACTGAGGTCAGGAACACTTGGTCGCACCTTGTGCGACCCCGGAAAACCCGTTCGTTGTTCGGATTTCGAGGGGTTAAGAACCGAGGGCGCAATACCTGGAAAACGTTTTGTCCGTTCAGGCGTCATTCATAAGACCACGGAATAATCCCTTTGAAGGTTTCTGTTGACCTCGGAACGATCCGTTCATAAATTGAGGGCAAAAACGCTGGGCAACTTCTAGTTAGTTCCCAGAAATTCCGTTCATTATTCGAATATCGAGGTTCATAAAACGAGGGAAAAATGAATGGAAAAAGTTTGGTTCCCCGCGCTCGTGTTCATAAAACGAGGGAATTCATAAATCCAAGGTTCATAAATCGAGGGTTGACTGTACACAATTCCGCAAACTTACATGAGAGATCCATGGAGGCAACGCCAGAAAGGCGAACGGTTGATTGTCTTGAAAGCGGCCTGGATGCGTCAACTTGATGCGCCCTGCCCGCATGCCGAGATCACTCAAGAACACCAATGCCGCGTTGTTAAACACGCCAGCGTTGCGCATCGCTTTCAAGGAACTCGCTATTGGTCGATCGACGATTCTCGCAGAGTTCACGTCGCGTTGTGCCACTTCGTTTAATGCGACGTACGCGAATAAAGGACAGTCGCTCTGAGCCACAGAGGTCACGTACTCCAGGTAGAACTCCAGAGCCAACTTGTCGCCTATGCAATATCCACGGCCGACTTCTTTCTTCAGGACGGAATTATCTATAGCGCCCACGACGTGCTGAATGTAGTAACTCGTCGGAGGAAACGCGAACATTCCGGAGAGGCCATCATGGGGCGACTCCTGGAGGTACAACGTCTTGTAGCTAACGTTCTCGAAGCGTGACCAGACGAAGTCAAGCTTGCTGACGCTCTTCGAAGTTGCCACGCCCGTCAGCAAGGCCAGCTGGTTCTCGAAAGAGTCGGCTCCAACTTGGTTGTAGTTTTCGAGCTCGAATGCTCGCAGAGTATTCAGGAGAAAGTCTCGAGTGACGGGCATGTGACGTTCCATGCTCTCGCGCGACACAGAACTGAGACTGATCATTATGACACTGGGTACGCGTTTTCTTCCAAACTGCGGACTGCATTGTTGACGCTCTTCTGCGGGGTTCAGTACGAAGCGGTGGTTTTCGAACCGTTGAATTAAGGTGCTGAAATAGTGACAGGAAATCAGGTAATGAGCTACACGTATTGGATTGTTGTAGCGGATGGCAACTGACTTCTCGTACTGCCATAAATCCGGCTTTCGCGGTCTACTCGTGATCTCTCTGTATCCGCACGAAATCATCTTCGTGTTGAGGTCACGAAATAGTCCAGCGCTGTTTAGGACCGGGACATTGCCGTTAGTTATGTCGACGTAGAACGGGTACTCTGTGCAAACGATGGCGTCGGTCGTCGACTCGTCGGTGATACCGCCGAAGTTAATCGAAGAAGCTAAATTGAACTCGGCAGGTATTCCTTGGCGCCATATCTGCACGTAGAGGATGACGGAGACGAAGGTAAGGATGATCAGTTTTTGTTTCGTACGCACCTGTAATTGATGGAAACATTTATAAGACGTGCACCGAATTATGGGAATTAAATGACAGCAACTTGGAATTCGTTTTATTAGTAACGTTGCTGGTCAGCTGTCACGCCACCAGCTTTGAGATATGTCACCTTAGCACTGTTCATCACTGATTGGATGACAGAAAAGCATTAGCAAAGAGCGTGCCACACAAACGCCATCAAGATAGAGGAATCCTCTTCCTCGCTGCGAGGACAGGGATTCATACAATCGCCGCAGACGAATTCAAGCACTGGCATTCTGTGGCAACGCTTCAGAGCATTGACACCGAGTCAAAAGGGGGGAGTTGGAGACGCCATGTTTCCGTTTGACCTCCAGCGCTATCAATGGAGCGCTCTTCGAAGTGTTGTCTTCTTTCAATGGGCGCGTTAAGCATGCTCCCGGGAGGAGGGGGAGGAGGAGGAGGAGGAGTGTCGTTGGGAGGAACCCGAGAGGTCTGCCTGCCTGATTAGGCGGCATGTTTCTCGGGAAGGGAAAGGTGGTGAAGAGGAGGAGAGGAAAGGGTGAAGTGGAAGACCGAGCGGAATCCGCTCGGGGGGAGGATAGCTGCGTCCATGGGCCGACTTCAGGGGAACTGTGCCGGCATACGCCTATTACACATCTGAGGGAAACCCAGGAAAAACCCCAGACGGCACAGCCGGCCTGCGGATTCGAACCGCGGACCTCCCAGTCTCCAAGCGCACGCGTTACCGCTGCGCCACCGGAGCTGGTAAACATAGCAGTAGACCATAGCAGTCCTCTATAATCGTATAACTATTTACCGTCGACATCCGATGATTCCGGAAACACAAAGAGCATGGGCGGATTTGCAACGTGTTCCAACGGTTGCGCCATTTCGAAAGGCAGTACACCGGAACATGCGTCACGCTCCGGAACTGGCCTCGCTCTTCCCCAGCGTTGTCCGGCTCCCCCGCTCCGAAGAAAGGGTGCACGGGGTGCACCGGAAGTCACTTTGGAGGTGTTAAGTGATCCCCTGAAAGAGGGAATGTTCCCGGAGCACGAACCTAACGCGCCCATGCCGAACTATTAGAACTTCATCTTCATCTATTCCAACTGCCCAAGTAGAGGTGTTGCCGGAGGTCAAACGGGAACAACATGGCGGCTCCAACTCGTCCTTTTGCCTCAGTGTCGGTGCCCTAGCTGAAAGATGTCATCCTCTGACTGCATACTAACTATACTTATTGCACCGTTGTGCCATAATTCCCAAGGGATGCCGAAGTCACATCGCCACAGGATAGACCTCTACCCGAGAATCATGACGTTTGCAGACAGACTAACACCGCAACAAATCGGAAGGGGAGGGCTGGGTTCCACGAATGGGCACTTATTCGCTGCCTCCTATTGAAAGAAAAGCAGGACCGAAGGTCGTGTCCATTTCAGGTACCATCGCAATCCCCTCAAGACCGTGGCTTTCGGGCTATGACGTCGTTTGTTTACAAACAGGGAAATGTCTATTTGTCGCGTGTTTTCTGAACAGTCGTAAGTGATTTCGGAGAAGCCACCCCGCAGCGCCGTGCAGAATTGTCCTTATGGCCCAGTTAACGCCCCGGTGCTTTAAACTTCAAATTACTCCCAAGCAAATCACAAACGGGGGTTCTAATCCAATCCATGAAGTGATATATGAGCGAAAAAATGTTTCTGTACGCATGTACTTGCATTGCTGACTTACGAGAGAGAGAGTTACCAAGAATGTGAATCAGCTCATCGTCCTCACCATTTTGTCCCCATCCGTGGACTTATCATTTCCACTACTGTGCCTAGAACACGTCGTGGTTAGTTCAACTTCAGAACTCATCTCGACGACTTCAATATTAAATTCAACATCACATCACGGTCGTTCATTCAACATCAAACTAAACATAACATCACAACAACATAGGCCAACCCTCAACACCACATCATTCTCAACGTGATAGTGAATGATGTCCGGGATGGCCATCATAAGTGAATCCGCCTACCTATAAGCATGCTAGTATACCGGTAATTAGTTTGCCGGTAATTAAATATACTGTGTTTATTCCTCTTCTCAGAAGCAATATGCTATCTCGTAGAAGACATGACCCAGAATTTCGGGTAAAAACGCAGACGACACACGACGTGCCTGATCTTTACCCCACATTCAATGTCATGTCTTCTACAAGTAACATACACCAGCTAGCTTGCGTTCTTTTACCATGTTCTATTCAGTATGCTTAACCGTACTCACCCTTCTGACCCTTCGCACCAGATTGAGCGCCACGCGCAGGGGCCATGTTAACAACCGCATCATTTGTCCCCTGTTATTCAAAGAACGTAAGTTGCATGACCAAGTCATAGGCGTTAAGTACTCCATATCACAGTTGGAAGGGCTCATGGGAACTTAGTGGGCCTTAAAGCATTAATAATAATGGTACCGTGATGTTACACTTAAAGTTTGTCTGTGCAGTGTGGTGATATGGGTTGCACGTACCGCAGGATAGGACTGCGGATAATTTGGACTACCTGGGTTTTTTATGTGCGCCGGAAATGTCCGACACACGGTGCTGGAAGCAAAGTTTACCTCACCCACGTTGCTACCGCGCTCGGTTGGAATCGAACCCGCGACGAGTCGGTCAGAGGCGGAAGTAGAGGAAGAACAACAACATTCCCGAGCGTGCGTGGCAGCAGCGTCAGCCGGGGTAAACCCACGACCTACTAGATTATAACGACCATGTCATAATCAGCAAACCCTATATGAGGAGCACGTCCGCACGGTCCGCTAGGGGCGCTACTCATCGGCACGCGAGATCTGCACCACGATTGGACGACGGAAATTTGAATTCTGAACGCGCAGAAGCGTGTGTACGACTACCGTAGCAGACGACAGCAACCTCAGAATGAAGCATCTGTGGAATATCCACCGCTTGTACAGAAATACTAAGGTAAGCTGAAGTAGAAAGTATTGTAGAAATTGAGGAAGTAATAACTGGGACGATGAGTAGCGCCACCGCTACCTTCCAAAAATGCGGCGCTGGGAAGGGGTGCCTACGACATGATCCTTATGATCTAGTAGGTCGTGGGCGAACGATAACCGAAGCAGACGACAGCAGTGTCAAGTGTCCACGTGAGGAGTGAGGAGAGGGAGAGAACACTGGGCGCGGCGCTGTGTGTCTGAGGACACCACTGTTGCAACGTTTCACATCTGTCACATGGGATACATGTGTCTTGTGGGCACCAGTCCAGCACAAATCTGTCGCATTTGGAGGGAGTTTAGAAGGGGAATAAGGGGGAGAAAAAGGGAGGGCTGGAGTGCTCTATAGTGAGAGACTACACTCGCCGCACTACATTCACGCGCGCGGATCGATTGTTTTGTGGGGGCTGTGTCAAGTGTATGACTTATGTTGTCACCATGGCTATCGTTGGTCAGCGCTCAGCGGTCTGCGTTTGCACCACAAATGTTTGCTGAAAACTATATGAGTTTTCAGCAAACATTTGTGCCGTAATTAATCAGCTCATAAGCCAGGCCATAAGCACACACATACACAGACAAACCTCTATGACAAAAGGAATTGCTTAATATTCAATATTATGCGAGAGATTGTACTTATAAATGCCAACCACGGTGAGCTATGGATCTGTCGCAGCACCTCTATATCTAGTGCAGGTGCGGATTATTGCGGGAATGGGAAAGACATACCTCAACGAAAATATGTGCTTACTTTCAGCTGTGCTTGTCAGCAGTGGTACCAGATGGTTCCTGTTGCTTCCAGTGCTTTGATGCGCATATATTTAGAACGCTTCTTGCGTGTGAACGAAAGCCTCGTGCAACGAAGACTTACGTGTGGTCACGTGAAACAGAAAAAAAAAACGTTGTGGCGTTCACGATCGTTGATTGATTGCGATATAAAAAATATGGAGATGTGAGACCCGACAGAGTCCGTCCCGGCTACTCCAGTACTCGTGAATAGAAAAGAAAACAGGAAAACCAACCTCAAGATGACCAAGAGGCATTTAAAAAAGAAGAAGAAAAACCACACAAAAAACAACATAACACAATCGCCCTGTGTGGCTTGTGGCCACTGTGCTTAGTGGTGGAAGAAGCAGAAGAACACCAGGCAGGGTCCTTGCCCTTAGGAGGGTTCCTCCCGCCTTCGAACAAGTTATCCTGCTGTCGGACTCCCTATCTGTCATTTCAGCCTTGGCGTCGCCCTCAGGCTCCCGGGCGTCCTCAGAGTCATTGGTATCCATCTTGGCTCGGCTTGCCCCACCTCATATTCGCAATGCCATAATCACGTGGATTCCTGGCCACTGCGGACTCACCCTTAACGAAACCGCTGACACCCTCGCTAAAATGTCCCTCTCCGGAGAGATTCTTCCTCTCCTCCCAGTACTTGCTCGCACTTCTGTTGCCAGGTACAGACGGCTCACAAGTCTGTCTCGAGCTGCCCCCCCACGCCCGCCATATGAACACCTCGTCTTTTCGTGGAACCCTAACCTCTGCAGCTCAAAGCAGACAGAAGTCTTGGTGTTGAGAGCTCGATGCCTGGCGCTGCCGCTAAATTTTTACCTCCACCGTGCTGGACGGTCTTTGTCCCCTGCTTGTTCCCACTGTGGCCAGGATGAAACAACTGAACACTTCTTGCTAACCTGCTCTCAGCTCGGCCAATTACGCCGCAGGTATATCTGGACACCCTTACGCTTGTTAGGAGCTCCACTCTCATTGGCGTCTCTCGGAGCATCACACACTGCGCTCTGTCACAGGGCTGTGGTAGCGGGTCTTGCACCCTACATCGTGCTCTCCAACCGCTTCTAGGCACTTCCTTCCTACTCTCATACACTTTCACGTACACACACATTCATACAGCCATCCTTTTGGCCCTGTATAGTCGCCATACGCATATTCCTACATACGTGCATATCCAGTTCCTGCATTAGTCATCACATGTCATATATGTCATAAGTTACCTGGATCCGACTTGGCCTTAGTCCCCATCATTACTGCACAGACATAAACAAACATCTCACGCCCCTCTTGCCCTGGCCAATCTCCCTTAGTGGCTCACGGCCATTATCTCATTGGTAGAAGAAGAAGAAGGGTCCACCTGATGAAGGAGTCCACAGACATCGGCATGACCATTCCATCTCCCTTCCATCGGCATAGTCATCTCCCTTGCGGATGCGGTGCCATGGTGTGGTGGAGGCTAAAGAATAAAGAAGAAGAAGAAGACATAGGCGGCGGCCGCGACCTACTACTGTAGGCCATATAGGCGTACAGCTGAACGTAGGCCGTGGGAGGGCAATAAAAAACACCCAACCATGTTTGGTGTATGGTGAGCTAGAGTGAGTCCTAGGGAGCTCACCATAGTTGATATCTTCTCAGTATCTTTTTCCTGTTAGCGCCGCGAAGCAACTCTGGCTGTAGGCGGTGTACAAACGTGGACAGATATAGAGAGGACAGCAGGAAGGAGTGGGAGACAGGGGTGGTTGGTATGCTTCCTGGGCCGACTTCAGGGGGAACTGTGCCCTACATTCGTCTGGAAAGTCTTCGGAAAACCCAAGGAAAACCTCAGACGGCACAGCCGGTGCCGGCATTCGAATCCGAGTCACATCACAGTTTTAGTCACATCCCAGTCTCGGTGTGGAAAGCGATCATCCTACCCACTATGCCACGGGAGCTGGTCTCTTCTTAGTACTGTCCTTTGACTATGGTGGTTTAATCCTTCTTCGTTATACACTGCTTCAGAAGTGGAAAGGCCTTCTACCAGTGCAGAGCATAAAAATTTGTCTCGAGCGACTTGAGGGGGATCTTCGTATCTTCGTTCTCGAAGATTCGGAGGACTTTACGATGGTGGGCGGATACCGGTAGAGACCAAGGGACTTCCGGCGGTGTTACGTCCTTAGCTACGAAGCCAGTGAGGCTCGGGAGTATCTGCCTGAGACTGGCTCTGCCCAGAGTCTGGCTCTGAGACAGCCAGAAATCGCAAGTCTGTTTCGGCATTCCTAATACCATCCGAAGGCGTAGCGCAAGGACGACGCCTTTCGCATCCAACCTCATCAACAGCAGCATGACTCTATGCCATTCTGTTCTTTCTGCAGCACCTCGTTGATTTTACCCCGCGAAAAAGGACAGTGTTCACTGACTCACACAGGCATACGAGACTCATCTGTATGCCTATGGTGACGGACGTGTTAATGGTTGACCAGATTGTCTACGAAGCAGGGCACAAGATCAGTGATTTATCCACACCCCCTACACCCCCCAAATGTTCAGTGACACCCCCTAACCTTTTCACCTGGGTACCCCCTACAGGGGGTGCCATTGCGATTTCAGCTTTAGACACATGTTGGTAATGATATGTTAAGCTGTAATCGTTTTCAATAAACCACTGCCAGGCTGGTTCTCCAGTGGGTTCCAGCCCGCGTTGTGGTGTCGTGGAGAATGAACAGGCTTACAGCGCCGCAGAAGCAGCTCTCTCATCTCGGAGACGGATTGGTATCGCACTGCTGAAAGGAGACCGTCGTTTCATTCTCCAACGTATTGTGGTACCCCTGGCTTCCCGCCAAAGGACAAGTACGACATTCCCCCCCCCCCCACATCTATCCTTGGAAGAGTTGATCCAACGCTCACTTTCCGGGTGCCACGAAACATCTCTCGTCAAGACGCTGCATTAATTCATCAGATGCGACTCAATGTAGCTTTTACAGATAAGTGGCGTTACCGTTTGAGACAAGTTGACTCTCCCAGATGTTGTCACTGCGGTGCTCTAGAAGAGCTAGAGCACATCCTCCTTCATTGTGCACACAACCAACCTTCCCGAACCACACTTTCCGAGTCTCTTAATCAGCTGGTGTGTTGCCCCTTCCCTTTGTCAAAATTCCTTGGTCCAGGGCCAAATCCAGCGCACCAACGCTCTTCTGTCCTTTTTGAACACCGTAGGACTTCGGCCCATACACGACTCATTATTCCACTACCATCAGCAATGGGGTAGAATACTGCTCCCGGCGATGGAACTCCACAATGAACATACTACAGTAAAGCTGTTGCTGTTCGTTACAGGAAGTGAAGTAGGTGACCAGCTAACGGATGTTCAGCTGACAGACGCAGAGATAAAATGCATCTTCGCACCATCGGTGCGGTTCCTGAAAGGTTTTAACGTAACCACTTCAAGGAAAGGAAGCAGAAGAAGAAGAAGTGAATCCCATGTCGTTTCTGTCGACGCGGGGAACGCATTTCTCGTCTTGACGGACTAATATAGGAAAGACGTCATTTTTAATTAGGAGTAATTGGGTAACCAATAAGTAGTCAGCGAGTTAATTATTTTCGTGGCCACAAGAGGCGGAGAAAGTTCTGAATAGAAGTCCAATGCGAGTGTTCACGATACACTGTTAACACGTTGAATGCATTGAAAGACACGCAAAGACAAGGAAGGGGGTTGCCTCAGGACAGAAGCCGCCGATATTTCGAACAGAGACTGTTCTTCTTCTGGGCACCGTCCTCATCATTGGCATGGTATTTAAAGGGTTAGGTGTGACGTGTTTAAAGGTTCATGCGAATCTCCGGCCGTAGAAGCCCGTACGGACCCTTTCTTCCCTCCGGGCTGTTGACCCAGAATTCGCATGAACCTTTAAACACGTCACACCTAACCCTTTAAATACCATGCCAATGATGAGGACGGTGCCCAGAAGAAGAACAGTCTCTGTTCGAAATATCGCCGGCTTCTGTCCTGAAGCAACTCCCTTCCTACATCTCTACCGGTTCGCTGGATTTCTACCCATCTACGCAAAGACAAGGACATACGAAACAACACCACACCACCGAGCGCAAAGGAGTCCCTTTGTGCATCTCTTAGAGCACTTGTGTCGTGGACATTGCACAAAGGACAGGTTTAACCAAAATGGCATTCTTTTTATTTGGTACATCGCCAGAGCGAAAGCTTGAAGAATATTTTTAAATGATGAATGAGGATGATGCAGTTCAGCGAAGTCAAGCCAAAGGAACTGTCTGTAGGAGCCTTTATAGACCCAGTTTCTTCACTGCCAATGTACGCATTTCTTGCTTCTTAGGCTTCCCTATCGACGTCTTCGGGTACTCTCTTTCGTGGACGAAGTACTTTGGTGTTTTAAATCGACTTATCTGTAAAAAGAAATGCAGAGAGGAAGAACACAAACAAAATACGCCGCAACGATGTACATACGTATGCATCGCGCGGGCACACGCACACACACGCAACATCAGAATGACGGCAAATACAGCGAAAGAGCACACACAGCATTTAGAGAATCGTAAAATAGTGTGTTTGCCAAGGAGAACGTTCAACTATCACTCTAAGAAAAAACGGAGTAATTTTACTCCTTTCGGGGACTAAATGCATTGCCACAAAGAACAGTCTCTTTCGGGAGTAACTGCACTGGAGTAAACGCACGGGGAGTAAAAGAATGTCACAGAGTGGAGAGAGTCCTAGTCCTGGGACCTAAGAGTACTCGTTACATAATTCGTGTGCATGCGTGAAAATACTTTGAATCAAACCGTCAACCGTTATATATCGAGTGATACAAAAATATCGAGTGATCTTGTGATCTTGCGACATACATGGGGCACGATTTCGGGAGAAAGAACCACTAACTATTTCTTCCTCTGTGTGGGTGGAAGATTGCGAAGTTGTCTGAGTTTTACAGCCTTATGCCAACAAACTAACGAAGAGCACACATTTACGTAGACTGTTGCATTCGGAAGACAAGTTGCGAAGTTCAGTGACAGTTTGCGGTCCTTGTGAGTAAGTGTCCGGGGTAGGGGACTAAAATAGGGAGTAACTGCAGTCTACGGGACTAGAAGCTGTTATTACTCCCCATTTTACTTATTTTTTCCCCTAGAGTATAGGTGAGTGTATGTTGGAGACAGTAGTGGCGGTTGACAGCGCTGCAACGGTGGTATCGCGTGAAACATACGAGAATTTTAGCAGACCGTTGATAATGCGGCTTGCGTCGACCGTATCAACCGGAACCAATCAGTGGATAAGATTCTGAGTCACGCACGCTGGCGATTGGTTCCGATAGAGACGATAATTTTATCACCGGTATACTAAACTCACTATAAAAGCGTAAGAGAAGCAGGACTTAAAGCTGAAAGAAAGACAAATGAAAGAAAGCAAATAATCGGTAAAGGAGACGATGCCCTCTCGCAACGTCGAATTTTGTAAGCCGCCACTGTTCTCGTATACTCGGCCAACACTAATGTAATGCCAAGTGTTCTCGCCACTAAAGCTAGCGGATTTCGTTGAAGTAACAGCAACATTGACTATTTATGCCACTCAATACAATTCTTGAGGGCGTTTTTGTAAATTAAATTGCGCAGTGACGAGAAACCGTTCAGTGCAAATATATTGTACGCGGATTGCTTGATCAATGAAGCAGGCTCTCGAGCAATGTTAAGTGTAACTTCACTGCTTCTTCAAGGGATGGGCCTTGCACCGTGTGAGACTTTACTCCGAAAAGCGTCAGAACTTGTCCAGTAAGTGTAAGTAGGATAACTTCTGTAGCTCGTTAGCCCTGTTCAGGGGCGGCATGTCCAGGCTTTTTCTGAGGGGGCGGGGGGATCCTGCCAGAGACAGCCTCCTCCTACACTATCTAAGGTCGATTGAAATTCTGTTTAATGGCAGAAATTGAGGGTGGGGTCTGGACGTCCGGACCCCCCCCCCCCCCCCCCCATCCGCGCATGGTCCTATCACACCCATCATGGCGGTCCAGCTGTACACTTCCGTTACCTTGGTTTCTGTGTATTTTGAGAGATGTATCTGTGAAGAAAAGGTTGATAGAGCAGATGGCGCATCCGCTTCTTCTGCGGACCTAATTTATTAATTGACCTTGCGCGGCAGAAGCTTTTGAACCTCATTTTTTCGTCATGAAATACTTCAATAAGCGGGCTGTAGTATCTCGCCTCAAGTTATACTGTACAAATGTAAAAGTCTGTTGTTTGCATCGATGCGATCCTGCTTTCCAGGTTTTACTGCAAATAGGGTAATAGGGGCGAAGGAAATTTGCAACGTGAATATCGAAACTCATCTCGGTGTGACATCACGGGGCCGTCTTAGCCAATGAGGCGGGATAGGTCACGTGAACAAGAGAGAACTGTTGTTCTGAGGCTGGAACAACATAGAAAGGACAAATACATACAAAGGGGTTCATAGGGGGTGCATTTCATTGGTCACGTGCTTAGGAGAACTAATAGGAGTGGCCGAGCCTTTTGCTGCGACGTCGAGCTCTGCAGTCAGAGCTTGACGCAGAAGTTTGCTCAAAGGTTTGCATCTCGCCATCCATAACACGCAGAAAAAAATTATTATTTTTTACTCAATACTCTGCGGGTAGGATATAGATTTATCAGAACAGAAAGGGAACAAAAAAGAGGTAAGGTCGGCCAAATAGTGTGTCGGCTATACTCGGCTTGCTATACTCTGGGGTGCGTTGCAGTGCGTGCGAATGATATAAGGAAAACACGCGAGACATCCCCTTTTGTGTCACGTATCTCAAAGGTGTTACTCTCCATCGCGCTGTATTAAGGCTCAATTTCACACACTTTAGGCACGGCTTGCTGATCGTCGTAATCCAATGCAAGCGTTTCTGTACGACGCGAGTTAGAAGTCAAAAAGCGAGAGAAGAGCTTGTCTCACCTTCCCTTTACAATGCTCCCGAAGCTCTTCGTCCTTGATATTGGAGCTTTCCTTGGGCACAATCCACGCACACAGCTCTTCGCCCATTCGTTCGTTCGGCACGCCTAGTACCTATGTAGAGAAACCGTGTTATGATACCTCTACGTCGAAGGAGGTCTGGCAAGTACCAAAATACCTACAAAAGCCTCATGTACATCAGGATGACCATTGAGGACTCCTTCCACCTCGACTGGGTAGACATTCTCTCCACCTCTGATCACCACGTCTTTCGAGCGGCCTGTGATGGTGACGTAGCCGTCTTCATCCATGGTACCTATGTCACTGAACAGAAACTAAATAGGAGTACACTGTAATAATAACGGGTTATCTGTCGGTAATGCAACTGACCCAGTCTTATACCACCGCGCTGGAGTGATGACTTCTCGCGTCTTCGCTTCTTCGCCATAATAGCCCAAGAAAACATTGTGGCCTCTAATCCACACTTCCCCTGGCTCATTGATTGAAGTTTCCTTACCCGTCAAAGGATCAGCAATTTTCGCCTGCGAAAAGGTCGCAAAATGTACAACAGTTTTGCTAACCGGGAGAGAAGTTCCGCCAGGAACATGCAAGGAAGCGCGTCCAAACACCTGCCATATCTCGTTATGTTGCGGTTGAGCAACGTCCAACTTTAATACGAAAGAAATGACCACTGTGCATCATCCGTATCCATCCGAATTGCACTAGAAGTTGCTGTGGCCCAAATGAAAGCTGCTGTTTAACAACATTCTGCTGTTCTAACCTGCCATAATGCTGTATCAGTCACATAGCATCCAAGAACCCGTGAAAGTTCTCGCCGTGTTGTGTTTATGACATGAACATGCAGTGTATGCAGAGTGAATGAGGTACGATGAAGCCAACATGGATGCTTCTGTTACATGCTTATCGACATGACTCGGGCAAGGCTAAGGAAGCTGGACAAAAACAGAAGTAGCGACCCCTATATACCTCTGTAAACGGTAATGGCTTGCCAACCGTCGTCATTTTCTTTACTTCTGGGTCTGTATACGCAGCCACGCACGCCACTGTGGACGTCTCTGTAGCGCCATAGCCCACCTAAGATAATGCATATGTGTAAGCTCGGTGTACTGTTCAACGTTATACGCTCCAAGGACAAATCAAAGGAAGACGGTGAGGAAAGGTGATGTGAGGGGGCTCCCTTCAAACTTTTGTGTACCTCATATCCAACAACACTTCTGATTATAGTCGGTGAGCTTACCGACGTGTTTTAGCAAAACAATGCTTTTGTTTTCGGCATTGCCTCCTCCCATCGCCTACTCCCCCCAGTCCTGGATCTGCCGGCTCAGCCCGATACTAACCACAACGGCGGCGTTGTACTTCTCTCCCACCAACTTCCTGGAGTCCGTTGTGCAAACTGTTCCGCCCATAGTCACTGCGCACAGTCATCCAATAAACTTCAACTCATGACCGAAAGAATTTGCTGTCGTACAGCTGTCGTCAGACTTAACCGTAGCTCGTGAGCGTGTGACCCGTGTAAGCAGCAGTGCCTCGAGGCTTGACTAGTCGCGCATGCAGCGCAGCCGTTAATGAGTGTGAACCCGAAAATGATTGTACCCAAGCAGCACAATGTACTGAAAGTCGAGTGCAATAGGGGTGGACGGGTAGGTGGAAGGCCTTGAATAGACTCGTGAAACTGAAGTACTCTGATAAGACACATACCGACCACCCCTATTGCACTCGACTTTCAGTACATTGTGCTGCTTGGGTAGTTGAGAGAGTCACTTAACTGAGGCTGCCAAACCGCTCTCGTAAAGCACTTGATGCTTCAATCTAGTCTCGGACTTAGCTCTATCTGCGGCGCTGGTGCCTGAGTAGGCCACGTACGCGCTCGCGCTGACGGCGGACTTTTCTGCCTCATCCCGTGGTAAAGGGCAATGTGACAGCGTTTGCAGTACCGTTTAAAAGGTTGGCAGCTATAGAGCTAGCTTGCAGCGCCCCCTTGCTCTGAGGGAATGCGCGTCCCGGGTCGACTTCTAACGACGACAAACCTGTTACGAAGTAGCGACTATGAATGTTAAGTTGGTAGAACTTGGCACGACAGCAGAAGGCGAAATTCGTCCTCATGGTGATAATGGCACCTTACAGACGGCATGCAAGTGCGCTGACGGATCTTTTCTTTCTCGCGTAAGAACAAGCTGTTGATTTTCAAAATGGTAGAGGAGAGGGTCTCTTTTCACAGGAGCGGGTCACCAACGGCGTCACTTTTTACTTCCTAGACGACCTCAACTAGCGAATTAGCTGCAGCGAAGTATGATGAGGGAAAAAATAATGTTTTAAGGAAAGATACATTTGTAGACTTTCAATATGTTACAGGAGACGTATTGTTCTACAAATGGCATGATTTGTTTCACTTCGTAGACGACCTCGGGTATGTGAAAATACAGAGAGAGAGAGAGAGAGAGAAAGGGAGGGGGAACCGGTGTACCGAAGATGGGAGCAACGTTTCAAGCGAAAGCTCTATGTGAAAATACCGTGAGGCTAACCTGAGGGAAAAAAGTTTATATCTGATATACGCACCCCTAAGGGAATGCACACATTTTTTTCTTTTTTCGAAATCTAAAAAGGTCGAGCTACACCGCTGTATGGTTTCCATGTATCATTGATAACAGCGTTGCACCGCTGTCTGCCGATAACTATCTTTGCCAGTGTGCCCAAGATTAAGAGTCCGATGACAAGTCGCGGCGCAGATTATGTGCGCAAAAGCGACAGCTACAAAACTGCACGTGTTGAAATAATCTTTTACGTCATTCAGTGCTTTCACACGTCAAGCGTCCTGGAACAGCTGGTCGCACCAGTGCGATATACGTTTCCATTTTTTTTCTTTGTATTTCTATTCTAATGTATTATCTGTTTCGTGCTGCTCGAACAACCAGAGAAGGACAGGCATTGAAACTGACACGACCTTCTTGTTTTGGCGACTTCGTCACCCGCTACCCGCGTGTTTTCGGTGTCTGGCGTGAAAGTTACCCCGGTTTACCCTGACGTCGCCGAGTCACACAAAGTCTCACGTACCCTTTTTCAAGCACGATATGTCGTATGCGTTAAGATCAGGGTGACCCAGTATGTCCATGTGCATCGTGGGCGTGGCACACATTTCTACGCATCTTGAAGGGAAACACGAAAAAAAAAAAGAGGTAAAAAAATCTGTCGAATACCGTGAATGTCAGAAAGAAACGTATTACCTGTGACGTTGAATTGCTTCCAGGATATCCCTTACATTGTAACTGGCGCCGGGAACTACGACCTTCGTGCCAGTGATGACAGACACGCCGAGAGCGATCATCATCCCTCGTGCGTGGACGAAGGTAAGTGGGCAGCAAATTGTATTCCGCTTCAAAAAGTATGCCAACGGGAGCGTTACTCAACTTTACGTAAATCAGTAAACTTACGAGGCGACGTGCGCTTACCCTATCGAACGGGTTTCTGTAATGGTACGCCACGACGTTATTCACGAAGCCATGATGAGAGATCGCCGCGGCCTTCGGTGTCCCCGTTGTCCCCTGCAATAATTGTCAGTCGAAATTGTCAAATTGTCAATAATTATCAGGCCAAATAATCGGACAGGTACGCGAACTACAACCGCAAAAGACAGCCACCGACTGCATGCTGTAAAAAAGCCTGAGTTTAGGCAAAAGAAGAAGAACGGAGCAGAACTCAAGGGACTCAAAGATCTGTCGTCCGGTCTTTCTTTTTTTTCTCAAATCCAGGCTCTTTTTACAGTGTGGAGCTCCTCCACCAGTGTGGAGCTCCTCCACCTTCGTTCGCCTGCATTTATGCTATTTTATAAGCCTCAAACTACCATGGCTCTCGCGTGATGATGTGCTATACTGCAGGTTCGCACTTACCGAAGTAAAAATGATTGTCAGAGGATCGTCGAAGCTAACATTCTTTTCGACTTCCACTATGTCCGAGCTGCCGCCGTCAAATATGTCACGAAGGTTTATGCAGCCCCTAAGGGACAAACGCAAAAACGACACACGACGTGGGTCAGAAATTAGTAGAGGAGATTCATCAGTGTTCTAAGGCGAAGCATAATCGAGCATAATCTGATTACACCTTTTTTTCCTTTTTCATGTAATCTAATCTAACCTGGTTGGTTGGTTTATACCGAACTTCTAATTATGCCGTACAGAACATTTGTACTTACTGGAAAGACTTCTCACTGTCCACAATTACGCTTCGGAGATATGGAAACCTAAACAGAAATGAAGCGAACTTTTTTTTATGGTTGCCTCTCTATTCTTGTCCGCTACAGACCATGGCATATATGCTCCAAGATACGTTCCAAATAATCACTCACCTCTTGGACCTCAGCTGACCAGGTGGCGAATTCTTTAGCTCGGGAATCATATCGTTTAACAGCTGATAATACTTTATCGTCTCGAAGGACTCCGGAACATATATTCCTGCGCAGTCGGCCTAACGTCAAACGGAACGATTTTGATTCTTTGAAAATGATTCATTAATTATATCAAAAAGCTAGGTTGCTGTTGCACCTCACCTTCTTGAGGCACGTTTCAAGTTCGCTAGGTGTGCATGACGGGTGAATACATGCCTGAAATGGAAGTAACGTTGAAGATAGTAAATGCCTAAATGATTGTTTTTCAAATGGTATCGGCCCCACTGTCGAAACAACATTAGTGAGGATGAAAGATGAAAGTCACTGAAAAGGTTAGCCAGCTGTAGGACTCGAACCCACATCTTTCAGATTACCGGTCCAGGGCTCTACCAATTAGGCTACGCTAACACACCTCCCCAGCGATTTCCAAGGGTGCGTCACCTGAAGGGACAAACTAGCCACTCTCTCTCACTCATCCTTTCACTCTTACATTTTTGCTCACTCATACACACGTTCATACGGCGGGATCGACGCAAGCGGCAACTGTTGAACATAGAAAGGACAAATACGTACAAGGCCTAGTATGGCCTTGTAAGGCCTTGTATGTATTTGTCCTTTCTATGTTGCTCCAGTGTCAAAACATCAGTTCTCTCATGTTCAACATTAGTGAGTTTTACTATGGTGGATTTGACTGGTGTTGAACATGAGAGAACTGATGTTCTGAGGCTGGAGCAGCCTCAGTGGCCAGCCTCAGTGGAGCAGCCTTGGATGCGAGACAGCTGGTGGACTAGTCCACTATAGTTTTGCTGCATCGTATACGCTATCGCAGTTGAGTACGTAGAGGCTCGGTTAGAGTCCGACGTATTTTTCGCCAATCGCCGCCCGCGTTCCGCGCCGACAGCTAGCGTTCGCTGCGCTACGCTTCCTCATCCTACCTGGATCATAGTCTGACGTGATTTGGTTCAGCGCGACAAAAACACTACCGGAGACTTTTCACATGTCGTAGTGGGAAAGCAGTCATACCTGGCAACTGCACCTGCATGCTGGAATCCGACTAAAGACAATCCGTGTTCCCATTGTTGGCACTGTTATGTTTGTACGGCTGTGATAGGGTTGGCATCACCAAACATGGACACCGAGTTGAAGAATAATGTCGCACGTCTTCCCAGCTGTTCTCCTTCTTTTGCTTGTCTCTATAGGCCATCCATCGTGTATTATATAGGTACGGGGTATCCTTAACAATTTCTATGAAAAGCTCAATGGGCGGTGCCAGGTTGGGAAGGGTCGGCTTGCTATATCCCGTTAGAAAAAGGAAACGGTCTTACGAATTGGATTGTATAGGGAATAATACGGAGATTGTGACTCCACAAATGGAACAGCTTTACGCCTAACCATTATTGCCACTGTTATGTGTTGATGGAGCCGTCATAGCTTGCCAAGAAGTTTAGTATCCTTGAGGAACCCGAGTAGCGCTGCAGTCCGTCACTGTGTTGACTAGGGCCAAATACTGTCGATAGAGAGAGGTCATGGTATCCCAGCTGAAGGAGGCGGTGCTTGAGTGCTGTACGCGGTGCCTCTCATAGCGCTGGTCTTTGTAAGCGAACCCTGAAAATGGACATAACGAGAGTGAAGACGACCACGACTTGTCACTGTACCATCGACAGCTATCCTCATCTCGCAGACAGACAGCACCCGCCTCGCACTATAAGCCACCTGCCTAATCTGTAAACCTGCTCGACCACCTCAGCTCGTCGTCCGCCTTCAGCCGTGTGTTGTTACAACCCGTGTCGAACGACAACGTCTCACGGTGCCAGGCAGCACGTCTGTACACAGGATTCCTGTATGAATTAAACTGTGCGCCCATTGCGTACTGCCGTTC